>NC_091282.1:878120920-878429580 GCF_032444005.1 Ranitomeya imitator | reverse complement strand
GACCACATACTTTCCACTTGCAATCCTCCCATGTACCCTTTTGATTATTCAGTTTCCTCCTGATGATGTGCTCATGAACATTAACATTAACAAGTGTTAATTTTCATGAGAGAGGCCTCTCCATATGAGAGTTGCTTAGAGGTTACCTTTGGTTCCTTTGTGACCTCAAGGATTATACTATGCCTTGCTCTTAGAGTGGTCTTTGTTGATCAGCCGCTCCTTGGGCAGGGGAATAACGGTCTGAAATTTGTACACATTATGTCTGTCTGTGAATTGGTAAAGTCCAAACTATGATGAGCATCAACAACTCTTCTTCTGAGGTCCTCAGAAATCTCGTTGGTTGTGCCATGATATGCTTGCACAAACATTCTGTGAAGATCAGACTTAGATCATGTTGTTTAAATAAAACAGGTCCCTACTCACATCTGAGTGTCATCCCATTGATTGAAAATGCCAAAATTTTACTTCACTTTTCAAATTTCTGCAAATCCTAAAGTTTTCCATACGTTTGCCACTAATAGACATGAGATATTGAATCAGTTTTGTCATTAAAAGAATGATAAAGTGCAATATTTTGACTCATTTATTTTATTCTCTTTATCTACTTTTAGAACTTTTATGAAAACTTTATGTAGTTTCAGGTCAAATTAATGCAGAAATAATGGAATATTCTGAACGGTTCACACCATGTCTGGGTGGGATCACAAAGCCCAGCCAGACTTATGTAGGACACGACGATGGCTGAATGACTCAACAGCTGTATGTGTAAAATACAAATATGCTGAGATTACTGCACTTTGCTATGGCTCTACATGCTGGATAGTAAAGCATATTCCTGTCAGATCTGCAGACGACACATTGCAGTGTACCACAGATAGAGGTGTCAGAAGTTCTCATGAAAATTAATAGCAATGGAAATTAATTATGCAATACATATATAACTATTATAATAATGAATTTAAATAATTCTAGCTGATCAGCTGAGACATTTTTACATGTTCAATTATTGGTATTTTTTCACAACTTAATTAGGTCATTCAGCAGAACAATCAGAATTGCGTATTACACCTTGGTCTCGATTTATCTAAGCTTTGAAGAGTCACATAACTTTGAAACAACTGGCTCATCAAATTCATGAAGAGTATCCATGTTTGCTATGCCACAAGTAGTACTACAAAAGGGGCTGAAGTTAGAGGATTTATGGTGAGGTGCTCACAGACATGTTTACTCATCCAGCATAAGCCTATTTATGAATCAGACGTGTCTGACTCCAGCATATTGCCTCATCAAAACCGGCATCAACAATGCCAGTCTGGATGTATCGAGCCCTATTTACATTGGAAATATGGTAGACTAGATGGTGGCCTGCTTCTAACGCATTGGGTATTCTAGAATATGTATGTATGTATATACGTCGCGCTGTAAGTGGGGGTTAAATCCCGCGCCAATATCGCTGATTGGTCGCGCCCGGCTGGCATATCAGCGAAGCTTGGTTCAAATCTGGTGCCAATTCACGGCCAGACTGCACCTGTCGCTGATTGGTCGCTGCTGGCTGGGCACGACCAATGATCGAAGCGGTGTTTAAATACCGCGCCAATATCACTGATTGGTCGCGGCTGGCCATGAGCTACCAATCACTGAAGCGGTGTTTAAATCCTGCGCCAATATCGCTGATTGGTCGATGCCGGGCGAGACCAATCAGTGAAGCGTGATTTAAATCCCGAGTCAATTCGCGGCTGGACTGCGTCTGTCGCTGATTGGTCGCAGGATGTCAGGGGTTTGGGGTGCTGGATGTTGGGGGTTCGGGGTGCAGGATATAGTACAGCCACGTAGTATATAACACAGCCACGTAGTATATAGCACAGCCACATAGTATGTAGTATATAGCACAGCCACATTGTATATAGCACAGCCACATTGTATATAGCACAGCCACGTAGTATATAGCACAGCCACGTAGTATATAGCACAGCCACGTAGTATATAACACAGCCCACGTACTATATAAGACAGCCACGTAGTTTATAGCAGCCACATAGTATATAGCACAGCCCGTAATATATAGCACAGCCACATAGTATATAGCACAGCCACAAAGTATATAGCAGCCACATAGTATATAGCAGCCACGTAGAATATAGCAGCCACATAGTATATAGCAGCCACATAGTATATAGCACAGCCACGTAGTATATAGCAGAGCCATGTAGTATATAGCACAGCCACATAGTATATAGCACAGCCACGTAGTATATAGCAGCCACGTAGTATGTAGCAGCCACATAGTATATAGCAGCCACATAGTATATAGCACAGCCACGTGGTATATAGCAGCTACGTAGTATATAGCAGCCACGTAGTCTATAACAGCCCACACAGTAAACACAGCCCACTCAGTATATAACACTGCCCACGTAGTGTATCAGTCACGCAGTATTCCCTTGAGGAAGCGGCGTGTTAGCGCTGCGAAACGCGCGTCGGGGGTCTCTATTCCTGGCTCGTTACCCCTCTGCACCCCTGTGCACTTACCCTGGTGAGTCCATGTTGGTAGGGCATTATTATATTATCCTATTTACATGCAGAGGTAGCCCATTTGGGCTCTGCTTTATTGCAGATAGATCTATTACTCTGCCCTACCCTGGTCCTGCCGTGCCTTTATAGCGCTGCTGGGGAGTACATGGTGTACTTTACCCACTACATGTGGAATTCCCCCTGCAGCATTTTTCAGGGGTTATTTGGAGTAACTGTCCCCCTTCTCTTGCTGTTCATTGGTAAATATATATACTGTGATTTATTACTGATTTTTAATGATTTTTATGCACTAATAAAGATTTAATATTATATATATTGTCCATGGTATGCTCCTTTTTTCTCCTATTTTTGACATATGCTATGTGGAGCAGACTGTTTTGTCGGGGGGGTGTACTAACTTAGTACTCCCGTACCCTGACTATCACAATAGTTATGGGATTCTGTATATTAGTATATAATATAGCCCACATAGTATACAGCAGTGTGGGCACCATATCTCTGTTAAAAAAAGAACTAAAATAAAAAATAGTTATATACTCACCCTCCGTTATCCACCGATGTGCTCGAGCGGCGAGGCTGCCGCCAGCTTCCGTTCCCAGAGATGCATTGTGGAATTACCCAGATGACATAGCGGTCTCGCGAGACCGCTAAGTCATCTGGGTAATTTCACAATACATCTCTGGGAACAGAAGCTGGCAGGGGCCTCGCCGCTCGTGCGCATCGGTGGACATCAGAAGGTGAGAATAGCACCATTTTTTATTTTTTATTTTAAGTAATTTTTAACATTACATCTTTTTACTATTGATGCTGCATAGGCAGCATCAATAGTAAAAAGTTTGTCACACAGTGTTGATAGCAGCGTTAACAGACTGCGTTACACCGCGTTATGCCGCGGTGTAACGCAGTCGGTTTAACGGACTGCTAAAACGCTATGTTGGCGGCGGGCGCTGACTGGGGGGGAGTATGGAGTGGGCACTGACTGCAGGGGAGTAGGGAGCAGTCATTTCGCGGCTGGACTGTGCCCGTCGCTGATTCCAATCAGCGACTTGGGGTTTCCGTGACAGACAGACAAACAGACGGAAGTGCCCCTTAGACGATTATTTATAGAGATTTATATAGGTAGGTAAATTCTGCTTAATTTTAGAAACAGAAGATACACTATAATAACATTTTAGTACTGTTGCCTCATCTTTTGAGATGGGATTGGAAAGGGCTTTTGCACAGAATATTCTGGTGCTTCAACTATCGAAATGTTTCATGTGAATGAATAATTGCTCCACGTGCCACATTTTATATTTCACTATTTCATGTTGCAAGATACAAAACAACTGTATCTGTGTCTATGTGATATCTATATTTGGGATGTACTACTTGAGAGAGCGCTAATAAGATGCTTAATAAACCTTGTAGCAGTACTGGTTAGGCATGATTTAGCCACGAAATATGAACCAGAATGTATCTATTCGCTATGTATCTAAAAAGGAGCAGCATTGAAATAATGCTGTGGAGTTATTTTTTGTGCCATTTGTGCTAATCATACAACTGACCTGTTCCCATCCTCTAACAAGACAGCAGGCTACGGTTAGAGTCAGTGGCGTAACTTGATGCTTGGGACCCTTGATTATCGCAATTCTTTAATAGCAATAGTCTTTTCTTATGGAACAAAGGGACCTATTGGAATTTCAAGGGCCATGGTGTGATTGTAACCTCTGCACCATTTGTAGTTACGCCCCTTCTCAGAGTTAGGATTTAAGGGCTGTCAACAGGAAGGGATTTGCAGCATGCAAATAAATTAAAAAGAAATATCAAAGATTTTTTTTAATTAATAAGATGAAAAAAAAAACCTTTTTTTAAGATGTTGTTCGCCATACTAGATGTGGAGTCATTTCACTCAACTGTTTTTTATTTTTGATAATGAAAAATCAGATTGGTAAATATATATTTTGCAACTTAAAAATAGAGAATATGTCTTTGAATTCTGATAACATTATTATTATGTTCTTCCTACAGATATGGATGCCAAGCAGTGCAGCCTGTGGATGTTTCTACCTCTGGTTATGTCTCTATTCACTACAGTTGGTCTATGGATAGTGTAAGTAGTGTAAGAGAGTGAAAAGCCAGAACTAACATATTAATGACATATATCTGTTGATGTGGTCTGACACCCCCCCCCCCCCCCCCAATTGGCTATTATCTGTTCAGGCCACGTCCAGATGTAACAGAGCAGAAGCAGCGTAGATCTGTACACTGATTACAACCAACCGATGCTGGAGCAGATAACAGCAAATCAGTGGGAATGTCGGGTGTCGACCCCATGGATAAGATATTGATGACCTATCCATAGGGAAGATCATCAGTACGTTAACCCAGGCAACTCCTTTAAGCTTCTGATTTGACTTTTAATCTGATAACTGTTTTTCGCCTAGACTTAATGCTTTTCCTTTCTGACATTTTAGTGACATATTTTTCACAAATACTCAACACGCTGTGACTTAAAAAATAAACAGATTGTCTTATGGTTCACCTAACGGGTGCTAGTGTTTTGGAGAAAGCCAGGAACCAGGGCACCGAACATCTTCCTTTTGGTAATTTTATTAGTGCAGAGAAAAAAAATCAGAAATCACACTGACGCAGACTAACACTTAACAGAAGACTTTTCAGCAATCATTACCATTATAGGTAGCATCATAATGAAATGTAACACCTCTATACACAGTAAATGGAACAGGATCCCCCATTTACAATAGGCAAAGTCAGATTATACCCTCACCCTTCTGCTTCAATGACCTTTGCACCAGAGGTGTAGCTGGTAGTTTGTTTTGTGGCTGTCTAAGGCTACGTTCAGATTTGCGTTGTGCGCCGCTGCGTCGGCGACGCAACGCACAACGCAAATAAAAACACACCAAAATGCACGCAAAAAACGCTGCGTTTTGCGACGCATGCGTCCTTTTTTGCCGAAATTTGGACACAAGAAAAATGCAACTTGTTGCATTTTCTGCGCCCAACGCTTGCGGCAAAAAAAACGCATGCGTCGCACAACGCAGCACAACGCATGTCCATGCGCCCCCCATGTTAAATATAGGGGCGCATGACGCATGCGTTGCCGCAGCGTTTCCCGACGCAGCGTCGGGAAACACTAATGTGAACGTTGCCTAACAGCCACAAAAAATGCTGCAGCTTGGACTCAATCATATCACTTGAGCACCCATGATACTTAGTACATACCAGAGCACCCTCGGCAAACTTGATTAACGAGAACTTGTGCTCATCACTTCTAGCTAGGGGTTCAGCTCACGGGGGTCAAACGTCTGATTGAGCCCCTAACCAGGTAACCCTGAGTACAAATACCCTAATGGTGTGTATAGGGGAACATCAGCAGATGACTGTGCTGTTGCTGAAAATAAATCTCTATACAAACACCAACATTGATATTACCACCATATGGTGACTGTATAGTGGTAGATACCAGTCCTATGGAACATATAAAAGATTACAGTACAGTTATTTATGACTTACAGCTGACGGTCTTTCTGATGGAGTCATTCACTTTTCCCGTCTTTTAAATCCATCTGACCCAGACCGATATGACAACTTCTTCCAGCCAGCACTCAGCTGCACTGCTGCAGAGATTACAACAAAGACACATTTGACTTCCCACATTTCTAGCACCATCCATATCTATTCCTAATCTGCACGAACTCCTCATCCTACTCATACCCCAGTACTGAGCTGCTGCTGCCGTATGTGTCCCTATTACTGCTTCTGCTGTTTGGCACAAAACAGTACTCCTTTATGTAGGAGGGCCCCCACAGAAGCCTCTACAATGTTTGAGGACCCTTTTCCCCACTGTATGAGGGTCCGTCACTTTATGATGCTCCCACAGTCACCGTACAAGTTTTAAAATAAAAAACATGATATACTCACCTAATCCAGGATCCTGACGAGTCCACCAGCATTGATGTCATCATGATGGTGCCTGCATAGGTTGTTATAGTCACTGTGTCAGGACTCTGAAGTCCTGTGTGTACAACTGTACCTCTGCCACTACGTAGCCTTGCTATTCTGTAGAACTTATGCTTAAAGGAACCTGGGGTTTACAGAATGAAGAGCAGTAGTGAAGGGAGATCATGTCTCCCCACTCTACTGCAGAACTCAACCATATTGGCATTCTGCACATGCCAATATAGTTAAGAGTAGTAGTAGCTCTGGGTTGGCTCAGGCTCCCCCACGCTGGTAGCTATGACACTGCTTTGTAATGATAAGTATGGTCTAAATCAGTGTATTCTTGCTATTAGCCATGTGGCCAACAGGAAGTAGGAGTTTAAAGCCTCTTATACACTTGTTAGATATCTTAGATATCTGTTGGACGAACGATGATTCGGCTGATGTTTGGCTGGCAAATACCTCGACTGACTGTCCCATACATAGGAACGCTTGCTCTTCTGTGCGTTCTTATGTTCTTTATGAGAGAGCAGCTTCCAGTCATCTATGGTGGCAGTTTATCTCTAAAGAACGGGATCCAAGAAGTATTGTTTCTCCTTGCGGAGAGTGACATGTTAAGCAAGTCGAGGTGAGGAGGCTTAATTCTGGTTTGGCTTTTATCCTAAGTCACGTGACAAGGCTCATTAAAGGGTTGACATTGACTGTTAGGATTGCTACTTCCAATAGGTGGCACTAGAATTCTACTCCTCCACCACAACAAACTTCTGTCCCAGACTCCATAAACATTAAACTGTTAATTAGATTTTTTAGTGAGAAAATTGCAAGCTTTGTTTTAATATAGATTGTGATATGAATAATAAAAAAAACGCAAATGTTTAAAAAAATACTTATTGAACATCCAAAGAAAAAGAAAAGGTGGCACTCACCAAGCGATGTATTAAAAATCCTTTATTCTTTCATATATCGGCGTAAGGACATGCATTTCGGTACCTGGACCCGTTGAAGCGCATTGTAAGCGAAACAGCCATCGTCCGGTTCACTCCCCGCACCCTCTCGTTTTACCTGCAGCCCGAAAGGCATGTCCTTACTCCAATATATGGAAGAATAAAGGATTTTTAATACATCGTTTGGTGAGTGCCACCTTTTCTTTTTCTTTGGATGTTCAATACGAATTACTGTTTGGTAGAGCACCACAGTGCATGAGAGACTTTGATTGCTGCAGTAAATTGCTCACTTGAAGGCCATCTAAAACCATCTATCCTGGTGCCGTCATACTTTCTTATCTTTTTATATGGACTGTTTGAAAAAATACATTTAAAGGGAAGCTGTAATTTACATTTTTATTTCTTAAAGGGAACCTGTCACCCCGTTTTTTGAGATTGAGCTATAAATACTGTTAAATAGGGCCTGCGCTGTGTGTTCCTATAGTGTATGTAGTGTACCCCGATTCCCCACCTATGCTGAGAAATAACTTACCAAAGTCGCCGTTTTCGCCTGTCAATCAGGCTGGTCAGGTCGGGAGGGCGTGGTGACATCGCTGGTTCTTCCTCAGCTTTACGTTGGTGGCGTAGTGGCGTAGTGGTGAACAAGCAGCGCGCGATCTGCGCTGTCATCCCTTTCGTCGGTGGGGGCGGCCATCTTCCTGGGGCCGCGCGTGCGCAGATCGAGTGCTCTGCTGCACGGGGCTTCAGGAAAATGGCCGCGGGATGCCGCGCGTGCGCATTAGAGATCGCGGCGGCCATTTTCCCAAAGCCGAGATGCAAACTCGGCTTTGGGAAAATGGCCGCCGCGATCTCTAATGCGCACGCGTGGCATCCTGCGGCCATTTTCCTGAAGCCCCGTGCAGCAGAGCACTCGATCTGCGCACGCGCGGCCCCAGGAAGATGGCCGCCCGCACCGACGAAAGGGATGACAGCGCAGATCGCGCGCTGCTTGTTCACCACTACGCCACTACGCCACCAACGTAAAGCTGAGGAAGAACCAGCGATGTCACCACGCCCTCCCGACCTGACCAGCCTGATTGACAGGCGAAAACGGCGACTTTGGTAAGTTATTTCTCAGCATAGGTGGGGAATCGGGGTACACTACATACACTATAGGAACACACAGCGCAGGCCCTATTTAACAGTATTTATAGCTCAATCTCAAAAAACGGGGTGACAGGTTCCCTTTAAATCAGTAGTTCACATGAAATAAGCAACTTTGTAATATATCTTATTGGAGGAATGTACTGTTTTCTCTCACCGGATTGATAATTCGTTCTCAATGTATGGGATAAGTCTGTATTTAGTGAAGACAGATCTTCACATTACTATGATAAGCGATAACATTTAGTGCTTATAATATTCTATAGGATGAGGAGGGAAGAAGCTATGGGCAGACAGATATTGTACTGTAATTTTCATAGAACCAACTGCCATCTCCTATCGAAGTAATGGGAAAGTCTGTCTTCACTGAATACAGATTTTGCCTTTGAATTGAGAATTTTTTGAGAATGAATGATCAGTTCACAAAGAGAAAGAAGGTTTCTGTGTTAAAGATATATTACAAAGTTTTCTTATGTTCACATGCATTGTTGATTTAAGAATAGGTAATACTAATTCCCTTTAAAAACTTTGTTTGCTGCAGTGGTATTGTTAAATTAAAGACTGTAAAAATACTTAATATTTCTTTCTTTTACAGCTGTATTTAAATGTTCACTTTTGCCTTGTTTTTATAGGTACTTCATTGCTATAGAAGATGAGAAAATTTTTCCTTTAACCATAAACAGGTAAGGGGATTAACTCAATACCTCCTGGCAAACAGGCCTCGTATGTGTGTGTGTTGTCAATCTCCTTTATAAGAAAAAAACTATGCTTACCGAAAATATCAATATTATTATTTCCAATACAAAAGCATTCTACAAAATGTATACACCGCTTTCCAAATTATTATGCAAATACTTTTTTTTCTCTGAATTTCCTACATGGTCTATGCAAATGAGTACCGTATTTTTCCGACTATAAGACGCACTTTTTCCCCAAAAATATTGTGAGGAAAATGGGGGGTGCGTCTTACAGTTGGAAGGTAGGCTTACCGGCATTGTGGCGGCGACAGAGGTGCTGGGATGATGTGGCGCGGTGACCGGTATGGCGTGAGCAGGGTCCTGTCCACATTTGAGGTGAATCTGTGGCCCGGTATTGAAGGAGAGAAGCAGAGCTGGGTGAGTTACGGTTTTCCCGGTGGTGGTGGCCATCTTCCTGAGGCCGCGCGTGCGCAGATTGAGTTTTCTGCTTCCTCGCACTTCAGGAAAATGGCCGCGGGAGGCCGCGCGTGCGCAGATAGAGATCGCGGCGGCCATTTTCCTGAAGCCGAGTTCGCAGATTGAGATCTCGGCTTCAGGAAAATGGTCGCCGCGATCTCCATCTGCGCACGTGCGGCCTCCTGCGGCCATTTTCCTGAAGCCCTGGGAAGCAGAGTACTGAATCTGCGCACACGCGGCCTCAGAAAGATGGCCGCCACCACCGGAAAACCGTAACTCACCCAGCTCTGCTGCTCTCCTTCAATACCGGGCCGCGGATTCACCTCAAATGTGGACGGGACCCTGCTCGCGCCATACTGGTCACCGTGCCACATCATCACCGCCACAATGCCGGTATGCCCGCCGCCACCGGTAAAACCGTGACTCATTCAGCTCTGCTGCTCTCCTTCAATACTGCCGTGGCGTCACCTCAAATGTGGAAGGGACCCTGGCTGCCGCCACCTGAGGATGTGACCGCACATCTGCTGCCGCCACAGCACTGCCGCAACCTCCCCATGGACACCAGGCCATGGCGTCACCCACCTAAGCAGGATGGGACCCTGCTCAGGTGCACACCGTTCTGCCCACCGCACCTCAGCATCACCTCACCTCTGCCACCACCATGCCTCCTGTGACCCTGCTCTGCCACTGCCTGCCCTCAGGTAAGAGATCTTAAGTTCGGACAATAAGACGGACCATCATCTTATAAAAAAATCTTTTTTTCTGCAATTTTCACCCCAAATTTGGGGTGCGTCTTATGGTACGGTGCTTCTTATAGTCCGAAAAATACGGTAAGTATAATGTTGAAATTATCATCAACCATCAGAGTATAACTCACATTTTCTTGGACAAACCTCCCCATGATAATAGTATTTCTTTCGAAACTAAAAAAACGTAAAATGCACTGTTCTAAATTACTATGCTCAACAGTTTCCAAACATTTTATAGGTTGTAAATAACTGAAAATGGTCATTTGTTGGGTTTGCAACTGTCACGGACCTGGTTTGTGAAACCACTGTGCCACGGACCGTGGAGAGACTGTTCACTAGAGCCTCTGATGAAATTGAAAACATCTCAACAGGCCAAGTTACATGACGACATAGGACATATCTTTGATATCACCTTCACAATTCTTGCATCTATTGAGCTGTTTCTGTTTGAATTTGTTGGCAGGATGGCAGAATAGCCTCACAGAACTTCTGTTTTAATGTGAACTGCCTCCCACCCTCATAGATCTTTTGATTGAGAACACTCCAAAGTTTTCAAAAGGGCTAAAGGCAGGGTCAGGGAAGGATGGTAGCCACACCATGAGTTTCCATCCTTTAATGCATATCACAGCCAATGACCCATTCTTCTCATATTCTTCTCATATTCTTCTCATGAGATGATTTTGCTAAGGATGACATGAATCTTCTTCTTGTATCAAGTGGTTAGTCAGAAACTCTTTATACTGTGCCCAGGTCATTTTTACACCTTCAGGGACCCTAAAGAGAACTACCAGCTCTCTTCTCATAATTCTGGTCCAAAACATGACTCCACCACCTCATTGCTGACGGGTACATAGTGGTCATCCACCAACCATCTTATCAGTAAATGAGACGTGTTTTAAAACCTGCTTACCTGTATGTCTAGAGCCACTTCAACTGTATTGACTTGTGAGCACTGTTTTGGGGTGGTCGAATAGTAAGTTAATGCACAACTGAAAGTTTTTGTGTGATCCTACACCTTGAGGATCACAGAACTCCAGAGGTACCTGCAGCTTCAAATTGTTGTTTGCTTCTTTGTAATGGTATTTTAGTAGCTGTTCTCTTAATGTGATGAATTTGTCTGGCAGAAACCTTCCTCATTATGCCTTTATCTGCATGATCCTGCCTGTGCTGCTCAGTATCAGCCTCAAATGTCTGCATAGTACGATGATCACGCTTAAGTTTGAAATATCTAGTTTTCATACCTTGTTCAAAGTTTTGCACTATTTGACTTTTTTTCTGTAGCAGAAATATCCTATTTATTTCCCATAATGCTTGAAACTTGTGGCCTGCTTGATAATCTGAAACATCCTTCTTAAGTAGTGTTCCTTTAATTGGACTCACCTGGCAAACTAATTATTACAAGTGTTTGAGATTGATTGCAGTGATCGAAAGAGCCCCGTGACACAAGCCATTCAAGAAATTATAAGAAAAACAAAAAAATACCGTATTTTTCGCTTTGTAAGACGCTCCGGATTATAAGACGCACCCCAAATTTTGAGGAGAAAAATAGGAAAAAACTTTGTTTAATAAATTGGTGGGGTGTCTTATAATCCATGCGTCTTATTACTTACCAGGGGTTGTGTTGTGAATTCTGTGGCAGAGCTCCCTCCTGTGGTCACAAGTGGTACTTCGGCTGATTCTCTCTGTGAGCTTCTGTTGGTGGAGGAAAGTGGTATTGCGGCTTCTGAGTTTCCTACCTCAGGTGATGTGGTGAGGTCGTTAGGTACTGCTCTACTTAACTCCACCTAATGCTTTGATCCTGGCTTCCTGTCAATGTTCCAGTGTTGGACTTGTTTTTCCCTGGATCATTCCTGTGGCCTGCTGTTCTGCATAGCTAAGTTCTTCTTTGCTATTTGTTTGCTATTTTTTCTGTCCAGCTTGTCTAATTGTTTTGCTGGAAGCTCTGGGACGCAAAGGGTGTACCTCCGTGCCGTTAGTTCGGTACGGAGGGTCTTTTTGCCCCCTTTGCGTGGTTTCCTTTAGGGTTTTGTGTAGACCGCAAAGTTATCTTTCCTATCCTCGCTCTGTTAAGAAAGTCGGGCCTCACTTTGCTGAATCTATTTCATCCCTACGTTTGTCTTTTCATCTTACTCACAGTCATTATATGTGGGGGGCTGCCTTTTCCTTTGGGGTATTTCTCTGAGGCAAGGTAGGCTTATTTTCTATCTTCAGGCTAGTTAGTTTCTCAGGCTGTGCCGAGTTGCATAGGCAGAGTTAGGCGCAATCCACGGCTGCCTCTAGTGTTGTTTGGAGAGGATTAGGGATTGCGGTCTGCAGAGTTCCCACGTCTCAGAGCTCGTTCTATGATTTTGGGTTATTGTCAGATCACTGTATGTGCTCTGACCGCTATGTCCATTGTGGTACTGAATTGCCTATCATAACAGTATAGGAAGCCAAAAGTACTAATGATTCTCAATAGAGGGAAAAAAGAAGTTCTGAGACCATTTTTTTTTCTTTGCACTGTGTTTTGCCTTTTTTTTCCCCTAGACATTTGGGTGGTTCAGGACACAGGTGTGGACATGGACATTCAGGGTCTGTGCTCTTCAATGGATAATCTCGTTATAAATGTACAAAAGATTCAAGATTTGGTGGTTCAGAAGTCTATGTTTGAACCAAGAATTCCTATTCCTGATTTGTTTTATGGTGATAGAGTCAAGTTTGTGAATTTCAAAAATAATTGCAAACTGTTTCTGGCCTTGAAACCTCACTCCTCTGGTGACCCAGCTCAACAAGTGAGAATTATTATTTCTTTTTTGCGTGGCGACTCTCAAGACTGGGCATTTTCCCTTGCGCCAGGAGATCCTGCATTAAGTAATATTGATGCGTTTTTCCTGGCGCTCGGATTGCTGTACGATGAGCCTAATTCAGTGGATCAGGCAGAGAAAAATTTGCTGGCTTTGTGTCAGGGTCAGGATGAGATAGAGGTATATTGTCAGAAATTTAGAAAGTGGTCCGTACTCACTCAATGGAATGAAGCTGCGCTCGCAGCGATTTTCAGAAAGGGTCTCTCTGAAGCCCTTAAGGATGTCATGTGGGATTTCCTATGCCTGCTGGTCTGAATGAATCTATGTCTTTGGCCATTCAGATCGGTCGACGCTTGCGTGAGCGTAAATCTGTGCACCATTTGGCGGTATTACCTGAGATTAAACCTAAGCCTATGCAGTGCGATAGGACTTTGACCAGAGTTGAACGGCAAGAACACAGACGTCTGAATGGTCTGTGTTTCTACTGTGGTGATTCCACTCATGCCATCTCTGATTGTCCTAAGCGCTCTAAGCGGTTCGCTAGGTCTGCCACCATTGGTACGGTACAGTCAAAATTTCTTCTGTCCGTTACCTTGATCTGCTCTTTGTCATCGTATTCTGTCATGGCATTTGTGGATTCAGGCGCTGCCCTGAATTTGATGGACTTGGAGTTTGCTAAGCATTGTGGGTTTTTCTTGGAGCCCTTGCAGTGTCCTATTCCATTGAGAGGAATTGATGCTACACCTTTGGCCAAGAATAAGCCTCAGTACTGGACCCAGCTGACCATGTGCATGGCTCCTGCACATCAGGAGGTTATTCGCTTTCTGGTGTTGCATAATCTGCATGATGTGGTCGTGTTGGGGTTGCCATGGCTACAAGTTCATAATCCAGTATTAGATTGGAAATCCATGTCGGTGTCCAGCTGGGGTTGTCAGGGGGTACATGGTGATGTTCCATTTCTGTCAATTTCGTCATCCACCCCTTCTGAGGTCCCAGAGTTCTTGTCTGATTACCGGGATGTATTTGATGAGCCCAAGTCCGATACCCTACCTCCGCATAGGGATTGTGATTGTGCTATCAATTTGATTCCTGGTAGTAAATTCCGAAAAGGTCGACTGTTTAATTTATCCGTGCCTGAGCACACCGCTATGCGCAGTTATGTGAAGGAATCCCTGGAGAAGGGGCATATTCGCCTGTCATCGTCGCCATTAGGAGCAGGGTTCTTTTTTGTAGCCAAGAAGGATGGTTCGCTGAGACCTTGTATAGATTACCGCCTTCTTAATAAGATCACGGTTAAATTTCAGTACCCCTTGCCATTGTTATCTGATCTGTTTGCTCGGATTAAGGGGGCTAGTCGGTTCACCAAGGTAGATCTTCGTGGTGCGTATAATCTGGTGCGAATTAAGCAAGGCGATGAATGGAAAACTGCATTTAATACGCCCGAGGGTCATTTTGAGTATCTAGTGATGCCATTCGGACTTGCCAATGCTCCATCAGTGTTTCAGTCCTTTATGCATGACATCTTCCGAGAGTACCTGGATAAATTCCTGATTGTGTACTTGGATGACATTTTGATCTTCTCGGATGATTGGGAGTCTCATGTGAAGCAGGTCAGAACGGTTTTTCAGGTCCTGCGTGCTAATTCTTTGTTTGTGAAGGGATCAAAGTGTCTCTTTGGTGTGCAGAAGGTTTCATTTTTGGGGTTCATTTTTTCCCCTTCTACTATCAAGATGGATCCTGTTAAGGTCCAAGCCATCCATGATTGGACTCAGCCGACATCTCTGAAAAGTCTGCAAAAGTTCCTGGGCTTTGCTAATTTTTATCGTCGCTTCATCTGCAATTTTTCTAGTATTGCTAAACCATTGACCGATTTGACCAAGAAGGGTGCTGATGTGGTCAATTGGTCTTCTGCTGCTGTGGAAGCCTTTCAGGAGTTGAAGCGTCGTTTTTCTTCTGCCCCTGTGTTGTGTCAACCAGATGTTTCTCTTCCGTTCCAGGTCGAGGTTGATGCTTCTGAGATTGGAGCAGGGGCTGTTTTGTCGCAGAGAGGTTCTGATTGCTCAGTGATGAAACCATGCGCTTTTTTTTCCCGGAAGTTTTCGCCTGCTGAGCGAAATTATGATGTGGGCAACCAAGAGTTGCTGGCCATGAAGTGGGCATTCGAGGAGTGGCGTCATTGGCTTGAAGGAGCTAAGCATCGCGTGGTGGTATTGACTGATCATAAGAACTTGACTTATCTCGAGTCTGCCAAGCGGTTAAATCCTAGACAGGCTCGTTGGTCGCTGTTTTTTGCCCGTTTTGACTTTGTGATTTCGTACCTTCCGGGCTCTAAAAATGTGAAGGCGGATGCTCTGTCTAGGAGTTTTGTGCCCGACTCTCCGGGTTTGTCCGAGCCGGCGGGTATCCTCAAGGAGGGAGTAATTGTGTCTGCCATCTCCCCTGATTTGCGGCGGGTGCTGCAAAAATTTCAGGCTAATAAACCTGATCGTTGTCCAGCGGAGAAACTGTTTGTCCCTGATAGGTGGACGAATAAAGTTATCTCTGAGGTTCATTGTTCGGTGTTGGCTGGTCATCCTGGAATCTTTGGTACCAGAGAGTTAGTGGCTAGATCCTTTTGGTGGCCATCTCTGTCGCGGGATGTGCGTGCTTTTGTGCAGTCCTGTGGGATTTGTGCTCGGGCTAAGCCCTGCTGTTCTCGTGCCAGTGGGCTGCTTTTGCCCTTGCCGGTCCCCAGGAGACCTTGGACGCATATCTCTATGGATTTTATTTCAGATCTTCCCATTTCTCAAAAGATGTCAGTCATTTGGGTGGTCTGTGATCGCTTTTCTAAGATGGTCCATCTGGTACCCTTGTCTAAATTGCCTTCCTCCTCTGATTTGGTGCCATTGTTCTTCCAGCATGTGGTTCGTTTGCATGGTATTCCAGAGAATATCGTTTCTGACAGAGGTTCCCAGTTTGTTTCGAGGTTTTGGCGAGCCTTTTGTGGTAGGATGGGCATTGACTTGTCTTTTTCCTCGGCTTTCCATCCTCAGACTAATGGCTAGACCGAACGAACCAATCAGACCTTGGAAACATATCTGAGATGTTTTGTTTCTGCTGATCAGGATGACTGGGTGTCCTTTTTGCCTTTGGCTGAGTTCGCCCTTAATAACCGGGCCAGCTCGGCTACCTTGGTTTCGCCATTTTTCTGCAACTCTGGGTTCCATCCTCGTTTCTCTTCAGGACAGGTTGAGTCTTCGGACTGTCCTGGTGTGGATACTGTGGTGGACAGGTTGCAGCAGATTTGGACTCATGTAGTGGACAATTTGACCTTGTCCCAGGAGAGGGCTCAACGTTTTGCTAATCGCAGACGCTGTGTGGGTCCCCGACTTCGTGTTGGGGATCTGGTTTGGTTATCTTCTCGTCATATTCCTATGAAGGTTTCCTCTCCTAAGTTTAAACCTCGTTTCATTGGTCCGTATAGGATTTCTGAGGTTCTTAATCCTGTGTCTTTTCGTCTGACCCTTCCAGATTCCTTTTCCATACATAATGTATTCCATAGGTCATTGTTGCAGAGATACGTGGCACCTATGGTTCCATCTGTTGACCCTCCTGCCCCGGTTTTGGTGGAGGGGGAGTTGGAGTATATTGTGGAGAAGATTTTGGATTCTCGTGTTTCAAGACGGAAACTCCAGTATCTGGTTAAGTGGAAGGGTTATGCTCAGGAAGATAATTCCTGGGTCTTTGCCTCTGATGTCCATGCTCCCGATCTTGTTCGTGCCTTTCATGTGGCTCATCCTGGTCGGCCTGGGGGCTCTGGTGAGGGTTCGGTGACCCCTCCTCAAGGGGGGGGTACTGTTGTGAATTCTGTGGCAGTGCTCCCTCCTGTGGTCACAAGTGGTACTTCGGCTGATTCTCTCTGTGAGCTTCTGTTGGTGGAGGAAAGTGGTATTGCGGCTACTGAGTTTCCTACCTCAGGTGATGTGGTGAGGTCGTTAGGTACTGCTCTACTTAACTCCACCTAATGCTTTGATCCTGGCTTCCTGTCAATGTTCCAGTGTTGGACTTGTTTTTCCCTGGATCATTCCTGTGGCCTGCTGCTCTGCATAGCTAAGTTCTTCTTTGCTATTTGTTTGCTATTTTTTCTGTCCAGCTTGTCTAATTGTTTTGCTGGAAGCTCTGGGACGCAAAGGGTGTACCTCCGTGCCGTTAGTTCGGTATGGAGGGTCTTTTTGCCCCCTTTGCGTGGTTTCCTTTAGGGTTTTGTGTAGACCGCAAAGTTATCTTTCCTATCCTCGCTCTGTTAAGAAAGTCGGGCCTCACTTTGCTGAATCTATTTCATCCCTACGTTTGTCTTTTCATCTTACTCACAGTCATTATATGTGGGGGGCTGCCTTTTCCTTTGGGGTATTTCTCTGAGGCAAGGTAGGCTTATTTTCTATCTTCAGGCTAGTTAGTTTCTCAGGCTGTGCCGAGTTGCATAGGCAGAGTTAGGCGCAATCCACGGCTGCCTCTAGTGTTGTTTGGAGAGGATTAGGGATTGCGGTCTGCAGAGTTCCCACGTCTCAGAGCTCGTTCTATGATTTTGGGTTATTGTCAGATCACTGTATGTGCTCTGACCGCTATGTCCATTGTGGTACTGAATTGCCTATCATAACAGGGTTGTGGCTGTGGTGGATCAGGGTCCTAGGGTCGTTGCTGCAGGCAGGAGTGGAGTATTGCTGCAGGCTGGGATGGTGGGGTCTGCAGGGGGCTCCTGTGCTGCAGGGGGGCTCCTGTGCTGCAGGCTGGGATGAGGGGTCTGCAGGGGGGCTCCTGTGCGTGCTGCAAGCTGGGATGAGGGGTCTGCAGGGGGCTCCTGTGCTGCAGGGCTGTCTCCAATGCTGCAGGGCTGTCTCTGGTGCTGCGGGGGTCTCTGTCGACAATTTATGAAAGGTCAGAGTCCCCAGCAGTTCGTCCATGCGTTCCTGTATGACTGACCGAGATTCCGGTGGCCATTTTCCCGGAGTCAGTCATACTGGAACTAACTCCGGGAAAATGGCCGCCGGAATCTCGAGAGATGAGATCTCAGCGCTGAAATCTCATCTCCCGAGATTCCAGTGGCCATTTTCCCAGAGTCAGTCATACAGGAACGCATGGACGAACTGCCGGGGGGCTCTGGGCTTTCACAAAATGTCGCCAGGGCCCCCCGCCGCATCGGAGCCTCCAGCATCACCCGGGGCAGCAGCGGCGGACACCCCCTCATCCCAGCCTGTAATGGTAAGCGGTATATCCGCTTTGTTAGACGCACCCACATTTCCCCCCCAAATTTGGGGGAAATAAAGTGCGTCTTACAAAGCGGAAAATACGGTACATCTGTATGACACTTTGTAAAATACTTTGGAACACAGTGTACTGTGCAGTGTTTTGTAATAGGACTCAATAAGCAATGAACGCATCTGTAAGGCATATAGGGTTGGACTGTACAATCGGCATTTACATTGTTTTACAGTGTCTGAGGTAAACGCAGACATGAATGGGGCAAAAAGGTTTTTCTTAAAAGCTTTTCTATCTTCAGTGCCACTATAAATGAAGACATCTGCAAGAAGTTTGTATGTTTTCTCCTTGCTTGCATGGCTTTCTCTAGGGAATTTAGATTGTAACCTTCAATGGGATCAGTGATGATGTCTGTAAAGCTGTGGAATTAATAGCGCTATATAACTGAGTAAAGCAAATAATAATAATAGAAAATATTACATTTTATAATGTTATATAAATGAGGCATTTTGGTGCGTGGCCTGGATGATGGCAGCGTTGCGCTCATACTGTCAGTGTGGGTGTGCACACAAGGCTGCGGTGTGCTGTGGCTTCTGCCTGTTTGTGTCTGCCCCTTGCTACACTATGAGTGTATGGCTGTGATCATCCAGTGTCAGTTTGCAAGTACAGGCAGGAGATGCAGCGTTCACTTGGGCCTTAGGGCCTTAGAGCCAAGTCAATCAATGTGAGGCAACAACTTTATTATGCAAATAGGAGGGCATGACTGTTCACCAAAGTATAGGCCACGCCAAGGGTGCACTGAAGCGCCCTCATTTTGCATATCAAATAAAAGTCGATTTCAGTTGGGCTCTACTAGCCTAGTACTTTTTAAATAGGGGCTAGGCCCCTATATAAATGTTTAGACTGTTTAAATGCCTATTTTAGGGGTGACAGTCTCCCTTTAATAAAGTTGCTTTCCTGTTGATAATAAACTTGTCATAACATTTCTATGGGTAACAAAACATTTTTAAGAAATTGTAAAAATCAAAAATTATGACTTGATACATTTCTTATTTGTTTTTTTTTGTATGTGGGTATTTTTTGATAATATTTTTATTGCAGACTCTTAAATGTATCTGATGTAATAAATGGCAGCCAGAGCCTCACAGACAAGTTCCTCTTAAATAGAAGGTGACTTTTTTAACCCATCAATCAGCTGTTTTGTCTGGGAGTGTCTTAGTAAGATCCTATGATCTTCTCTAATGGGACATAAGGGCAGGGGATCTTTTCCTATGACAATCCCTTGTAACTGAAGAGAGGACACAAGATTACCTAGATATTAATACAGTCATGGCCAAAAGTGTTGGCAATCTTGAAATTGTTGCAGAAAAAAATAACTTTTTCTTTCCGAAAATTATTGCAATTACACATGTTTAGTTATACATGTTTATTTCCTTTGTGTGTATTTGAACAACACAAAAAAAACAGAGAAAAAAGACAAATGGGACAAAATTTCACACAAAACCCCAAAATGGGCCAGACAAAATTCTTGACACCCTCGACTTAATATTTGGTTGCACACCCTCTAAAATATAGAACTGCAATCAATCGCTTCCTATAACCATCAACAAGCTTCTTACACCTCTCTACTGGAATTTTTTACCACTCTTGTTTTGCAAACTGCTCCAGGTCTCTCATATTTGAAGGGTGCATTTTCAGATAAGCAAAACCCATTAGGGGTACAAGGATCTAATCAATCTTACTGGTGAGTCATGCATACAGCATTTCCTGTCTGTCCTTTCTTTACATATGCACAATAAGTGGTTGCATGATTCACCAGCATAGGTCCATCTAGGAGATTTAGGGATAGCCGCCGAGGAGGAGGGGCGCCATCACTCGTGTATTTGTTTCAGGGTGCCAACCTCCGCTGACAGGTAGGCGATGGATGCAGGCAAATTGGTGCAGGGAGAACACAGCTAGCACGGTTGCTTGTATGGTGATTGATGGTTATTTTTTTAGAGGAATTTATTAAAAGTTCAATATTATCTGATTAATCTTTAAGTGGTATAGGGGTTAATTTGTTAGCTTTCTTGATTTATTGACCTTATTAGATTATTGTTACAGTATTTTCCATTAAATTCTCAAAATGGCCATTAAAATAGACCTTTCATGTGAAACTCGAGAGTCTATTCTTGTTCTCAGAAATGAAGGCTATTCCATGCGAGAAATTGCCAAGAATCTGAAGATTTCTTACAACGGTGTGTACTATTCCCTTCAGAGAAGAGCACAAACAGCCTCTAACCAGAGTAGAAAGAGAAGTGGGAGGTCCCACTGCATAACTGAGCAACAAGACAAGTACATTAGAGTCTGTAGTTTGAGAAATCGATGCCTCACAAGTCTTCAACTGGCAGCTTCATTAAATAGTACACGCAAAAGGCCAGTGTCAACGTCTACAGTGAAGAGGGACTTCGGGATGCTGGCCTTCAGGGCAGAGTGGCAAAGAAAAAGCCATATCTGAGACTGGAAGATTGGAAAAAAGAGTTATGGGCAGACGAATCCAAGTTTGAGGTGTTTGGATAACACAGAAGAACATTTGTGAGACGCAGAACAACTGAAAAGATGCTGGAAGTGCCTGATGCCATCTGTCAAGCATGGTGGAGGTAATGTGATGGTCTGGGGTTGCTTTGGTGCTGGTAAAGAGGGAGATTTGGACAAGGTAAAAGGGATTTTGAATAAGGAAGGCTATCTCCATTTTCCAACGCTATGCCATGCCCTATGAACAGCGCTTGATTGGAGCTAATTTCATCCTACAACAGGACAATGAACTAAAGCTGTCGTGAATTCTGCTTTTGGGCTCCCTCCGGTGGTTGTAGGTGGTAATGCAGTTGTCCCTGGGCTACAGTCTTGGACAGGTGTATCTACTGATTGCAATTCTGACTGGGGTATTTAGGTTTGCAGGACTCATTGGTCCTTGCCAGTTGTCAATGTTTCTTGGGAAGTGTTGGATCTTTGTCTGGCTTCTCCTGCTTAGCTGCCAATTCAGCAAAGATAAGTGTCTGTTTCTTTTTCTGTGGCACACAAGCTGCGTGCTTATATTCTGTGCTATTCATTTGTTTTCTCTTGTCCAGCTTAGTCTGTGTCAGTGTTTTCTCAGTCTTGTTGGATTCTCTGGAGTTGCAGATATACGCTCCACATCTTTAGTTAGATGGTGGAGTTTTTGTATTTTCTGCTGTGAATATTTTTGGAAGGATTTTAATACTGACTGCTTAGTATCCTGTCCTATCCTTTCCTATTTTAGCTAGAGTGGCCTCTTTTGCTAAATCCTGTTTCCTGCCTGCGTGTGTCTTTTCCTCTACTACTCACAGTCAATAATTGTGGGGGGCTGCCTATCCTTTGGTGTTCTGCTCTGAGGCAAGGTAGAATTCCTATTTCCATCTATAGGGGTATTTAGTCCTCTGGCTGTGTCGAGGTGTCTAGGATTTGTTAGGCACACCCCACGGCTACTTCTAGTTGCGGTGTTAAGATTAGGATTTGCGGTCAGTATAGTTACCACCTACTCCAGTGAAAGTTTTCATGCTGCTCCAAGGTCACCTGATCATAACACAAAGCACACCTCCAAATTTTGCAAGAACTATTTAGGGAAGAAGCAGGCAGCTGGTATTCTATCTGTAATGGAGTGGCCAGCTCAGTCAACAGATCTCAACCCCATTGAGCTGTTGTTTGAGCAGCTTGACCATATGGTATGCAAAAAGTGCCCATCAAGCAAAACCAACTTGGGGGGAGGGGCTTCTGGAAGCATGGGGTGAAATTTCTCCAGATTACCTCAGCAAATTAACTGCTATAATGCCAATGGTCTGCAATGCTGTAATTGCTGCAAAGGGAGCATTCTTTGACAAAAGAAAAGTTTGAAGGAGAAAATTATTATTTCAAATAAAAATCTTTTTTCGAACCTTGTCAATGTCTGGATTAGATTTTCAATTCATTTGGCAACTCATTTGATTAATAAAAGTATGAGTTTTCATGGAAAACACAAAATTGTCTGGGTGACCCTAAACTTTTGAATGGTAGTGTAAATGATCTAGATAAGGGAACTGTAGGTAATCTAATCAAATGTGCAGACGATGCAAAGCTAGGAGGAATTGCTAACACTAGAGAAGACAGAGAAAGGATTTAGAAAGATCTAGAAAAACTTGAACAATGGGCAGCGACTAATAGAATTGTATTTAAAAGGGAGAAATGCAAAATTCTACATCTGGGCAAGAAAAATGAAAATTACATCTACGGAATGGGAGGAATAGAACAAAGAAACAGCAGGTGTGAAAAAGACTTGGGTATACTAATAGATCACAGACTGCACATGAGTCAACAATGTGGTGCAGCAGGAAAAAAGGAAAACACAGTTCTAGGATGTCTTTGCAGACTTTTTATTTTCTTTTTTTTTCAATTTTATTTGCAGAAAAATCTTACATTTTAATGTCATATATAATTTTTATGCTAGCAATTTGCATTTTTGATCACTGTTCAGGGTGCCAGGTGTGTTTGATGCCCATTTTTTTCTATGTCCAGCCCATCCTATATATGCAAGTAATACCATGTGGTTAGTATTGGCTATGTACCTGAGGAAGTGGACAGGACGTCCAGATTTATAGCCCTGAATAAGGTATGCAACTCTTCTGAACTTTGTGACTCCCTTGCCTGATTTTGGAGGAGCGCGGAATTGACGGCATGTTGAATATCCTATCCAGAATAACTAAACATTGGGGAATTCTGAAAATGGACAAGGATATTTGTAAGGTGGTGGGTGATATTCCCCAGATCACTTACAGAAAATACGGTCTATCCAAAATAGGGTAGTTTAGTCACCTTCCACGTACACACAATCCCAATACCTGGATCCTGATGAAACCACCATGGTTCTTTAGATGCGGGGATTACGTGGTATACCCTCACTCATTGGTAGGTAAAACCTTTCATAGCCTTGTGACCGGTGAACGGTTCTCAATAAGAAATGTTATATTTTGCAAATCGAAAGGGGACTATCGAAAGGCGACTTGCGACTGCTAGAAGGAATATGTGGGGAAAATGTCACGGGAATTGAAGAGGAGCATAAGTGGACATATGGGAGACATATGGAACAAGATTATTTATTTATTTTATTTAAAACAAGAGGAATACATCTATTGCTAAGCAATTGTCAATACGGAACATGGAGGTAACCTCAAAGTCGTCAAGTTCACTGGAATTGACTTGATTAAGCCATCTCGCAGGGGTGGACATTTTGACAAACTGTTATTGCAGCGAGAGGCCAGGTGGACCTTCCAACTTAGTTCAGTAGCCCCATTTGGTTTAAATGAACATCTGAATTATGGTTTATTTCTGTTATTATAACCCCCCGTCTTCTCAAAAATATCCCCTTCATTCTCCCTATTACCTCATTGCTATCTTGTTACATACTAATGTGATCTGGTGTAGCAGAAATACCTGTCTATAAAATCAGATTAGGGGCCACCATATTTTAGAGATTTTAAGGTGACCCTGTGTTAATGTATTTTCAGCTCTACTATGAGTGAATGGACATATATCATAATTCAGTTCTCTGCTTCTGATGGTCTTCCCCACATCATAGAAGTTACTCTGACCTGTCAGGACATATTCAATAATGGGCTTTTGATCATTCCTATTGAAAGAATGCAACTTACGGATAGTCACAGGGACGCGTCACCATGACAACAAATGTTCATCAGCAAGGCACGGTCTCTAGGCATGCACAAAAGCAAGGTATCCAATAGTGTATGCCATGTCATATTACCACACCAACTGCTGAGACAGGTTACCAAAGCCGGCGAACAGTGGGAGTTTTGAGTAGGCACTCCAAGAAAAGAGGGTTGGCATTATGTTTAAAAGAAAAAAGAAAAATTAGTGATACTGACCAGATGGAATAATGGATAGACAGGGAGACATGTGGGTAGGCAGGGATATGGTTCTTTTCACATTACCTATTTAAGTATGGGACAAAAGGTTGTTATGGGAAACACTAACTCTATAAGAATTGTTTCAAGTGTCATGTGATCTGACATCAGCATGTGATCTAACACCAAGCGGAGGAACCTTGTCTCTATACATAGGCATTAAATGGCTGATTCTGGCACTCTGTCAGCATTCTGCCACATAACGAGGCTGTCATATCATTACAGCACCCCCTAATTGTCCTTTTTGAAACTTGAGGGGTCCTATTGCCCAGGACTCTTCATAGTCTATTTTCTTATATACATTCATCTCCCCTGAGGAGTCCCCCACTACAGGGTGATGAAACGCATAAAGAGGGTTTGTACAAGGACAGCTTTAGAGGTCACACCTGGGCATTGTCCTTGTCAGGACAGAAGATATGTCATTGGGCATCTCAGGGAATGTAGTTTTACCAGTTCGACTTCATTTCTCTTTTTTCCCTTCTGCATGATGTTTTTCGAAAACTTCTAATGGTGAGATCCAACCATTTTTTAATTGAGCACTGGTTCACTTTATCACTTTATTGGCTGTATGTCACTGCAAGGTATTGGCTACCCATATTTTAATCTTGAATATTAGAAGGGTACCTTCTCCCAACAGTAATTTTAAGATCTCGCCACAGGTGTTCAATGGGATTTAGATCTGACTCCCTGCTGGCCACTTCAGAACTTGCCAGCACTTTGTTTCCATCCATTTCTGGGTGCTTCTTGAAGTATGTTTGGAGTCATTATCCTGCTGGTAGACCAAGGATGCAAACCCTGTTTTCTGACACTGGGCACTACATTACGACCTAAAATCTAAGGGTAATGTTCAGATGTCATGATGCCTTGCACCCAGTCAAGGCACCCAGTGCCAGAGGCAACAAAACAACCCCAAAACTTGTTTGAACCTCCCACCATATTTTACTGTAGGCATTGTGTCCTTCTCTTTAAAGGCCTTATTCCATTTTTGGTTAAATTCAATGTCAACGAATAGTTTGCGCTAACAGCAATGCACCCTGAGCACTTTTTGATTATACTGTAAACTGTATAATTTTGTTTATCCCTTATATGCCTTTCTATGCTTTTCTATATTAGCATTATTATAACTTTATGGCTATTGCTTTGATGTGCATTTTTTGGTGACACATATTTTGTTCTTTAAGGGGATCCATAGTATTTAATTGATGGAGAATTTTTGTGGGTTATATTATCTACTAATGCATCCTGAGCCTGTAGGACTGCTTAAATTTCTTTGGAACTTGATTGAGCCTTCTAATTCACCATCTCAACTATCCAGCGTTGCAACCTTTCATCAATTTTTCTCTGCTGTCCACACTTAGGGAGATTGGCTACAGTGCCATGGGTTACAAACTTCTTGATTGTGTTGCGCACCGTGGAAAAGACAAGATCTCTGGAAATGGACTTTTAACCTTGAGATTGTTGATATTTTTCAACAATTTTGGATCTCAAGTCCTCAGACAGTTCTTGTCTCCTCTTTCTGTTCCCCATGCCTAGTGTAGCACACACAGACACAAAATGCAAAGATAGTGTCAACTTCTACCCTTTTTATCTGTTTCAGCCATGATTTTCATATTGCCCACACCTGTTACTTGCCACAGGTGAGTTTGAATGAGTATCACATGCTTGAAACAAAGTTGTTAACCCACTTTTGGACAGTTGTCAGCAATTTATTCCAGCTAATTTTTGGGATTTTGTGTGAAATTATGTCCAATTTGCTTTGCATTTGCTCTTGCTTTTTGTCTAGTTTTTCAACTGCGTCTTAGTCTTCTTTGATTTTAGTTATTGAGGTTGAAGGAAGACTATAAGTCCGTCTAGTTCAACCCATAGCCTAACCTAACATGCCCTAACATGTTGATCCAGAGGAAGGCAAAAAAAAAACCATGTGGCAAAGAGTAAGCTCCACATTGGGGAAAAAAATTCCTTCCCGACTCCACATACGGCAATCAGACTAGTTCCCTGGAATTTGCACCTTTTTTGAAGTCTATTTCATATGTGTTTACCTGTTTTTTTTTCACTTAATTCATCATTTTCAAATTTTGTTGCAAATGTACAACATTCTCCCTGGAGAGATTCTATGTATGCCAGAATTTAATTTTTTTTTATGACATTTTGCGCACTGTGTGACTTTTTGTGCTAAAAAGTCCCACTATTTTTTTTTTTTAGTTTATGCACAATTTATGAACCATGTGTGCCTATTTCAAGAATTTAAAACAAGCAGCTAGCTCTCTGTTTAATGTGTCGACCAGGAACTCCTATGTACAGACATCCAAGACTTAAATGGGCCAAACTCGTATATGAAAAAATGAAATTCCAGCAGAGAGGAGAAAAAAATCGTCCACTTTATTTTAGATACATTAAAATTCCAGATTCCATATGGCCTGCCTATGCGTTTCAAACAGAGGTGTTCTTCGTCATGGCCTGACTGAGGACACATCTGTCTTACAGGACAAAGATACTGGCACTGGAATATCAATGTATGTAAAATAAATTGGACATTTTATAAAGATTTCTCCTTCTTGTTGGAATTTATTTTTTTCACATCCATATTTTGAGGAACAAAGCAGCAATGAATACCACAAGACAAAAAAAAGAAAACTGAATTAAAAAATGAAAATAATCAATTGGGGCAATTTTTTTTTTACAGCTGGGTGAATAGTGAATTTAAAGGTATAGGTCATGTCTACATTAGATTCAATGTACAGGTTTGAAAGTACTAATACAATTTACTCCTGCCAGTAATTTTATTTTTCCTGAATCCTAACTCCTGGACACGAATACCACTGGCAGTCTGGATTGTATGAATTTGTTGAATCCATGCCTTGTTAAAATCTCTAATTTCACAGCAAAAAGTTTTCTAAAGTCATGCATGCAATGGTTGTCATTAGGCTGTTTGACATCTGACAAAATAAAACACACATGGCAGTGAAAGTACTTGGCGAGCTATGTCAGAAAAGTTTTAACTGTATTCTTTCTTTCTGCTTTTTTATTTTAAAGCCCAATCCCAAATATACGACCACCCTATATAAGGTAAATATTCTAATGTTTATTGTATGGAAGAACTGTGGTAGTTACTGTATGTCTTGAATTTGTAATATAATGTTGATTGCATGCAGAAACATGGTATATACGTATGAATTTAGAACCATAGTATATACAGTTAGGTCCATATATATTTGGACAGAGACAACATTTTTCTAATTTTGGTAATAGAAATTACCAAAATGAATTTTAAACAAAACAATTCAGATGCAGTTGAAGTTCAGACTTTCACTTTTCATTTGAGGGTATCCACATTAAAATTGGATGAAGGGTTTAGGAGTTTCGGCTCCTTATTATGTGCCACCCTGTTTTTAAAGGGACCAAAAGTAATTGGACAATTGACTCCAAGGCTATTTCATGGACCGGTGTGGGCAATCCCTTCCTTATGTCATTCTCAAATAAGCAGATAAAAGGCCTGGAGATAATTTGAGGTGTGGTGCTTGCATTTGGAATGTTTTGCTGTGAAGTAAACATGCGGTCAAAGGAGCTCTCCATGCAAGTGAAACAAGCCATCCTTAAGCTTGCGAAAACAGAAAAAACCCATCCGAGAAATTGCTACAATATTAGGAGTGGCAAAATCTACAGTTTGGTACATCCTGAGAAAGAAAGAAAGCACTGGTGAACTCATCAATGCAAAAAGACCTGGGCGCCCACGGAAGACAACAGTGGTGGATGATCGCAGAATAATCTCCATGATGAAGAGAAACCCGTTCACAACAGCCAACCAAGTGAACAACACTCTCCAGGAGGTAGACGTATCAGTATCCAAATCTACTATAAAGAGAAGACTGCATGATGGTAAATACAGAGGGTTCACTGCACGGTGCGAGCCACTCATAAACATCAAGAATAAAATGGCTAGACTGGACTTTGCTAAAAAACATCTAAAAAAGCCAGCACAGTTCTGGAAGAACATTCTTTGGACAGATGAAACCAAGATCAACCTCTACCAGAATGATGGAAAGAGAAAAGTATGGCGAAGGCGTGGTACAGCTCATGATCCAAAGCAATCCACATCATCTGTAAAACACGGCGGAGGCAGTGTGATGGCTTGAGCATGCATGGCTGCCAGAGGCACTGGGTCACTAGTGTTTATTGATGATGTGACACAGGACAGAAGCAGCCGAATGAATTCTGAGGTATTCAGAGCCATACTGTGTGCTCAGATCCAGCCAAATGCAGCCAAACTGATTGGTCGTCGTTTCATACTACAGATGGACAATGACCCAAAACATAAAGCCAAAGCAACCCAGTAGTTTATTAAAGCAAAGAAGTGGAATATTCTTAAATGGCCAAGTCAGTCACGTGATCTCAACCCAATTGAGCATGCATTTCACTTGTTAAAGACTAAACTTCAGAAAAAAAGGCCCACAAACAAACAGCAACTGAAAACCACCGCAGTGAAGGCCTGGCAGAGCATAAAAAGGAGGAAACACAGCATCTGGTGATGTCCATGAGTTCAAGACTTCAGCCAGTCATTGCCAACAAAGGGTTTTCAACCAAGTACTAGAAATGAACATTTTATTTACAATTATTGAATCTGTCCAATTACTTTTGGTCCCTTTACCAACAGGGTTGCACATGTTAAGGAGCTAAAACTCTTAAACCCTTCATCCAATTTTAATGTGGATACCCTCAAATGAAAGCTGAAAGTCTGAACTTCAACTGCATCTGAATTGTTTTGTTTAAAATTCAATGTGGTAATGTCTATAACCAAAATTAGAAAAATGTTGTCTCTGTCCAAATCTATATGGACCTAACTGTATGAACTTTATTAGTAAAAATGTCACTCTCAATGGAGATCCATGATATATATGGATTTTGCGTAGTTACAATGTTTTTTGCGTAGGAGAACGAAGGAATACGGTTGAAAACCAATATAAACTGTTTATTGCGTGGAAGAATCAGGATTTATATGGATTGTATTAGATATAATGTTTTTCTTTTGCCTGGAAGAATTATGTGACTTAACTAAAATGACTTCTGTATTTTTAAAGTGTTGCAGGTGATGCTCCCCCTGCAAGCTGTGTGTTTAGTCAAGTCATGAATATGGCAGCTTTCCTAAGTAAGACAAGATTTTCAAAAATGTTAATGTTGGAAATGGTATAAAAGTACATAAAGTGCTTAGGCCTGTCCCACACATCCAGATAATTCCGGTACTGGAAAAATCGGTACCGGAATTATCCATATCAGTGTGCTTACGTAGCACATCAGTGTGGCACAGGTGCGGCAGCCGTGTGCCACCCGTGTGCCGACTGAGGACCACACGGACCGTGCAGGAGACAGCGCTACAGTTAAAAAAGATTATTCATTCCTTCTCTCCAGCGAACGCTGCTGGGAAGAAGGGATGAATTCCGGCTTCAGCACCACATGCGGGGGGGGACAGCGCTTACAGTAACGCTGTCTCCTGCACGGCACACGGACTGCACACGGACAGCATCCGTGTGCGGCACGTGTTTTACACGGACCCATTGACTTTAATGGGTCTGTGTGATCCATGCAGTCCCACAAACACTGACATGTCTCCGTATTTTTCAAACGGACACATGGTCCGTGAAAACATGCTGACATGTACAGAGACACATTGATCTTAATATGTCTACATGAGTCAGTGTCTCTGGTACGTGAGGAAACTGTCACCTCACGTACCGGAGCCACTGACGTGTGAAACCGGCCTTAAAGGGGTAGTCTGGCCTTAGACTACAAGTCTGCAGTCACTCTATAGCTTTCGCGGTACGTGTTGTGAGGAATCTCTAGTGCCGGCACTGGAAGCGGGCAGGCATGTGACCTCACGTATGTGATTTGCCACATTGGGAGAGGCTGCACATGTCTTGTCAGTACATAACCACATGTATGCAAATCATATACTTGCGGTCACATGCCTGCCGTTCCCAGCACCGCACAGTGCGCAGAAAGCACAATGTGAGGATTTTACAAATGTGCAGAAACATAGACTTGTAATCTAAGGCCAGACAAGCCCTTAAAATAAAACATTAAGGCTGGGATTACATGGCATGTTTGGCCGCGAAATAGGGTGTGCAGCCAAAGATCACTATGTTTCGGTTCTACACTGCAGCATAATGTAGGTGAGTGGGATTACAATCTAATTCCTAACGTAACAAGTCACTAGCAAGTCACAAAAAGTTAGATCCAGTTACATTTTTTTTTGCATCTTGTTACGGTTGTGGTAGCTTGGAGTTTGCAATGCGACCCCATTCACCTGAATTACACTTGGTTACATACCAATCTTTAGCCACATGACTTGTGTCGTGGCCATAGTTGCCATGTGGCCCTAGCCTAAGGCTGTTTTCACACTAGGGAAAGCTAAAGGTACCGTCACACATAGCGACGCTGCAGCGATACCGACAACGATCCGGATCGCTGCAGCGTCGCTGTTTGGTCGCTGGAGAGCTGTCACACAGACAGCTCTCCAGCGACCAACTATCCCGAGGTCCCCGGTAACCAGGGTAAACATCGGGTAACTAAGCGCAGGGCCGCGCTTAGTAACCCGATGTTTACCCTGGTTACCATCCTAAAAAGTAAAAAAACAAACGCTACATACTTACCTACCGCTGTCTGTCCTCGGCGCTCTGCTTCTCTGGTCTGGCTGTGAGCGCCGGGCAGCCAGAAAGCAGAGCGGTGACGTCACCGCTCTGCTTTCCGGCTGACCGACGCTCACAGCCAGAGCAGGAGGAGAGCAGAGCACAGCGCTGGAGGACAGACAGCGGTAGGTAAGTATGTACTGTTTGTTTTTTTACTTTTAGGATGGTAACCAGGGTAAACATCGGGTTACTAAGCGCGGCCCTGCGCTTAGTTACCCGATGTTTACCCTGGTTACCAGCAAAGACATCGCTGAATCGGTGTCACACACGCCGATTCAGCGATGTCTACGGGGAGTCCAGCGACGAAATAAAGTTCTGGACTTTCTTCCCCGACCAGCGATCTCCCAGCAGGGGCCTGATCGCTGCTGCCTGTCACACTGGACGATATCGCTAGCCAGGACGCTGCAACGTCACGGATCGCTAGCGATATCGTCTAGTGTGACAGTACCTTAACACATACGTTAAATGAATCTTTAGCCTCTGATTCACCAGAAGATTGTCTGTGTTTCCATTTTTTTGGAAGCATACCATGCGCTATGGCAGCTGTCAAATCTTCCTTCCTAAAATACTTCAAATGGAAACCTCGGATGAACACTACAGACAGTGAAGGGAGCCTTAGAGTAAAATAAAATATGTCTATTGATGTCATATTGGGAAAAAAATTCAGACATCCAAAAATGATTGCGTTTTTAGCTCTTTTAAAAGATATCAAAGATGTCAATCATTTTCAACAAAGAAATTCTCTTTTTAGAGTTTTTAAAAGACCTAGAAATTGTATAGGACCCACAGGTTATTGTGCAGTGCATACTGTACATAGTATTAATTAACAATTAATATGATTTTACAAGCAGCGACAGCTTTTGTTGTCAGGAAGGCAGATTGATGTTGATGAACTGCTATGGAATCCTGAAAGGGAGAGAATAATCAAATGACTTTTCTTTCAGCCTTAATTATTGCCGTCCTGCGTTTCATACAACTGAAGCCAAAGACAGTCAGCCCTTGGCTAAGCATCAGTGGACTTATTGCCTTATGCCTGACGTCGTTTGGAATGACTTTGCTGGGCAACTTTCAGGTACTTAGTAGCCAATTCTTTACTTTTATCATATATTTTTGTATATTTTTGGAAGCTAACAAATAATTTATCTAGATTATTGAGGCTCCATTCAAAATCTTGCATCAGGTTTATGGAATATTATTTATTATAACAATATTTTAAAAGATGAAACTGCAAAAATACATAGAAACACAGATTGATTTCTGCAGCTAGAAAAACTAATTCTGCAGCAGTACAGGCAAAATATTGAAAAATTCACCAAATCTACTTGATTTCTTTTTTCTTGGAACCCCAAGTATCCCTAGTACAAAGGGGCAATGGAGCCAAATTCCCTTAGCTATCCTTAGTACAAAGGGGCCATGGAGTCCAATGCCCCAACAATCCTTATTATAAAGGGGCCATGGTGCCAAAAGCGCTAACTATCCCTTGAACAAAGGCCATGGCATGATATTTTTACTACACGTTGTTGTTCCTGACTAGATAATGGCACTGTTCAATTATTTAAGGGAATATAGTCAGGTTGCAGTACTAAACTATATCAGAACAGGACCAGTGTTATGATGGCAAAAAATCCGAATGGGACATTGGGCTTTGATATCCTTGGAACTGCTTCATTGTAAAAAAAAAGTGGTCTTAGTATGTTATAGTATACTGATATGTGGTTGTATCTCTAAGGATGTGCCATTAATTACTGTGAAAGGAATATCTTTTTTCCTTTACATGAAGTATCCAGATATTTAAAGATGCCTGCGATCTATATATATAATTGTCTAAGGGGTACTTCCGTCTGTCTGTCCTCAACTTCCGTAATGGAAATCCCGCATCGCTGATTGGTCTCGGCAGCTGCCTGTCATGGCTGCCGCGACCAATCAGCGACAGGCACAGTTCGATTAGTCCCTCCCCTACTCCCTTGCACTCACTGCCTGGCGCCCGCTCCATAATCCCCTCCAGTCACCGCTCACACAGGGTTAATGGCAGCGGTAACGGGCCGCGGTGTAACACACTCCGTTACCGCTGCTATTAACCCTGTGTGTCCCCAACTATTTACTATTGATGCTGCCTATACAGCATCAATAGTAAAAATATGTTGTGTTAAAAATAATTAAAAAAAACAAAAAACCTGCTATACTCACCATCCGCCGCCTTTTCCGCTCCTCGCGACGCTCCGGTGACCGCTCCATGCAAGGGCTGGTATGCGACAAGGACCTGCCATGATGTCACGGTCATGTGACCGCGACATCATCACAGGTCTTGCTCATACCAGCCCTGGGACCGGAAGCTGCCGCTTGCAATGGAGCAGTCACCGGAGCGTCGCGAGGAGCGGGAAAGGTGGCGGATGGTGAGTATAGCAGGACTTCAACGGGCCTTCGGAAGTTGAGTATGTTTATTTTTTATTTTAAGTCTCTATACTACGTGGCTCTGTGCTGTATACTCCGTGGCTGTGCAATATACTATGTGGCTGGGCAATATACTATGCGGCTGGGCAATATACTATGTGGCTGGGCAATATACTACGTGACTGGGCAATATACTACGTGGCTGGGCAATATACTACGTGGCTGGGCAATATACTACGTGGCTGGGCAATATACTACGTGACTGGGCAATATACTACGTCACTGGGCAATATACTACGTGGGCTGTGCAATATACTACGTGGACATGCATATTCTAGAATACCCGATGCGTTAGAATCGGGCCACCATCTAGTGGAAAATAAAAGGCTTCACCATTCTATTACTACTTTTTAGGCCTAGTTCCCTCCACACTACTTTCATGTTTCCTCCACATCACCTAGCCTTTAACCTTCTTCCATACCCCTTTCTTCCTTAAGAAATGCCTTTTGGGTGGTTTTCAAGGTGATTTGCCATCTTTTCGGAGAGCCTGGATGGTTTCAACTGCTTCTGCCTCCACTGCCTCCCAGATATTCCAAGAAAGTTGTAAAATATGAGTTTGAAATATTCACATTATTTTAGATGTATGTCTCTCAACAAGAAGGAAGTAAAGGGTTTTAGTAATTCTATTCTCCTACTTTTATCCATATTAAAGTGAAGCTCTTTAGACACTGAGGCGCATATCCTAATAGGTTTCTAGGTGGATCAACGGAAATACACCTTGAAGGGATTGTTCAGGAGTAATACATTGATCACATATTCATATGAGATGAGATTGGTGGAGGTCCAACACTCTTACCCCCACCGATTAAGTGATATGTGCATCAGCAGCCGCTGAATGTAAGTATTGGACTAAGCGGAATACCACAGAACCATACATTATTTAGGGGCTACTGCTGAGTACTGCCGTTGACCTCCAATTCAAGTGGTTAATATAATAGTTATGGAAAACACTTTTAATAACACTATGAGATAAAAGGAAGTACCGTATTTTCCGGCGTATAAAATGACTTTTAACCCCTGAAAATCTTCTTAAAAGTCGGGGGTCGTCGGGGGTCTCGGGAGACGAGATCTGAATCTGAGCATGCGCCGCCCCCAGCGGCCATTTTCCCGGAGGCCACCGCATCGCAGCAATGGAGCTGCCGGGGCCTCCGGGCTTTGAGGAAATGCCGGAGGAGCCACGATTCTGCACAAAGATATGCTGCCACCACCCCACAGCACAGAGCCCCGATGCTGCACGAAGATACGCCGCCGCCCCACAGCACAGCACCCACGCGGCACAAAGAGGAGCAGCCGCCGCCGCTCCTCAGCACAGAAACCCCACGCTGCAGCTACAATGAGGTAATGGGGGATACTCCACTCACACTTTCCTGTGAGACGCCCCCTCTTCGTCATCGGGACCACTCCCCCCCAAAAGGCACATTAGTCACCGGCCCTATAAGATGGCACATGGCATATAAGACCCCTGACTTTTAAGAAGATTTTATATTTAAACTGGAAAAGTTGGGGGTCGTCTTATACGCCCAGTCGTCTTATACGCCGGAAAATATGGTAATAGTTTCCTTGTCTCACACAAATTTGACAATGTTGCCCAGAATACAATTCACTTTAAACTACTTGATTCTAGACTGGTTATGATTAAACTAGATATACTATGGTACGTACCGTATGTGCCATGATAGATTACAATAACCAAAGAATCCACTAGTGGACTTGCCACCTCCAAAAACACTATTAAACAGCACAAACCACCATACCAATATGCAGGTGAAGATGAGGCATAGGCATACATTTAAAAATATATATTTTATTAGAGCAAAAATAAAATAACATAACAAGACAAGGAAATTCAGTAAAAACTGATGGCAAGCAGGAATAACAACCAAAATATAATAAGTAAAGCTACTCTAGAAATACAATATCATACTGCTATACAAATATATAAGGCATGCATTATGACCAAAACCGGAGTATAAATGCATGATATATTGATAGACACATAAAGCTGGCTAGAAGCTGATAAAGTGTGAGTGGAGGATAAAGAAAAATAAATACTGCTCACAAGAGCCTGTATAACTGTAGTAAGAACCCAAAATACAGGGCTTCTAATCCTCCAACAGGTATAACCACAAATAAAAGCAAGCTAAACAAATGTGTCTAGCCCAGCAGGACAATATGATAGTGACCGATCAGTGGAACAAACATTCCTTACGGACCAACCCATTGGTAACAGTTCTATAATGAGGTAGTAGTAACTTACATCTTAATGGGGGCCCCCGTTTGGAAGAAGCCACAAGGCGAAACGGCGCTGTCGGGGTTCACTGGTGGGCACGCAGGACTGAGACACATTAAGATGTAAGTTACTACTACCTCATTATAGAACTGTTACCAATGGGTTGGTCCGTAAGGAATGTTTGTTCCACTGATCGGTCACTATCATATTGTCCTGCTGGGCTAGACACATTTGTTTAGCTTGCTTTTATTTGTGGTTATACCTGTTGGAGGATTAGAAGCCCTGTATTTTTGGGTTCTTACTACAGTTATACAGGCTCTTGTGAGCAGTATTTATTTTTCTTTATCCTCCACTCACACTTTATCAGCTTCTAGCCAGCTTTATGTGTCTATCAATATATCATGCGTTTATAGTCCGGTTTGGGTCATAATGCATGCCTTATATATTTGTATAGCAGTATGATATTGTATTTCTAGAGTAGCTTTACTTATTATATTTTGGTTGTTATTCCTGCTTGCCATCAGTTTTTACTGAATTTCCTTGTCTTGTTATGTTATTTTATTTTTGCTCTAATAAAATATATATTTTTAAATGTATGTCTATGCCTCATCTTCACCTGCATATTGGTATGGTGGTTTGTGCTGTATGATAGATTACAAACCTGATTTTTTTTTTTGGAGCAAACTCAGTCATTTTATTTTGGAAAATGTGGTAACAAAGAAGAGTGTGTACAATGTATTCAGTGTGAATTATTTAAGATCTGTGACTTTCAGTCTCCATTTCTTTGTATTTCTGAAAGCAATTATTAAAGTTTAATGATCAGATGTTTTTCCTTCCTTATACCAGCTAAAGAGCAATGAACTTATCCATAATGTTGGCACCTCCATGACCTTTGGATTCGGCACAATAGCCTGTTGGATTCAGTCCATCCTGACCTTTAAAATAAATATCAAGAATGAAGGAAGAAAAACTGGAATCCCCAGAGTTATATTATCTGCAACAATAACACTCTGCGTTATCATCTGTATCCTTTCTATTCATCAGGACAATTCATTAAGTGTGATGTAGGTGTGATTGTGTTTTAATAGAGCAGTTAGAGTGAGTGCACAGAGGAAAAAAGCAAAATATTAGTCTTTCATCATGCATGCAATCAAAAGTATCCATATTCTTTTATGCACATCATTATTGACCCTAGTGTGTATTGATAAACAGCCAAAGCATCTGTAACATCAAAAAGGTGCAACACCACTCTAATTTTTGTGATTCCAAACAAGTTCATAAGGACAAAAGGTGTAAAAAGTACAAAACTTTTAATGACATTGAGTCTCACAAAAAGCATCTTGGGCTCCTTTGTCAAGCGAAGATGAAACAGTTATTTTCACAAAAACAGTCCTGCTTTCTAAGGCTGGGTTCACATTGCGTTAAAGCAGCCCATTCAACACATGTGTTAAACGGGCTGCTGTAAAGAAAGTGCCGAAATGTGATAGCGCTAGCGCAGATAGAGCTAACAGATGCTCTATCTCCGCTAGCGGTGACAGACCCGGAAACGCTGCAGCCCGCGTCCCAGGATCCGTCACTCAATGACGGGACATCGCTAGCGCACACTCATTTTGGACGTGCGCTAGAGCGATGCATCCGACATAGGGCTTAATGGCGGCGTTAACGGACTGCGTTACAGCGCGTTATGCTGCGGTGTAACGCAGTCTGTCTAACGGACTGGGGAAACGTAGTGTGAACCCTGCCTAACTAGAAAAGGATAAGTAGGGCCATAATCTAATATTAGGTATAGTATTACATGGAGGCTAAAGCTTCTGCTGGGTGAGAATACTTCAGGTTACATTCTGCCACTGGTAAGACTTTAGTTTTGTGATACAGTGATCCTGCTAATAAAAACATCTGGGCCAAAATGGGGTGAATGCAGGTAAAAACTTGAAAACCACAATTATGCTAGAGAAGCAGAATGGAGTTGTCACAATATTAAGCCTAAACCTCATTGCCCAGAGGCAATATTGCAACAACAGAACATAGGACGCATATCAGAAGCTGAAAACTAGACATTTTTTTAAATTTCATTTGAAAGTAGTACCTCATTGAAAAATTGATGGCAGTCACACATCGCTAACAAAGTTTGGAGGTCATATCTATCATTGTGAGGCATCTCCTTTTCTGTAGCATCGCAAGCATGTCTTCGCTGAAGAGTTCAGGCGATGAACCGGCTGCATGCAGTCCAGACTTTTCACCAATAGAAAACATTAGGCATATTATGAATCAAAAAATTCAGCAAACACCCAGGACAGTTCAGTACTGTTGAGCCACCCCCCTAGTGTTCGAGTTTGGTTCGTCGAATTGGGGCGTGTTCGACGAATGTTGTCGAACTCCATTGAAACCAATGGAAGGCAAACACATATAAACACATAGAAAACACATAGAAAACACCTTAAGGGTATGTGCACACGATGCGGATTTTGCTGCGGATCCGCAGCGTTTCAGCAGCTGCGGGTCCACAGCAGTTTCCCATGCATTTACAGTACAATGTAAACCTATGGGAAACGAAAAACGCTGTGCACATGCTGCGGAAAAAAACGTGCGGAAACGCAGCAGTTTACATTCCGCAGCATGTCACTTCTTTCTGCGGTTTCCGCAGCAGTTTTACAGCTGCCCCTGTGGAAAACTGCAGTTGTAAAACCGCAGAAAAACCGAGGTAAATCCGCAATAAATCTGCAGCAAAAACACAGCGTTTTTGCCCCGCAGATTTATCAAAAGTGCTGCGGAAAAATCCGCAGTGGCCAAGAATACATGTGCACATAGCCTAAAACGTGTCCAAAAGCTGACAAACTGCTCAGAAGACACAACAAACACATGAAAAAGTCACAAGTACATATAGTCAAAGAAAAGAGGTGGAAGAGTAAGAGGAGGAGACACAGATATAAGCATGTCATGCCCTTCTAAAATCAAGAAAGGCTGGAGTAAAAGTGTAAACTCACTCTACCAACACCCAGACTTCTTGACAAAAAAAATAAAAAAAGAAATATCTTTAGGTAGAATGGCAGGTCCATTCAGAACACTTTCCTCAGAAGACGTAGTGATATCCCCATTGGGAGTCGTGCCAAAAAAGGAACCCAATACATTCAGACTAATCCACCATTTGTCATATCCAAGGGGCAGGTCAGTAAATGACAACATTGATGCGGAACCAAGTACAGGACTATATACTGTACCTCCTTTGACGAGGCAATCAGGCTAGTCAAGAAGTTGGGACGTGCACCCTAATGGCCAAAACAGACATTGAGGGGGCGTTCCGGTTGCTACCTGTGCCTCCTAATAGTGTCCGCCTATTGGGTTGCTTCTGTGAAGGAGCATACTACATAGATCGCTGTTTGCCCATGGGGTGCTCCATATCCTGCTCATTATTTGAGGCGTTTAGTTGCTTCCTCGAATGTGTCGTCATGGACGTTTCTAATGGGGCACATATTATCCATTACCTCAATGACTTCTTATGTCTGGACCCAAAAGGTTTGTGTGAATACATGCGGTAGTCCACCTGTGAGAAGGAGAGAGCTGGAGGGAGAGCGGACACCCCAGAGCCGAGGGGTTAGATTGAGAAAGGAAGAAGGCGGTGTAGCTTGCTTCATGGGTGGGGTACTCTGCTGTGTAGCAGACATTGCTACTAGGCCCAAAGTATTGCCTGGGCGAGATGCAGTTAAAAATTAGTAAATAGATAAACAGGCGGTGTAGCTTGCTTCATGGGTGGGGTACTCTAAGTAGCAGACACTGCTACTACGCCCAATGTATTTCCTGGGCTAGATGCAGTTAAAAATTAGTAATTGGATAAACAGGCAGTGTAGCTTGCTTTATGGGTGGGCTACTCTGCTGACTAGCAGACACTGAAGCTTTGGAGCAGACATCTGAATCCCAGGCCAAAGTATGAGTAAACAGCTCTGCAGACTCAACCATCTGTGTTACCCCAAGCCAGAGTGTATGTAGTTTCTAAAGGTTAAAAGGGGGGAGCGACCCAACCCACCTGGAATTGACTATGTCAATGTCATGTAAAACACAGTGAGGGGACTCCAAAAAGAGTCTCCATTTTTTCCAAAAATTGGGCCACAGACATTACTTAAGTGGCATCAATTTCCCCAGAGTTTCATAAAATGGTTGATGAGGTGATTTTCAAAAATCATCAAGCTTTTAGTCTCCCCAGGATGACACAGGGGTAGAAAAGTCCTTGCGGATCCAGGATTTGTTCATCTTGATGAACGTTAGTCTGTCTACATTCTCACTGGACAGCCGCGTGCACTTATCTGTCAGCACACCACCAGCAGCTCTGAACACACATTCAGAGAGAACACTGGCTGCAGGGCACGACAAGATCTCCAAGGCGTGAGTGGCAAGCTCAGGCCATTTTTCCAGATTGGAAGCCCAAAATGAGCAAGGGTCCAGTTCCACAGTCATGGCATCATTATTAACTTGGAGATACTCCTGTACCATCCTCTTTAGGCGTTGGCTATGCGTCAGACTTCTTGTCTCCTGTGGCCTTGCAAAGGATGGTCTAAAAAATTGTTGAAACGATTGGAAAAAATTGCTGCAGATACGATGTTACTGTTACGGTTTGAGTGATGACACGACAGTCCCACAGTTGGCAAGTTAGAACTCAGAGATTCACTACGTGCACCACTGGTGTTTTGTGGAAAAGCAGATGTAAGATTTTGTAACAGTCTCTGCTGATACTCTTGCATGCGTGAATCCCTTTCTATGGCAGGAATTATTTAGCCAAATTTACTTTTGCATCGGGGATCTAAGAGTGTGCCAACCCAGTAGTTGGCATTACTTCAGATTCTGACAATCCGAGGGTCTTGTTGCAGGTAGTGCAGCAAGAAGGCACTCATGTGTCTTGTGCATCCAGGAGGACCAAGTCCTTGTTGTCTTGGTGGTGGTGAGGTGAGAATCATGCTTCCTTCCTCTGCCCTCTCCCCCCAACCTAGCACAAAAGAAATTTGATCAAGGTCTCCGTCATCTGATGAGTCTTCAATGCCCAGCGCCAATTTGTCCACCACTTCTTCCTTGGCTGCTGCACCTTCTTCAACAGTTTGGCTGATACCATGCGTCCTTGGTAATCCCTCTCCCCCACCCTCCAATGCCAGCCGCCTTGGTGCTGCCGACCATCTGGACCTTGGAGATATATTCCCTTCCGCATATCACTCCTCCTGTTCCTCCTCCTCTTGTCCCACCACCTGACTCCGAATACTGTTTAAGGTGTGCTCCAGCATGTAAATGACCGGAATAGTCATGCTGATAATGGCATCGTCAGCACTAAACATCTTTGTCACCATTTCAAAACTGTGCAGAAGGGTGCATAGGTCCCTGATCTGAGACCACTCCTGCTGCGTGATTTGCCCCACCTCTGGATCTTGTTGGCCCAGGCTATATGTTATAACGTATTGCACCAGGGCTCATCGGTGCTGCCACAGTCGCTGCAACATGTGCAGCGTTGAATTCCACCGTGTGGGCACATCGCATATCAGCTGGTGAACTGGCAGGCCCAACGACTTCTGTAGAGATGTAAGTCGTTGAGCTGCTGGGTGCGAATGGCGGAAGTGAGCACACAGTTACCGTGCCATCTGAAGAAGCCCATCTAGTCCGTGATAGTGGGATAAAAATTGCTGGACAATCAGGTTCAAAACGTGAGCCATACAAGGCACGTGTGTGACATTGCCCCGGCGAAGGGCCGCACCCAGGTTTGCAGCATTGTCACACATGGCCTTCCCTGGCTGCAGGTTCAGTGGAGACAACCATTGATGGAAATAGGTCTCCAGAGCTCACCATAACTCCTCAGCTGTGTGACTCACATTTCCCAGACATTTCAAGGTAAACACCGCCTGATGCCATTGAGCCCTGGTGACAGCATAGTAAGGAGCTGTTCAGGATTCCTTCTGCGCAGTTAGAACGCGGGTGGCATTACCAGACAGGCTTTGGGTGCAGGTGGAGGACCGAGAGGAGGTTGAGGAGGCAGAAGCAATGCAGGTACTTGGGGATGGCAAGATGTGGACAGCTGCCCCTTCTCCTGCTATCACCATAGTTACTCAGTGCCCAGTTACTGACTTGTAACGCCCCTATCTGTTATGACCTGGTGGTTAGGAGCACCCGGCATGACCTGAAGTTAAACTCACGCAGGACAAGCTCTGGGATGTGGGAGCTCTGCTGACCGCAGGCCCTAATCCTATCACAACAACTAGAAATAGCTGTGGAGCGTTCCTGACTCTTCCTAGACGCCTCTTCACAGCCTAAGAGCTAGCTATCCCTAGAGATAGAAAATAAAGCCTACCTTGCCTCAGAGAACTTCCCCAAAGGAAAAGGCAGCCCCCCACATATATTGACTGTGAGTAAAGATGAAAGTCACAAATGCAGAAATGAAACAGGTTTCAGCAAAGGGAGGCCAGACTTACTAAACAGACAGAGGATAGGAAAGGTATATTTGCGGTCAGCACAAAAAACTACAAAAGACCATGCAGAGTGTGCAAAAAGACCTCCGCACCGACTCACGGTGCGGAGGTGCCACTCTGCATCCCAGAGCTTCCAGCTAGCAAGACAAAATCATGATAACCAGCTGGACAAGAAAACAATGAACAAATAATAACTATCAGGAACTTAGCTTCTGCTGGAGAAGACAGGTCACCAGAAAGATCCAAGAGCGAACTGAACCAATGCAAGAACATTGACAGCTGGCATGGAGTAACGATCTGAGTGGAGTTAAATAGAGCAGCCAACCAAAGGATAAACCACGTCACCTGTGTAAGAAACCTCAGAAGCAGCAGCTTCACTCACAGCCACCAGAGGGAGCCCATAGACAGAACTCGCCGAAGTACCATTCACGACCACAGGAGGGAGTTCAACAACAGAATTCACAACACCTATCCATGTCTACTCGTCCAAGTGTCTGTGGTGAAATGCACCCTGTCACACACAGAGTTTCTCAGGGAAGTGGTGATGTTGTGTGCGACATGCTGGTGTATGGCAGGCACAGCTGAGGGACTAAGGGCTGGCTGCCGTGCTTAGACGGGGTTGAGTAGGGTGTCCCCGGCAAACTGCTGGTTTGTGAGGTAGGTGCAGGCGGAGATATTATGTTGCCTTGATCAAAATGTGGTGGTCTCGATGTCGGAGAGTGCTCAACACCAGCAGGTGTTTCCACGTGCAAATGTCCTGACGACCTGCCAATCACACTGGCTGTTGCGGGTAAAGAGATGGAAGGTTTGCATCCAAAAACCATGTGTGACTGCTGTCACAGAGGATGAAGAGGCCATGGATGCACTTGATGGGGCAGACGGTGGTTGGCCCGGCCCACTAGGCCGCATTGTAGAACAGTGAGCTTCCCACTGCAACTTATGCCTCATATCCATGTGATGGTTCATGCACGAAGTACTCAAAATATTCATTTTTTGGCCTCTACTGAGATTTTGGTGACAAATCTTACAGACAACATGAGTTGGGTCATCCTTTGCGATCTGAAAAAATTCCCAGGCTATGCAAGGCTTAGAGCCCATGCGACCTGAAGAGCCACCACGACTTGTGCTCAGAAGCACATTTGTGGTTGAGGATGCAGTTGTTGAGGTGCTTCCAGTACTCCGTCTCTGTTCAGGAAGGCGCAACCTAACCTCATCGTCACTAGCATCCTCCTCCACCTCCTCTGCTGGCCTCATGGACTGGCGGACTGTGGGTTGACAGTAAGTGGGGTCTTCAAGCTCATCATCATCACCCTGTGTGTTCTCACACCCGTCGTCCTCAGAGCCAACCTCTTCCTACCCTGACCGAAAAGTCAAGTTTTCGTTCCAATCAGGTATCTCAGTCTCATCATCATCTTCCTCATTGTCTCCGCCAACAAGTTATAGTTTGGGAACGAGGGTCTACATTATGCTCAGAACCTTCTTCATCTGGGCCTGGATCAGACTCACAAAGATTCTGGGCATCAGTGCAGATCATTTCCTCGTCTGGATTCACAGAAGCTCTGGAGCAGACCTCTGATTCCCAGGCTATAGTATGAATAAACAGCTCTGCAGACTCAACCATCTGTGTTACCCCATACTCAGACGGGCGTCTGGAGACTTGGGAGCTGTGAGGAAGCAAGTGCGATTGGGGTGACACCTCTGAGGACTGGAGTATTTGTGATGTTGAAGTTGAGGTGGAGGAGAGCCCACTTGAAGGAGCACTTGATATCCATTCAAGCACCTGCTCTTTTTGTGCCTCATCTGGAATTTGTAGCGATGCTCGTAGCGATGGTCGTAAGAAAGGGATCATATCAGATTGTCCACGAAAAGAAGTAGTCATCTTACTTTGGCTGGAAGATGGTCTTTCTTCTGCAGATGTTACTGTTGCTTTACCACCTACTCCATGGACACAACCTTTTTTTCCCTTACCAACACGCCTATTCCCCGTTCCACCAGCAGCAGGCCTTTTGCCACTCATTTTGGTGCTTAACCAATTGGCAACTCTGTAGTTGTTGGCACAAAACACGATGGCTGGAAACCGAGCAGAGCTGAGTGGCCAAACTGTGGTACTAGCCCAAAACGATTTAACACAATTGTGTAGCCAAAGATGGGTTAGATGCAGTAAAAAATTATTAGATACACAGGCGGTGTAGCTAGCTTCAAAGGCGGGCTACTCCGCTGACATGCAGACACTGCTACTAAGCCCAAAATGATTTACTGGGTTAGATGCAGTAAAAAATTATTAGATACACAGGCGGTGTAGCTAGCTTCACAGGCGGGCTACTCCGCTGACATGCAGACACTGCTACTAAGCCCAAAACGATTTACTGGGTTAGATGCAGTAAAAAATTATTAGATACACAGGCGATGTAGCTAGCTTCACAGGCAGGCTACTCAGATGACTACCAGACAATGTTACTAGCCCAAAAGGATTGCCTGAGCTAGATTACACCAAATGCTGTGACAAACACTTGCACAGCACTGGCACAGACCTGCCTGGCAAAAAGTGCTATGAACTGCTGTAACCTACCCTGAAAAGGGCTGATATTACAACTAGTCCCGACTCCCTAAACCTATCTCTCTCTATCTAACTGCAAATTCACACTCTTAGGCCGGCGTCACACACAGCGTAAAACAATACGGTCCGTATATTACGGCCGTAATACGCTGAAAAGTCCCGAAAAAAGTGGTCCGTAGCTCCTCCGTAGGCAGGGTGTGTCAGCGTTTTTTGCGCATGGCATCCTCCGTATGTAATCCGTATGGCATCCGTACTGCGTGGTTTTCTCGCAGGCTAGCAAAACCAACATACCGCTATAGAAGTGATCCATGTGTCCCAAAAAGAAAATATATATATACTGTCTATATATATATATATATATATATATATATATATATATATATATATATATATGTGTGTCAGTAGACACATATATTAGAGAGAAAAGCCGGTAATTCAGTGCGGTGTACAGTAAAATCACACTGACAGCTTACAGTAGAATAGGTAGAATAAATGTGTACACATAGAATAGGTATATATATATATATATATGTCAGTGAGACACATATATGTATATATATTAATATTTATTCCAGCGCTAGACAGCTTGAAAGCCGGTAATTCAATTACCGGCTTTTTCCTTCTCCTTCCTAAAACCCGACATGATTTGAGACATGGTTTACATACAGTAAACCATGTCTTCTCTCCATTTTTTTTGCAGATTCCACACTACTAATGTCAGTAGTGTGTATCTGCAAAATTTGGCCGTTCTAGCTCTTAAAATAAAGGGTTAAATGGCGGAAAAAATTGGCGTGGGCTCCCGCGCAATTTTCTCCGCCAGAGTAGTAAAGCCAGTGACTGAGGGCAGATATTAATAGCCTGGAGAGGGTCCACGGTTATTGGCCCCCCCCTGGCTAAAAATATCTGCCCCCAGCCACCCCAGAAAAGGCACATCTGGAAGATGCGCCTATTCTGGCACTTGGCCACTCTCTTCCCATTCCCGTGGGAAAGCCAGGGAGCTTTCTAGGTAATTTCCCACGATCTATGAACAGCCAGCAGAGGGCGCCTCACCGCAAATGATGCTAAATATAGATCATTGATCTATTTTTAGCCTCATTCCCTGGGGTTTTGCAGCGAGGAGCAGCGTGCATTAGCACAGCTCCTTGCTGCAAAATGTTTTAACCCCTTCAGAAGGATTTACATCGTTGGACGTTACAGATCTGCGGAGGGTAAGTATATTGTTGGTTTATTATGTTTTTTTACTCACAGAACGAGGGTCTTCAGTGACTGGATTGGGCGTTGAATAAAATACTGCAACAACCATTGTTTTTATTTCATTAAAATAATTTTAAATAATGTGTTTGTGTTTTATTTAACCCTTTACTAGTATTGGATTAATAATGGATAGGTGTCATAATTGACGCCTCTCCATTATTAATTAGGCTTAATGTCACCTTACAATAGCAAGGTGGCATTAACCCTTCATTACCCCATATCCCACCGCTACACGGGAATGGGAAGAGAGTGGCCAAGTGCCAGAATAGGCGCATCTTCCAGATGTGCCTTTTCTGGGGTGGCTGGGGGCAGATATTTTTAGCCAGGGGGGGGCCAATAACCGTGGACCCTCTCCAGGCTATTAATATCTGCCCTCAGTCACTGGCTTTACTACTCTGGCGGAGAAAATTGCGCGGGAGCCCACGCCAATTTTTTCCGCCATTTAACCCTTTATTTTAAGAGCTAGAACGGCCAAATTTTGCAGATACACACTACTGACATTAGTAGTGTGGAATCTGCAAAAAAAATGGAGAGAAGACATGGTTTACTGTATGTAAACCATGTCTCAAATCATGTCGGGTTTTAGGAAGGAGAAGGAAAAAGCCGGTAATTGAATTACCGGCTTTCAAGCTGTCTAGCGCTGGAATAAATATTAATATATATACATATATGTGTCTCACTGACATATATATATATATACCTATTCTATGTGTACACATTTATTCTACCTATTCTACTGTAAGCTGTCAGTGTGATTTTACTGTACACCGCTCTGAATTACCGGCTTTTCTCTCTAACAGCGCTGCGTATTTCTCGCAAGTCACACTGCTTGTCCGTGTGTAATCCGTATTTTTCACGCTTCCATAGACTTTCATTGGCGTATTTCTTGCGCAGTACGGTGACAAACGCAGCATGCTGCGATTTTGTACGGCCGTAGAAAGCCGTATAATACTGATCAGTAAAATACGGCAAATAGGAGCAGGGGCATAGAGAATAATTGTGCCGTATTTTTTGCGAGTTTTACGGACGTCGATTCTGCGCTCTTACGTCCGTAAAACTCGCATGTGTGACGGCGGCCTTATACTGTATAGCAGCCACAGCAGCAGCGGTGCCATCTAACACTAAGCTGCAGCAGTGAGGAAATGGTGGTGATGGGGAAAATGGATGGTTCTTATAGGGCAAAGACATGTGACATACACAGCCAATGACACATGCCCTTGCTTGTGTGCATCACACGTGTGTGTGCACTGCTGATAGGCTGAGAGACTGCACCGCCCCACTGTAAATACAGGAAGGAAAAAAAATGGAGATCGGCATTATTTCAACACATATCTGTCCCCTGCCCCCCCCCCCTTCCCGCACACTATACACTGAAACAGTCCATTAACATTGATAAACAGTTTTAATGTTAAAATCCAGTTAGGCTTTTGGTGAACGAACAGTTATGGAACAGAAACTCGGACAGCTGAATTTTAAGCAAATTGTTCGAGTTCGTCGATCGACTCGAACACCGCCTAAAACAGCTCAAATTTGAAATTGGCGAACAGTTCGACTCAAACACCGCTCATCTCTACTGTTCAGTAGCTAGAATCCAACGCCAGACAAGAATGGGAAAATATAACTGCAGCAGTTGGTCTCCTTACTTCCCAGACATGCACAGTGTAATGCTGGTAGGTGTGGACCCACTATGCCACGGTCCGGGCTTACCCTGGTGGAGCATGACTAAGTGTCTACCGGATCTTCAGTAGAGCCTTTGGTGGCGAGGATAGGCTGGACTGCCGGTAGATACTAGGTATCAGTCCAGGGCAGTTGCCGGGAAGGCAGCAGCTTACCCGAGGGTCAGAGGTGCAGTTACGAGGTACAGAAGGGCAAAGACAAAGATGACAATCCAAGGTCATCGCAGGCAACACAGATTTTATACATGTAGCCGAGGTCAGGAGCAGAGAGGTCAGTCAGGATGGTTAAACAAGCCGGGTCGATAACAGAAGACAAAATGCATAAGCGGGTGCTAGCAGGCTAGGAGCCAACGTACGGGCAAAGAGTGATGGGAGGAGCTTCCTAATACAGACCATGCTGGCACGGGATAAGCCAGGGAACCTAATCTTAGGATACAGCAAGTTTAAATTCCTGCAGAGACCGGCTATGCCCCCTAAAGCTAAATTGAAACCAAATGTAGATGCAGCAGTACTGGTGAGTTCTGCGAGGAGCAAGCTCGGCGAGGCGGCCTGACACAAGGTGAAGCTGCATGGTGAGTAGGGTGGCGCTGAGAAGGCATGCGAATTACCACCGTGACACACTGACTGTTGTAGGAGATGCTACACAATGGTAGACATGGCATGAGTTGCTGCCATCAATTTCTAAGTGAGTTCCATGTGTAATTTTCACCTTCTGATCTGTGACTATGTTTTGTTGTGGATAAAATATGTAATGATTTCCAAATCATAACATTCTTGTTTTCTTTACATTTTACACAGAGTCCCAACTTTTTTGGTATTATGATTGTTTCATCTTGTAATGCATTTGGTTTCATGACTGAGTGACCGAAATACCTTTCCTTACTGGTGTCTTATTTGATAGAGCGGATATTAACCAATACAACAAATTTCCAGGTATTTTGTGGTAACATCTTTTCTCACCTACATATTATTACTATTGGAGCATTTAGCTGCCCATGTGCCATTTTTGTTATCATAGCTACAAAGTATGAAAAAAGTGCATTGTAGTTGAATTAGTTTTCAGTAATAATTTACAGATTTTTAAGGCTGTGTTCCCATGTTGCGTTTTCTATGCGTTTCTACTGCATTTTTTGCCGCAGCAGAAACGCATTAAAACGCTTAAAAACCGCATTCCCATGCAATCCTACGGGATTCCGCAGTTGCTGTGCCCATGTTGCGGATTTTCCAGCTGCAGAATCGCATCGAGGTAAAATCCGCAGCATTTTCATTATTTCTGCGGAATCACGGTGATTTTGCAGACATAGGATTGCATTGAAATGCTCACTTTACGCATGTGACTATGCCCACCATGCGTAAAGTGAGCGCTTCATGTGCGGATGGTACCCAGGGTCTGCAGGAGAGGAGACTCTCGTTCAGGCACTGGGAACCATATTTCTGTTAAAAAAAAAGAATTAAAATAAAAAATAAGGATATACTTACCATCTTATGGCCCCGGAGTCCTCCTGCCTCTCAGTGGTGCATGAGGCGGCTTCCGTTCCCAGGGGTGCATTGCGCGAAGGACCTGGGATAAAGTCGCGGTCACGCGACCGTGACGTCACAAAAGGTCCTTCACGCAAAGCTTCCCTGGGAACGGAATGTACCGGGAGAGCCACTGAGGAGATTGGGGGCTGTCGGAGGGTGAGAATAACCATATTTTTTATTTTTTTATTATTTTTAACATTCTGTCTTTTACATAGGCAGCATCAATAGTAAAAAGTTGGTCACCCTTGTCAAGCACTATGCTTGCCAAGTGTGACCAACCTGTCAATCACTTTTCCAAGTGATGCTTCAAATCGCCCGGAAAACACAAGCATTCTGCAAGCTAAAAATGCTTGCAAAACGCTTGTGTTTTGCAGTATATTGCATGCAAATTCTGCATGCGTTTTACCCGCGGCAAGGAGTTGCGGAAATACTGCGGACATTTCTGCAGCATTTCTACAATGAGGTGCCAAAATAAGGCAGAGGCTACATGGCAATGTGTGGAGTGTCAGCAATTTTCACGTGACCTAAAACATCTGTGCAACTTGCCTTCACGTATCTATTTTACCTGTCACCAGGTTTTCCCAATATAAACTAGGATCACCACCTAGTATAGCAAGATGTATATAAGTCCCAAACCCCTCTGCATAGCCCAAAAAATACCTTTTATAATTCCCCCACCCCCCCATACGACACTGTGGGGATGATGTAGAATGTGTCATCCACATGAAATGAGACAAGAGAGGAGGCACCAAAGCAAATCCAAGGTCACTCATCGGACCAGATCATGCCATATGGGGGATTATAAAATGTATTTTTGGGGCTTTGCAAAGGGAATTTGGGTCCTGTATGCATCTTGCTACTCTGCTGTAAAAGAGGCTTTAAAGTTGGTGGCCATAGTTTATATTGGGAAAACCCTGTGACAGGTTCCCTTTATTAATAATAATAATAATTTTTATTTCTATAGCGCCAGCATATTCCACAGAATTTTACATTTTAGAGGGGACTTGTGCATACAATAGACATTACAGAATAACACATAACTCAATAGATAATGAGGACTGAGGGCCCTGCTTGTACGCTTACAATCTATGAGGAAATAGGGGAGACACGAAAGGTAAATGGTAAAGTGCATGGATTGTACGGTCCATCCATCAAATTAATAAATACGGTATTTATATCCATTTAAAGTTACAAAAAAATTGTTAAAAAGGCTACATTACAGGTGTCACATGCACGTTACAGTCACATGTGACTTGAAGTAAAGTCTGTGTCTGAGTATCGTGTTACAGAAAATCCAACACATTTGAAAACATTTCCATCTCGTTCGTAAGTCACAATGTGCCGCCGTAGGAAATCCATAGACGCCATGTCATAATGCAACACAACAATCTCAATGTCGTATGACACATATCGCCATGTAGACATAGCGTAAAACAGATTACAGAAGACTAGTTTTTTTATATACAGGTGATACTGGTGATAACCCACAGCATTACAATGAACTTTCTTATATTTTGCAACTCACAAACTTCAATTGATTTTATTATATTGACTAATACAATCTTGCATGAGCCAACCATTTTTTCTAAGAATTCTATCTTTTTAATTTTTTGATTTCCTTGACATCAAGTTTGTCCAGATTTTATCTTCGAATGGAAAAAACTTAATATCTACGCACCAAGAGTACAATGGGTCCTTGTCATGTGTTTCATAACCTTTTTTGGCACGTTGGCCGTGGAGTTCAGACACTGCAGGTTTGAAATAATTTGTGTTGAGAACCAGCAGCACCAAGAAATCTTAAACAGCATGTCTGAAAACATGTCTGATATCTCTGAGTATCAAACAGACCAATTGTAATGTGAACCAACAAGACTATGTAAAGGACAAGGAGAATATGAACTGAAGTGTTATTTCTCCAACTGAAATAACCTAGGACTGCAAAAGACAAATCATTTTTTTTTAAAACATCAGTGTTACTTCTATGAGTTTTTTCGAGACCATTATGTTTAGAGCTTGGAACAGCAATTTGATTCAACAGTAGTCTGGAAATGTGAAAATAATCCAACAGCAAGGTTGGAAAAATAATTCTTACAGAAAGTATCATCCCTGCGAAAAAAGCTGTTATGAAACCTGTACAAACTTCGCCTGGTGCCAAATGTATCCGACCCCTCTCCACCATTCTTAGTCTGGTGTCTTGATGGTCAATGAGTGCAGCCATCCAGGTGACCACAGACTTCTCACTGCCATATTACATTACGGCACTAGTGTATCACTATTATATTGCACTGTAGACACCCTATGATGATATTGAGGCTAATTTGCTACTTAACAATAGCAGTACTTGATTATGGTGCAACTATTGGCTGTGATTGTGAGAGTAAATTTGGCTGGTAATTATGTGCGCAATTAAGACCTCAGCCCACGTAGGAGGGACACTATTATTTTAACTTTGCGATATCCCTCCTATCTATCCACTCCTATAAATAATATATGTAATATAAATGTTGGGCCCTCATCTTAAACTAGTGCAGATACAAAGTTGTGAACTTGTTGCGGATCCAATCAATGGCTAAATTTGAGCCTTTTGGCTCCAATGCAAAATTTTCAACATGCCCTCAAACTATCTTTAACACATTTTGTATTTTCATATGGACTAAAGGAACTCTTTTGGCCTCCCTAAGCTCTGGAACCTTTTAGACCTCACTTGGCACCAGAATCCAGCTCCTTCTGCCACCCCTGCAAGAATTATAGTTATATCACTAGATCTAATCAGAATTTGATCAGGATGTGGAAAATTGACAGCTTTGAATTTCACTGGTTGATATCAAGTCAGTATTTTTTATAAATTAGGCCCAATATGTGGAAATAGATTAACAATTTACCTGCACAAGATCACAAATATCAATCAATTAGCAATAACAATTGGTTTAACAAAATGTATTACAGGAAAAGATTTCCTAGTTTTTTGGGGAAATGCATTTTCTAGAATTTTTATTATTAGTGATCACATGCATATATGTTCTGTACATTTACATTATTGAAGCTTAGTGCAATGTCATCTCCATGACTCCAGGGCCAGTAATTGAGTCAGCCGTGTATTATTTACCTATCTATATATATTAGTAGGTAGTAGTGATGAGCGAGTATACTCGTTGCTCCGGTTTTCCCGAGAACGCTTGAGTGGTCTCCGAATATTTGTAACTGCTCGGAGATTTAGTTTTTGTTGATGCAACTGCATGATTTACAGCTGCTAGCTAACCTGAGTATATGTGGGGGTTTCCTGGTTGCTAGGGAATCCCCACATGTAATCAGGCTGTCTATCAGCTGTAAATCATGCAGCTGAGGCAACAAAAACTACATTTCCGAGCAGTTACAAATACTCAGAGACCACCCGAGTAATGAATATACTTGCTCATCACTAGTAGGTAGCCTTATACAGCTAAGCCAGTGCCACAATGGTGAAAATGTACAACTGCATTTAGAATTCTAAAGGTATGTGCGCACAGTGTTTTTTGAGGAATTGTTTGGCGTGGGTAAATTAAAAAAAATTAACCACCTGAAAAATGACAAAAAAAAAATCACTATTAATTTTCATTGGAAAACCACTATGCTGGTCATATGTTCAATCTTTTGAGGCTTATTTTTCCACTTCAGGTTGTAAAAAACACCCGGTGAGGGTATGTGCACACAGCATCTTTATAATATAGAGTTTTTTAAGACAAAAATGGTAAACGCCAATGTTTACTTTACAGATTTGTCTTCATTTTTTCACTATACTTTCGAGTATACAACTCTTGCAAAAATTAAGAGACCACTACAAAATGTTCAGTTTGTCTGATTTTTCTCTTTGTATGTATATTTTTCAGTAAAATGTAAATTGTTCTTTTATTGTATAAACGTCTAACAACATGTCTCCAAATTTCCAAGCAATAAATTTAGTATTTTTTTCCTGAAAAATGGTCAAAATTAAAAAAAACAGTGCTTTCAGACCTCAAATAATGCAAATAAAACAAGTTCATAATCATTTAGAAAAAAACAATGCTAATGTTGTAACTTGGGAAGAATTCAGAAATCAATATTTTGTTGTATAACCATGATTTTTACTCACATCTTTCATGCGTTTTGGCATGCTTTCCACCAGTCTTTCACACTGCTTTTGGTGCAAAAAATGTAAGCAGTTCTTCTTTGTTTGCTGGCTTGTGACTATCCATCATCCTCCTGATTACATTCCAGAGGTTTTCAATGGGGTTCAGATCTGGGGATTGGGCTGCCCATGACAGGGTTTTGATGTGGTGGTCTCTTAATTTTTGCCAGAGCTGTATATAGCTACGGTTTCCAAACAAAGGCTCCCAAAGAATGAACATGTCACTTCTTTTAAGCACTTCAAGGTTTTCAAACTCTCAGATGGTTAAAAGCAGTGATGAATATGCGGCTCCACCTCCCATAGGGGTGGAGCCACATATTCATCAATGTAATGTGCGGCACCACGTGACCGCTCATACAGGAAGAGCTGCGACGCTGAGAGGATGGGAGCGCCGAGGGAGCCGGGTAAGTATTTTAATGCCAGCGGGCGGGCGCACAGGGGGAGGGAGGGGGGAGATTACCGGGAACTTTATTTTAAATACACAAAAAAAAAACAATGATTTTTCATTCATTCTCTCCAGCGAACGCTGCTGGGAAGAAGGAATGAATTCTGGATTCAGCACCCAAAGCAGGGGACAGCGCTTAACGCTAGCGCTGTCTCCTGCACAGTGCGTGTGGTACCCAGTCGGCACACGGACGGCACACGGCTGCCGCACGTGTGCCACACTGATGTGCCAGGTAAGCACACGGACACGGATAACTCCGGTACCGATTTTTCCGGTACCGGAATTATCTGGACGTGTGGGACAGGCCTTAGACACTAAAGTAATTATACGCTCTAACTTTATCCATTCCTCATCATCACTAGTGTCATTGTAGAATCCTGCATAGAAATATTCAACGTAACATTATGTGGTATTGTTTGAGTATATTATATATATATATATATACTGTATGTATATATATATATATATTGAATCGGAAGTGGCTCAGGACAGGACTTCTCTGTTATAGCAGTAAAGGCATCAGCTGGAGTCTTGTTAAGGGACATGGCACTGGAAAAAATTAACTAAGGTTTGGGAGGCTTTATTGTGCCATGTCTTCAGTTCCTCGAGGTTTTACCTGCTTTGACTTTAAAGAGGTTGTCCACTAATCGGACACAGCCATCTGATTCCCTATGCTAACCCCTACCCAGTAAAATAATAACAGTTAGGCCAGGTTCACATATCCAGTATTAGGCCGGTGTCACACTTGTGAGTGCAATGCGAGAAACTCGGGCAAGTCTCTCACATCAATACCTGCTGCCGGCATTCGTGACTGGAGTGTTCAGCTGTATAGAAATTCATGCAGCCGCACACTCCGGTCCCGAGTGCCAGCGGCAGTGCTGCGTATTGATGTGAGAGACTTGTGCTTGTTTTTCTCATTGAACTCGCAAGTGTGACCCCGGCTTTAAGTACACACTAGGCGTTTTTGCAGCATTTTTTTATGCAAATTTTAGCTGCGTTTTACAGTACCACCAAAGCCTAGGAAGGATATTTCAGAAATCTCATGCACACACATTGTCTTTTTATCATCAGTATTTTGTGCTTTGCATGTTTTTTGCACAATGGAGCATGTCACTTCTTTCAGTGTTTTTCCAGCATTTTTCACCCATTGAAATGAATGGGTGGTGAAAAAACGCTTAAAAAATGCACCAAAAATGCCTGTATCGGGTTTTGCTGTGTTTTTGTGCCAAAATCTGATTCTATGGAATAGGACTTTTTTTTTAACACTAAGCTTTATCAGCATGCACAAGAGACAAATCTTGTATGCCAAAGCCGCAGCAAAAACGCACAAAGAACACAATAGAAACCAAGGAAAGCATGCTGAAAAAAACTTGTGAACTTACCCTTTGGTCAGTATTTTACCTCAGTACCTGTAAGCCAAAACCAGGAGTGGGTGATAAATACAGAAGTGGTGACATGTTTCCATTATACTTTTCCACTGACTGTTCCACGCCTGGTTTTGGCTTACAAATACTGATGTAAAGTACGGACCAAATACTGAACATTTGAAAGTGGCCTTATACTCACCTCTGGTGCTGATGCAGTTCCAGCTTTGTCAGTACTAGCTCTCCTGGGAAAACGTGACTTGATAATATGTTACCAATTAATATGGCTTTTATTCTTGTAATCATATTTCTAAGTTCCAGTAATGCCAATAGTAATTAGTAATATAGTAATAATCATAGTAATAATAGTAATGCCAATTAGTAATACACAATAGTATGAGTATCTGCTCTAAGCTGCATGCAGCGGGTCTAAGGCTGCCACCACACTATCAGTATTCGGTCAGTATTTTACCTCAGTATCTGTAAGCCAAAACCAGGAGTGGGTGATAAATACAGAAGTGGTGACGTGTTTCTATTATACTTTTCCTCTAATTATTCCACTCCTGGTTTTGGCTTACAAATACTGATGTAAAATACTGACCAAATACTGCTAGTGTTACGGCAGCCTTACGCATAACATTTGCTGTATTTGAAGGAAATACGGTTTTTTTCAATCAAAGCTGTTTTCACTGCAAAGGTGATTCTAGTCATGTGAATTCAGAAAAAAAAGCCTTTTTTCAATCTCAAAAAATCTGTTAGTTTTTGCGACAAAATCCCAGTTTAACTTGCACTACACTTGTCAATTTATCTACTTTTCCAAGTATGTGAAACAGGCCAAAAAATATCACAAAACCTATGTCACATGGTCTGTATCATATAGTATAGTTTCGTTCATACTACTATGTGTTTACGAATGTAGCATTTTTCTGATTTTTTTTTTTTTTAAATCGTCAGTATAGCACTTCTAGGACCTTATTCACAGAATAAACAATTCATCAATTGGTTTCCAAGAAAGGAAATCAATGGATTGTTTAACACAGAAGAAATTTGACATCCAAATCAAATTCTTAAAGGAATTTTCCAGTTCCCGAAAATCCCTCTCTCCCTGCTGCAGTTTGTTTAAAAAAACAAAAAACAATCTGTCCTGTACTTACTCTCTCCAGGTCCAGCATGGAGTCACTGTTATTGTCTGCAAATGGCAGCACTGAAGACAATGCCAGACACCGGGAGTAATGACGGAGAGTCAGTATGGATTGGGGTCTGTGAATAAAGCACAGTTTGTTTTTTTAAACTGCAGTCGAGAACAGGGACTTTTTCGAAAACCATTGGTTCTTTGTTGTTTTTTTTTTTACCAAAACAATACAGAAATAGGAGTAACAGCATTTTGACCCATTGCAGAATAAAAGCAAATAGCTGGATTTGGATGGTATCACTACACTTTTATGCTGGATTATAGTATTGGCGATAAGCGGTCAACTCTACTTAGGCAGACGCGCATCAATATAATTAGGACATTTGGTGCTGTCGCACATGCCTTTTATTGTCAATGAATAATTTTGTGGTATAACTGTGCCACTAAACACTACTTGTACAGCTTAGATATTATGGTTTTCACACTAACTTCAATTATCCATATGGCAGCTTTAACAAAGAAGATATTTTCTATGAACATACTGTATATTTGCATTAACTATAGAGAAGTGCTAAAGGTATATATTCTGTGTAAACTTAAAGCTCTACAATACATATCCAGGCAGCTAAATGTTACATGTTTATGCTCATTTTAGTATTCTGCAAGATATTTTTTTTATTTTTTTTGTACATGATAAGAAAAATCTATGAATCTATTAAAAAGTAGCTATAAGGTGTAACTCTGTATGATGACTATAGCGTTTACTAATTTTTTCCTTATAGGAAAAAATTAGTTTAGGAAGTTAAAATGATATTGGTCTTCTTGTTTCCTACAACAAAATTAAATCTACTGCTTTTTGCCATTTTAGGAGCACCTCTGATTTCCGCATCGGATGCCTGAAACCTTGTAGATATCATACACATGTACTATTAATTACAGTATGATAGGACACATACAGGATATCGGCCTCTGCAATTGACGTACCCAGTGTGCACCATGTTTATTCATGTCCTATGCGGAAATAGGAACCACTGCACAGCCTTAAAGGAAATCTGTCAGCAGGTTTTGCCACCTCATGTGAGAACAGCCTGATGTAAGTAAAGAGAAGATTAATCCAACGATGTATTGTAGTTTACTGGGTGCAGCTGTTCTGACATAATCAGAGTTTTAGATTTAGCATGAAGCAGAGCAGAGGAAGCTAACCCTGCCCACACAAGGCTCTGTGTATGCAATGTCCATAGACCGTGAGCTGCCTATCACAAGAGGGGGTTTTTCAGACTAGCTTGCACACTCTACTGTGTTCCAGCAATGATAATCTACTGGTGCTAAAGCAATAACTGCAAACAAACAAAACCACAGAGCTTGATAAGAGAGAAAAGGATGAAATCTGTATTTTAACTTTTACCTCATCCTGTCTTCAAATTACATAGCAAAACCTGCTGACAGATTCCCTTTAAGGGGAGGCCTAAAAACTAATATTAGGACAACCAGTTAAACATTCACATAATGTCACTATAAAATGAATGAGTTTTAGGGTTCATGCACCTTATCTATCATGTGACACCACTCTCACAAGACCTCTTGAAAGACCACACTCACAAGACCTCTTCTAAATAAGTGACCTGCTATCAAAATAACTTTAGGTTTACACCTGAATATTAATAAATACCTTAACAACTGGGTATCTAATACTAGAAAAGCTGAATGGACACCCCTAGCTGGAAACACCCAGTGGTAACTTGTTAACTAACAAACAGGGCCACAAATGAGGTAACAGAACTTATGGAGCCTCAAATGCAAAAATGGCATAACAGGAAGGGGCTGCCTGATGAATAGTAAATTTTAGTAATATACTATTTCAATAGTTATTTAATAAGTGAATTATATGTCAGTAGGGAAATCGGAACAATATAGAATGATCAAACAGGAAATATACTGTAGAAGTATACGGCACTCTCTGGTTGTAGATTAGGTGCTCAAGAAGGGTTCCAAGCCGTTGTCAAGCAAGTAAGAAACTTGGCACTCACATTGCAGTGAATTAAACAATTTATTTTAGTGGAAAACCAAATAGTTGTTAACGTTTCAGTTCTAAAGTTGGACCTTCTTCAGAAGTGATTGCCGTATCGTGAGTTCTTATGATCTGGCAAGTGCAGTGCTGTTAGCAATGCGACATGCACAACTATTTGGATTGACACTTAAATAAATTGTTTTATTCACTGAAATTTGAGTGCCAAGCTCCTTACTTGCTAAACATATAGTTACGCGTATCTGATAAATTCAGATTTTTAAAATTCAGAATTTAACTCTTCCCTTACGTTCAGAATTACAGTTCTATTTTTTCAGTATTTTTCTAAGAATTGGTTATTGTTATCTGTCCAGCTTCAGAAATGCTTCTCCAGTTATACATCAGGAGCTGAAAACAAAACTTGATGAAAAAACTGTTAATGCACCACTCCAGCATATATTTTTATTGCACCGCTATAGTGGTGCTTTAAATATAATTCCCTTGCCCCCTGTCTCACACTCACCTGCTGCATTTATACTTTTCCATCGTTGCTTTCTTTGGTGTCCAGCAAAAAGTAACCTGCCGGCTTCTCCAGTGCTTCATGGAGCGAGCAAGAGGTCACTTTTCAATACATCACTATAAGAGCCTTGTTCTGGCTCTCACAGACTTGCATTGAGCTCTTGTGATGTAACTTCTGACTTTCAGCCAGTCGGAAGTTACTGGCACAAGATGGTGCCGAGGGCCAGATCGGCGTTGGTAAAAGATGAAGCAGCCAGAAGGTGCGTATATTTGACCAGCAGTGGGGAGATTACATTTAAAGTTCCACTTCAGTGCTGAAAAAAAATGCTGCAGTGGTGTTTTAGCAATTTATCCAGACCTGTTTCTATCACTGGTTACAGCAATGAATTAAATACCTCAAATTACACAGATCAGATCATTATGAACTTAAGCACCCATCACTTATATACTGTACATTAAATTGGATATAACTGGATATATTTTGCTTAGATAGGAAGTCTGAATATAAGGAATAAATTAGATGGAAGTCAACACATCATTTCAGGGTGAATGAGCTTAGATCTTCTAAAGTAAAGCAGGTTTAAACACAATGGGTCCGAATCATCAAGTATTCTAGCCCAAAAATACTATATGGAAATTCAAAAAAATGTTTCCGCAACTCAAGGTTACACTAAAATATTGTGACATTTTGTGTTGTCATGCCATTTTCACCCGGCTCATTGGGCGGAGCTGAAATGGGGCGACCATCGCTCATTAAATTCATGACGATCGAAGTCTTTCACTACACCACAAATCTTAGTTCAGCGGGTCTTGGAGTAGGGTCTGTGGTGAGGTGCACATTAAAACCAGCTGTCCTGATTCATGAGGAGGCGTATGCTTCTTCATGAATCAGAAGCATTTGACTCCAGTACACCTCCAGTTCAAGACTGGCGTAAATAATATCGGTCTTGATTAATTGGGCCCGATATGTTAGTTTTATTTAATAAAACAAATGTGTCAGCTGCACAACCCCTTAAACTTATCATAAGCAAACAAAAATTCACCACCTTTTCTCATTCTGTCATCTAAATTATGCATTTCTCAGAGAAGTATCAGAGAAACAGCATAATTGCAGAGTTAAGTGAAAAGGTGCTCCAAATATATTTAAGAAAGAATACAAATATTTGCTGAAGAGATGAGAGATCCTTTTTAAGTGTCAATTTTCTAATTTTGCAAATTCTGTTTCTGTTTGGCTTTTGATGACTTCTATGTGTAGAGATATTGTATGGGTCTCTAGATACCTGAACAACTAATCTAACTTTTTCTAAATAATTAGTATTTTTAGGAAGGTGACATTGTGGGAGTCATAATGGTTGTCACCAGCTTTGAGGATAAAATAACAAAAAAAACTTCAACTTAAGGGGAATGTGTCATCAAAAAATGACCTATTGTTTAAATTAGGCTTTTGTATTGAAGGGAATCTGTCACTAGGTTTTTGCTATATAATCTGAGAGCACCGTAATGAAGGAGCAAAAAGTATTAAGTTACTTACCGGTAACTGCATTTTTCGGAGGCCCATGACAGCACCACGAGAGAGGGGGAACAGCAAACCTACAGATACAAAAAGGGCAGCACCTCTCCCACGTATCAGTTGTATTTCAGAGCCTGAGAGGACTACCGCGGTTAATGGCACACATATGTAAACAATATATACATTTATATACAAAACGTATTGTTTTAGCTGTAAAATAATTATCACACATGAAACTTTTTATAAGTGGAAGTGCAGCCCCCAAGTGAAAGGGAGGGAACCAAGGGTGCTGTCATGGGCCTCCGAAAAATGCCATTACCGGTAAGTAACTTAATGCTTTATTGAGACTCCCATGACAGCACCACGAGAGAATTACAGAGATGTAAGCTACCTTAAGGGGGACCAGAGTCTGCAGCACCCTTAACCCAAAGGTGAAATCTGAGGAGAACCCCAAGTCCAACCGATAGTGTCTAAAAAAGGTGGAAGGGGATGACCATGTGGCCACCTTACATATCTGGTCGATTGACACTCCCGATCTTTCCACCCAGGATGATACCATGGCCTGGGTGGAATGCACCCTCAGATTCTGTGGTGCCGGACCCCCACCTGTTGTATAAGCCACAGAGATAGCCTCCCTAATCCATTTGGCTAGCATGCATTTTGATACTCTAAGCCCTTTCCTAGGATCTTGGAAGGATAAAAATAATGCATTATCCTTTTTCCAAGCAATGGTAGCTGAGATATATTCTAGAAGGCATCTTCTAACATCTAATGTATGGAGTTTCTCTTCCTTAGGTTTAGAAGGGTTAGGGAGAAAGGATGGCCGGACTATCTCTTGCGACCTGTGGAAGTGGGATGCTACTTTAGGCAAGTAGGCTGGGTCCAGCTTTAGGACTACCCTGGCCTGTAAGAAAAGAACTCTGTATAAGGGGGAAGTCTGGAAAGTGCCTGGATATCTCCTACTCTACGAGCAAATGTTATTGCTACCAAGAAAGCATTTTAATTGAAGCTGACTGCAGGGGTTCAAAGACGGGCCATTCATAGCTGAAAGGACTAGGTTGAGATTCCATGGCATGCTTTTTTTTTGGAAGGGTCTAGCTCTACCAGCTGCTTTAAGAAACCTAGAAATCCAATAGTTATTGGCAATATTACAAGAGAACTGGGTACCAAGGGCTGAGACCTGCACTTTTAGTGTACTCGTGGAAAGACTTAACTTCAAACCCTTCTGAAGGAATTCTAGAATCTGTTGTATCAGAACCCCCTGATAATAAATTCCGAAGAGGCCAGGAACTGCCTCCAGGTTCTAGCATAGATTTTTGTTGTAATTTGTTTTCTACTCTTCAGAAGGGTATCAACTAAATTTTGGGAGAAGCCTCTATCATTCAACAATGACCTCTCAAACTCCAAATAAAGTCCCATCACTTGTGGATGGTTGATCGGCCTCTGGCAGAGCAGATCCGGAAGGTCTGGAAGTACCCAGGGATTGCATACCGACATAGTCCTGAGCCACATGAACCGGGTCCTCCTGGGCCAAAATGGGACAATAGTATGACTGTTGCCTGGTCTTCCCTGATTTTCCTCACAACCAGAGGTAACAGGGTTAATGGTGGGAATGCTTAAGCCGAAGCATTTTATCAAGAAGGCGTCCACTACCAGAGGATTCTCCCTGGGATTCAGGGAACAGAATTTTCTCACTTTTCAGTTTTTTTCTGGTGGCAAAGAGGTCCACCTTTGGTTGACCCCATTTGCGGAAAATCTGGTTGTAGATGTCCATGTTCAGAAACCACTCTCCCTGCCTTAGAGTATTGCAGCTCAAAAAGTCTGCTTTTATGTTTTCTTTTCCTCTGATATGAAGCGCTGTCAAAGATTGAAAATGTTTTTCGGCTGTTTGAAATAGGCAATCTACTACTTGCATCAGAGCTTTGGAACGTGTTCCACCTTGGTGATAGACATAGGCCACTGCCACCTGGTTGTCCAAAAGGTTCTTGACATGGTGACCCTGTAGATATATGAGGAGTTTTTTTAACCGATAATTCAATTGCCAACAACTCTCTCTGGTTGGATGAGGCTCCCACGATGTCACCCATATGAGCCCTCCACCCCGAGAGGCTAGCATCCGTGGTTATTACACGAGTTAAGGTACCTTCACACTGAGCGACGCTGCAGCGATACCGACAACGATGTCAATCGCTGCAGCGTCGCTGTTTGGTCGCTGGGCCGCGCTTAGTAACCCGATGTTTACCCTGGTTACCAGCGTAAAAGTACAAAAAAACAAACACTACATACTTACATTCTGTGTCTGTCCCCCGGCGTTCTGCTTCTCTGCGCTGTGTAAGCACAGCGGCCGGAAAGCACAGCGGTGACGTCACCGCTGTGCTTTCCGGCTGGCCGGCGCTCACAGCCAGTGCAGGAAAGCACAGCGCCGGGGACAGACAGCAGGAATGTAAGTATGTAGTGTTTGGTTTTTTATCTTTTACACTGGTAACCAGGGTAAACATCGGGTTATTAAGCGCGGCCCTGCGCTTAGTAACCCGATGTTTACCCTGGTTACCAGTGAAGACATCGCTGAATCTGCGTCACACACGCCGATTCAGCGATGTCTGCAAGGAGTCCTGCGACGAAACAAAGTTCTGGACTTTCTGCAGCGACCAACGACATCACAGCAGGATCGTGATCGCTGCTGTCTGTCAAACTGAACGATATCGCTAGCCAGGACGCTGCAACGTCACGGATCGCTGGCGATATCGTTCAGTGTGAAGGTACCTTTATGTGTGTTACCCAGGGAACTCCTGAGAATAAGTTGTCCTTGCTCAGCCACCATCTAATAGATGTAAGGGTTAATGGCCTCAATGATATCTGACCCTGCAGGGAAACCCCCAAGGATCTATTGATAACTAGGATGTCTCTGTAAGGGTCTAGTGTGAAACTGAGCCCACCTGAAAGCTAGGATACATGACGTCAGGGACCCTAATAGGGTCATGGCCTGTCTGAGGGTCTGTTGATTGCCCTTAAAGTCTGTTGTTGAAAGTGTATTAACTTGTCTGGTGGTAGAGGACACTGTTGGGCTTCAGAATCTAACAGTAGACCTAGAAACTTCTGAATTTTTAAGGGCTGCAACCTGAATTTTTTGTAATTTATTATCCAGCCTTGGTGCTCTAGCCTGGCGCTAGCTCTTCCTACTTGTGATAGACAATGATCTGCTGAATTACCCACTATGAGGAAGTCATCTAAATAGGGAACAATAAGAATATTTGACTCTCTTAAATGAGCCATGACCTCAGCAACTATTTTCGTGAATACCCTAGGGGCAGCTGATAGACCGAAGAGAAGCGCCCTAAACTGAAAATGGCGAACTATCCCTCCCGATGAAAACCGCCACCCTTAGGAATTGCTGGAAATCTGCATGGATAGGTACATCATAATACGCATCTTTTAAATCTACGACTGCCATAAAACAGTTTTCAAACAACATCTTTATTGTCGAACTGATTGATTCCATTTTAGAGGTTTGATTGACTAGAAACTCATTAAGGGACGTAAGATTAATAATGGTTCTAAATGACATCTGGTTTCTGAATGAGGAACAGAGGAGAGTAGAACCCTCTACCTCTCTTGGATTCCGTAACCTCTACCAGGACATTTTTAAGGCATAAACTCAAAACCTCTGCTTCCAATGCCATCTGTTCAAGGGAAGAGCGCAGTGGAGTTAATTTAAAATTATCTCGCGGGATGTAACTAAATTCTAGCCTGAGTTCATCAGTTATTATGCTCCGCACCCAGTCACTATTTGTGATTTTTAACCATGCTGGAAGGAACGCCAACAATCTCCCCCCACAGGGATTGCTAGTCATTGGTCATGTTTCTTACACTCTCCTGAAGAACGTCTGAACATAAAGCCCGTACCTCTCCTTCGTGTTTCTTCCCATCTGAAACGGTCTCTAGTGGGTGATAATGTGCGTTTTCTTCCCTGACCAAACCTCTTCCTATTGAAGGGTAGGACATGGATGATAAATTAGGGAATTTCTTTTTATCATCCCCTGCTTTATCCAGCAACTCATCCAGGGCTGGACCAGATACTCCCCTTTGCATGGAATAGCACAGAGTTTTGACCTTGTTTGGATGTCCCCTGTCCAGCATTTCAACAACAGGGCACTACGGGCCGCGTTAGAAAGTCCTGCTGTTCTGGCCGCCATTCTAACCGAGTCAACTGAAGCATCCAATAGGAAGGATCGTGGATCACTGGTAGCATCTCTGGAAGCCCCTTCTTTTAACTGCGACTCCAATTGGTCCAGCCAGATCATCATGGATCTGGCTGTAAACATTGATGCTACCGCTGGTCTTAGGGAAGCGTCCGTCATCTCCCAGGTTCCCTTAAGGAAGGTGTCTGCCTTCCTGTCAAGGGGATCTTTAAGGGTCCCCATATCCTCAAAAGGGAGCGAGGCTCTTTTTGATGCCTTGGCCATTGCAGCATCTAACTTAGAGGCTTTGTCCCAAGTGTTAACTGCCGGGTCGTCGAAGGGATATATGCGTTTTAGAGCTGGTGGTAAAGAGCACTTCTTTTCAGGCTTTTTCCATTCTTGGAAAATTAGCTCCTGCATCTTTTCGTTTAAAGGGAAAGACCTATGCTTCCTTTGATTCAGCCCACTGAACTTGATCTCCTGTCTGGTTAGCTGCGGTTTGGGCTCTGCTATGCCCATCGTTCCCCTGACTGTTTTTACCAACTTATCTACCTGATCCAGGGGCAGACAGAAGTGGGCAGAGTCTTCTTCTGAAGAAGAGGATGAGGGGACTGAATCATAGGAGCCCTCATCTTTTTCCCCTTCTGCTGAAGAATCAGAGTTCAAAGGGGCCTTGTATTTTGAGCTTCCTGCTTGAGACAGGAAGGGCGGATCCCCTCTCTCCTGGTGCTGTCATGGGAGTCTGAATAAACTCTGATTACACGGAGATGTCACTTACTAGACTGTGCTTTGCTGTTTCAGTACCATCAGTGTTTTATCAGAAGATTATCACTACAGGACAGCTGGCCTTATGCATCCCAGTCCAACCATGCCTCCAGCACTGATTAGCAGATCTCTGCCACTATACAATGTATGCATAAAACTGGTTTGTGGGTGGGGTTATACGCAGCTAATCAGCTGAGCTCTGCTAGATCTACAGCAGAGAAAACTGTGAATCTATCATAACTGCTGTACCCAGTAAACTAAGGGTACCGTCACACAGTGCAATTTTCATCGCTACGACGGTACGATCCGTGACGCTCCAGCATCATAACAATATCGCTCCAGCGTCGTAGACTGCTGTCACACTTTGCAATCTACGACGCTGGAGCGATAATTTCATGACGTATGTGCGATGTAGAAGCCGTTGGTTACTATGCGCACATCGTATACGATATATGTTACACCATGCGATCATGCCGCCACAGCGGGACACTAGACGACGAAAGAAAGTTTCAAACGATCTGCTACGACGTACGATTCTCAGCGGGGTCCCTGATCGCAGGAGCGTGTCAGACACTGCGATCTCGTAACTATATCGCTCGAACGTCACGAATCGTGCCGTCGTAGCGATCAAAATTGCACTGTGTGACGGTACCCTAAGGCCATGTGCACGCATTGGGGATTTAGTGAGCTTTTTACTTCAGTATTTCTAAGCCAAAACCAAGAATGTGTAAAAATGCAAAAGTGGTGTAAGGTAGCATGGGGCGGTAACCGTTGTCAAGGTAATCCTCTATTGCGCCCCGGCACGTTACACGAATGTGGGGTTCTGGCTGGGTGTGTATGCTTGTGCTGTGTGGGCACTACCTGTGCAGGCCACATGTAACTGATGTTGCTGGTTGCCCAGGACAAGATGGTTGACCGTTCAAGGACGTAGACTGCCAGTTTAAAATAAACTTTTTACTGAACATTAACTTGGGGAGGATTATATACAATAGATAGCGGGCACATATCTTCTCAAACGTTTCTTTGACAATGCAAAACACTTTTCACACACAAATTCAATCCCTTTTCTCTTCTCTCTCTTTACTTGTTCTCTGCCTTCATTAGTCCTCACTAGTTCACCACAACCCAGCTTGACACTACAGTTCAGCTAGCAAGAGACCCTTAACTCAACCCACATTTCTACTTCTTCTAGGTAACTATATTGCCAGAATGGCCGATACTCATCTTTACTGTCCTTGATGCTCTGGAATTCCCATCTGGGGCATTCTCTTTGTCTTGCGTACTCTGAATAAAAAAGGGGAGAAGCCAGCGCTGCTTATGGTCAGAACGCAATACATAAAGTGCACATGCAGATATTAATTTCTAACTGTATTTCAAAATGAGACAGTTAGCGAACAATTGATCAATTCTTTGAGCCCCCCCTCCACGCCATGGCATTCTCAAATGGGGCACTCCTACTCAACGTTTTTTACATTTGCTGTGCCATTACGGCCTCCTAAATGTATTAAAAGCAAGACCACATTAAATGCAAATTGTACCTGAAGCGTTTCTGAATCACTCCCATGGCGCCAGAAAGGGCAAGCGCAGATATAGGTTGACCAGGTCCGGACATAGATACTTCAGGTCCAACCTCCACACTGCCTAACCAGCACCACAGATGAAGGGTGAGACAGGCCCAGACACAGGTGCACAATCAAACAGAGCCTATGGCAGGGCTGCTGCATGTGTGTACAGCAGCCTGTCCTGTCTTGGTCTGTTACCTTTAGTAGTTATAAACTCTGGGCCGTACTGCTAGGCTTCCTCTCCCAGGACCCTTCTCTGATAAATCACTCTGTCTCTCAGTCACACTTCTCTTTTCTGCTCGGGATCATGCTATTTCTCTCACGGTTTCATCTCTACTTAAGGACACCCACGTCATGTGGCACTGCTCAAATTATAGGTCCTTTATTTACACACACTGGTCCCTTTCTAATATTCTTTTCCAATAATTTTTTATTGAACTTTCAAAATTTTTCAAAGGAGGGGAAGGGAAGGGAAAACATGGGGAATTACAATGACACTTGTTTCTTCAAGGGGGAATTTGGGTAGTATGTCCATCTCCTTGCAGTGGTGACATGTTTCTATTATACTTTTCCTCTGATTGTTCCAATCCTGATTTTGGCTTACAGATACCGAGGTAAAATACTGACCAAATACTGTATGTGTGAACTAATTCAATTTCGCTGGAATTGGGGTCTCTATCTATACCTCATGATGCTGTCTGGTTACATAGCAAAAGCATGCCGATATATTCCCTTTCAATGTCTTTTTTTGTCATTTTTTTCCCACTGGGACTTTTTTTTGACTATCTTCCTGTTATTTGAGGAAATCCACTTGTACATTAACAGCAGTGAACAGCTCTGTCCCTGTCTTTTGCCTAGTGAGCCTGTGAAAAATTCAATGTAAAGAGAGGGGGAGCTGTCTGTTGTGATATGAACTTTTGTAAATGGTGGATCCTGTGTTACCAGCTGTGTACATAGTTGTTACCTGTCATTGTAATCCTGCCTCTTTTGATAAGGAGTATGCTGAAAACACTTCCTGAAAGAACAGGAAGCATGAGTCTAAAAAAAAGACCTAGTGGACACTGTGAAAATTGCAAGATTACTAATGTTGTATTTTAGTTAAGATTGTGATGTGAAAAGAAAAAGCTACATGTACCATAAAAACATAATTACGGTACATAATGAAATATATTCAGAGCTTTTTTCATTTGTTTCATTTACTGCATTCCCTATATCAGTCATACACACGTATATATCATTTCTTATGTTATGGAGATCACTAAAACGCATACACATGTGGCTTTCGAACACTGCAGGAAAAGGAAAGAGTTCTTTTATATATGATATATAGACTAGATTATAAGCAGAATATATAAATACTGATAAAGATTTATCATAGGAGGCACAATTATTTTAGTTGCCTTTTTATTTTTTGTTACCATATTTAACTGTGAAGAAAATGTACTTTCAGAAGAATTACTTTGGTGTAATAATCATACTTTTGCCTTATTTTTTTATGATATTGTTTGTCTTTTTTTTTTTTACATTGCATATTTGCTACAGTTATTAATGAAAAGTCCACTACTCTACCACTATGCTTTTTATTACAGTTGGGCCCAATATATGTCAGACACTGATGTTGGGTAGTCTATGGGAATTCACATGTATCCGTCCATAACATGCCACGAACATGTCTGAATTTAGCCTTACTTTCTCCAGCTTTGCCTCCATTTATTTTTCTCCACCGGATCTAAAACAAACATGAAGCAACTTTGCAAATAGTGTGATGAAAATGAGATCTATGTGATCCAGTGTGTAATGGTGGAGCAGGAGCTATAACCTATAACACTGTAAGGGCTTGTGCAGACGACCGTAGTTATGGTCCTAGTGTGATCCGTCAAACCATCGGATTGCACTCAGACCAATTTTATTCCATTTTTTTTTCCTCGGACTGAGTGGTCCACTTAAAAAAAAAATCGCAGCCGGCGCGATTTGCCTCTGATAATCGGATCGCACTCGGACATTCAAGTTTCTGGGTCCGTGAAAAAAATCAGACCGTACTCGGATGACATCTGAGAAAAACGGTTCCCACTGTGATCAAACTATGATCAGAGTCTGATTAGCATAATTGGATCGATTTTTCCCAGATGGAAAAACATACAGTCATGTGACCCTAGCCTAAGGGTAAGGTTGGGTTCAAATATCTGCATTGAAAATCGACCCAGTTGTGTCCACAAATGCAGCGTGACTGGATCCGTGTAGAGCTCCATGTACTTGACCTCATTGTGGACAGTTGCAAGACCCACTTTTATATTCCATGCATTATTCTGGTCCTTAAAGTGAACCAAATAGTGCCGGCTGCAATTTATTTGTTTACTCAAAGACCACTGGGCTGCGTGGAAAATCGGAAATTTGCACAGTCATGGGTCAAAGTGATCTACGTGTGCAATCCATGGCGTACACAAGACAGCACACGAAGTGATTATACGCTCGTCTGAACATAGTTACATGTGTAATGCTGGACTTTTGTACAACAACACTTTCAGAATGAACAAATCCAATCAACTTAAGTTAAAACATCACCAGACATGTGAACACAAGCACAATTTCAACTATTTCTTGTTTGGTGCTGCTGATTTTCTAGAATCCCAAGATTCAAACATTCTTGCTAATCTCTTGACATATTCTGTTTGTTTTTTTTGCTTATTCCTTTTGTGTTAAAGTTCAGTGGTAGTCAACTTGTTGACATGTGGTGGTCTTGGATTTAGTGCAGAACTTGTTACCTCCAGTTGTGTTTACTTTGGCAAGATTTACAGGTCTAGCAAATTTAGACACTTCTCTTATCCTTTTAATGTCCTGCACATTTCTCAAAAGTTATATAGAGGCATCTTACCACCACCAAGTGGTCACATTGAGATAGCAAGAGTCTAGTGGAAAAAAACTGTGAAATATTGTGATTGCTATATGTTATTACGTCATTGTCTTTTTCTTCGTTATCTAAGAGGAAAAGCAAAACTTATGGTCATTAAGTGCATTCAAAATGCAAGTCATGTAATAGTAGCTGCCATATGTGGCACTAATCATGGTTACCAAAAGTCATTCCAAAACCACCTACCCCTACCGGTTGTTGGAAGGTTGATAAATGGGCTTGCATGGAAAACAAGTTGTTAGGAATCTGGTTATTGGGTAATGAATCTGATGCACAAAAATGCTATCTTGTATTATTTTTAAAACCATGTTCTCAAAATCTTGTATGTATTGATATTCTGTTGTCTCATAGGGAGAAGAGGTCTTGTTACTCTTAAAAAAAATGTACTATTGGTTGTTTGGGGCAAAAGACCATTTTTCTGTGCAGTAGCAATGATACATGAGGCACTGTCAGTGTTGAACGCCTTGTTTATACGCCAGATTTCACTTTATTAACATATTGCAAAGAGTTTCTCACATCTTGCCACATTTATTTTATTTTCTTTTTTTACTATTCATGGTATTTGAATGTTATTGTTTGTACTCTTTTGTTGTAAATATTTGAAATAATTTTGTTGTTATATTTTTATAGTTTACAGCATTATATTATCATTTTAATACGATAAAAAATTGTCATTTGGAATGTCATGTAATAAAATGTAGTTTTAACCCTTCTTGTTATTATACTTTTTTTTTAATAAAATCTCATTTCATGACAGCCTGCCTCTGTTTCTATGCCCTTTTTCTCTTTTAAATTAAAGGGATCCTGTCACCATGGAAATCCAATCTGCTGTCAAGAGGTTATAAACCCCGGGAAGCTGAGCGGATTGATAGTTTTTGTGAGAAAAGACTCAGTGTAACCTGTGTTTTTATCATTTAATCTTTTCCTGGGATTTTCAGTCTAGTGGGCAGTTATTATGTCTGTAAAGAGGCCACAAGATCAAAATGGTATGTCTGATAGATTTGGCACAAGCCACTCTGTCTGGCAGGACCCAGAGAAGTCCCAATACCCTTTAAACCCTATGTAGGGATCTGGATTTACAACAGGATCCAGTGGAATGCTACCATGGAAGGGCTGCCATCCAGAGTTAGGGTCAAGCCTAGAAGTCTCGTCAAGGAGAAAATCAGGAGGCAAGCCGGTAGTTAGATTCAGAACACAGGCACGATAAAACAGATGACAAGAGCCAAGTTATGGCAAGGTCAGAGCCTATCTCACTATCTGACCACAATTTAGCTAATATCTGGCAGCTAGTGTCAGTCTGCTGGGATCCTTATGGAAGGGAGCGTGCCCACGGCTCCCAGCAGAGAGCTAATTACCTACCGGCTCACTGCAGCAACAAAAGTGACTAACAAAGGGGAAACTATTGCCACCTAATGACCACTGCAGGGGTTGTAGCAGCATTTTCAGACACTGATGTGACAGCAGTTCTATCAGTGCTGACAGCTATCTCTGTGTGCTATGTCTGTGCTCCCCAGTTAGTTTATCGTGACTGCAATACATTACACAGAAAGAGAATGACCTGAACGCCAAGGACATGTTCACATGTTGCGGATTTTACCGCGGATCCCCAGCGTCTTTGACACTGCGGATCTGCAGCAGTTTTCCATGTGGTTTGCAATACCATGTAAGCCTATGGAAAACCCAATCCACTGTGCACATGCTGCGGAAAAAAACACGTGGAAAAGCAGCGTTGTTTTTTATGCAGCATGTCAATTCTTTGTGCGGATCTCCAGCGTTTCTGCATCCATTGACTTGCATTGGGCATATCCGCAGCAAAACCGCAGCTGCAAAAAAAGATCTGCCGTTTAGCTGCAGATGAAACGCTGCAGATCGGGAGGAGGGAGTGTGTGGGCGGAGTGTGGGCGGTGACTGTGTGCGTGTATGTGTGTGTGGGCGGGATCTGCGGGCTTTCCGTGGGTCTGCCGGTGCATCTGTGGGGCTGTCGGGGGTCTGTGTGGGGCTGCCAGTGCATCTGCGGGGCTGTCGGGGGGCTGTGCGGGGCTGCCGGTGCGTCTGCAGGGCTGTTGGGGATCTTTGCGGGGATGTCGGGGGTCTGTGCGGGGCTGCCAGGAGTCTGTGCGGGGTTGTCGGGGGTCTGCGGGGCTGTGCAGGGGGTCTTTGGGTGTGTGTGTGCATGCAGGCATCGGCCGATGGGACTAGCGGGCTATGCCTGCTACAGTGACAGTGATTGACACATTTGCCATTGATGGAACAGTAGTAGTCCCATCATCTGGCTAATGTGTTGAATGTAAAAAAAAAAAAACCATACACACATACAGTACATACAACATACAACAAGTACATACAACATACAGTACATACAACATACAACATATGACATACTGTACATACAACCGAAAATATAACATATAACATACAGCAGTACACACAACATATGACATACAGTATATACAACAGTACATACAACATATAACAAGTACATACAACATACAGTACATATGACATACAGTACATACAACAAACAACCGTACATACAACATACAACAGTACGTACAACATACAACAGTACATACAACATATGACATACAGTACATACAACATACAACAGGACATACAACATATAACAAGTACATACAACATACAGTACATACAACATATGACATACAGTACATACAACAGTACATACAACATACAATAGTACATACAACATATGACATACAGTACATACAACAGTACATACAACATATGACATACAGTACATACAACATACAACAGTACATACAACATAAAACAGAACATACAACAGAACATACAACATATGACATACAGTACATACAACATACAACAGAGCATACAACATACAGTACATACATATAGACATACAGTACATACAACATACAGTACATACATATAGTACAAACAACATACAGTACATACATATAGTACATACAACATATAGTACATAAATATAGTACATACAACATATAGTACATACATACAGTACATACAACACATACATATAGACATAAAGTACATACATATAGACATACAGTACATACAACATAGAATACATACCATCACCTTGATCCCCGAAGCTATTGCTCACCTGTAAAAAAAATATTAAAATAATAAACAAACAATATACTCCCTGTGTCTGCAGATATCCAATTAATATGAATGTCCCACGACGATCTCCAGTGGAGAGCTGCCACATCAGCTGATGCGACCGCTCTCCAGGGGCTCCAGCAATACAATGACGGAAGGTATCCTTCCGAAATGTATTCCTCCACCGCTGTGAGAAATAGTCCCTATTCTCACTTTGGCACTGCTGTGTAGGAAAATTCCCACGCAGCTTTGCCATAAAGTGAGACCCTGAACTCAGGTAACCTCTTCAGTGATGCACTGCAGGAGCCATTGTCTCCTGTCAGTGTGTCACTGGAGGCCTATAGAGTGGTGACTTCACCCGATGTCACTGTTTTATAGGGGACATCGTCGTGGGACACTCGTTATTAATTAGACTATGGCGGAAAGTGAGTATACTGTTGGTTTATTATTTTTCATTTTTTGCAGGCGATCGAGAATGGTAAGTATGGTGAAATTAAGAATATTAAAATACTTTTTTCTGGCTGTTTTTTTTATTTAACTCTTTCACTAATATAGGATTAGGGAGGCTAGTCCTGATCTGGCACCCCCCAATAAGTTTGCTCAGTTGGCAGATGAGGGGGGTGCCAGTACAGGGGTAGCACTGCTGCAGCAAGGCATGTCCTCTGAAAGCCTGAGAAGTGACTGCTCCAGTAAGGAGGGAAATAGGAGAGCAGGGCAGGCCAGACAGGTGCTGGTAGTGGGGGACTCAAATATTAAGGGAACAGATAGGGCAATCTGTCACAAAGATAGGGATCGTCAAAAGGTGTGCTGCCTACCTGGCGCTTGAGTCCGACACATCGCTGATCGGGTGGACAGATTACTGGGAGGGGCTGGTGAGGACCCAGCGGTCATGGTGTGCATTGGCACAAATGACAAAGTTAGAGGTAGGTGGAAGGTCCTTAAAAACGATTTCAGAGAATTAGGCTGCAAGCTGAAAGCAAGGACCTCCAACGTGGTATTTTCCGAAATACTGCCTGTACCACGTGCCACGCCAGAGAGGAAACAGGAGATTAGGGAGGTTAATAAGTGGCTCAAGAATTGGTGTAGGAAGGAGGGGTTTGGGTTCTTGCAGAACTGGGCCGACTTCTCAGTTGGCTGCAGGCTCTACGCTAGGGACAGGCTGCACCTCAATGGGGAAGGTGCAGCTGTGTTGGGGGAGAAAATGGCTAGAAGGTTGGAGGAGTGTTTAAACTAGGGAAAGGGGGGGAGGGTATTCATTTTATAGGAGGGGAAGATAGTGCAGATAGAGACCTGGGCACAAATAAGGAAGTTGGGGGTGGCGGTGGCATGGGGGGGTGGAGTTAGATAAATTAATAATTTAAGGAAGAATAAAGGTGCAGAGAGATACATAAAATGTATGTATGCTAATGCCAGAAGCCTTGCCAACAAAATGGACGAATTAGAATTAATAATGTTGGAGCATAATTATGAAAAGGTGGGGATATCTGAAACGTGGCTGGATGAGAGCCATGACTGGGCTGTTAACATACAGGGCTATAGTCTGTTCAGAAATGACTGAACAGATAAGCGAGGGGGAGGTGTGTGTCTATATGTAAAATCATCCTTAAAACCCATCCCGAGTGATAATATAGGTGAATCTAATGAAAATGTAGAGTCTGTGGGTGGAGATAAGGGGAGGGGGGGAAAATAAATTACTGATAGGGGTTTGTTATAAGTCTCCAAAAATAATGGAAGCAACGGAGAATATCCTCGTAAAGCAAATAGATGAAGCTACTCAAGGGGACGTCATTATTATGGGGGACTTCAACTACCCTGAAATAGATTGGGGAACAGAAACCTGCAGTTCCAGCAAAGGTAATCGGTTTTTGACAACTATGAGAGACAATTACCTTTCACAATTGGTTCAGGACCCAACAAGAAGGGGGGCACTGCTACACCTAATATTAACCAACAGGCCAGACCGCATATCAAATATAAGGGTTGGGGGTCACTTGGGAAATAGCGATCACAAAATAATAAGTTTTCATGTATCCTTTAATAAGATGTGTAGTAGAGGGGTTACAAGGACACTAAACTTCAGGAGGGCACATTTCCAACGGATGAGAGATGATCTTAGTGCAATTAACTGGGACGATATCCTGAGACATAAAAATACACAAAGAAAATGGGAGACGTTTATTAGCATCCTGGATAGGACCTGTGCACAGTATATACCGTATGGGAATAAACATACTAGGAATAGGAGGAAACCAATATGGCTAAATAGAGCTGTAAGGGGAGCAATAAGTGACAAAAAGAAAGCATTTAGAGAATTAAAGGAAGTAGGTAGTGAGGAGGCATTAAATAAATACAGAAAATTAAATAAAGTCTGTAAAAAGCAAATCAAGGCTGCAAAGATTGAGACTGAGAGACTCATTGCCAGAGAGAGTAAAAATAATCCCAAAATATTCTTTAAGTACGTAAACAGTAAGAAACTAAAAAATGATAGTGTTGGCCCCCTTAAAAATAGTCTGGGTGAAAAGGTGGATGAGGATGAGGAAAACCCAGCTTAACCCAGCAGGAAGTACGTTGGCGTCTAAAAATCACTAAAATTGACAAATCTCCGGGCCCGGATGGGATACACCACCGAGTACTGCACGAATTAAGTACAGTCATTGATAGACCATTATTTTTAATCTTTAAAGAGTCAATAATAACAGTGTCTGTACCACAGGACTGGCGTATTGCAAATGTGGTGCCAATATTCAAAATTGGACAAAAACTGAACTCGGAAATTATAGGCCAGTAAGCTTAACCTCCACTGTGGGTAAAATCCTGGAGGGCATTCTAAGGGATGCTATACTGGAGTATCTGAAGAGGAATAACCTCATGACCCAATACCAACATGGGTTTACTAGGGACCGTTCCTGTCAGACTAATTTCATCAATTTCTATGAAGAGGTAAGTTTTGGACTGGGCCAAGGGAACGTAGTGTATATGGACTTTTCAAAAGCTTTTGAAACGGTACCACACAAAAGGTTGATACATAAAATGAGAAGAATGGGGATAGGGGAAAATATGTGTAAGTGGGTTAAGAGCTGGCTCAGGGATAGGAAACAAAGGGTGGTTATTAATGGAGCACACTCGGACTGGGTCGCGGTTAGCAGTGGGGTACCACAGGGGTCAGTATTGGGCCCTCTTCTTTTTAACATATTTATTAATGATCTTATAGGGGGCATACAGAGTGGAATTTCAATATTTGCAGATGACACTAAACTCTGCAGGGTAATCAATACAGAGGAGGACAATTTTATAATACAGGATGATTTATGTAAACTAGAATCTTGGGCTGATAAATGGCAAATGAGCTTTAATGGGGATAAATGTAAGGTCATGCACTTGGGTAGAAGTAATAAGATGTATAACTATGTGCTTATTTCTAAAACTCTGGGCAAAACCGTTGTGAAGAGCAGAACAAAAATGATTACCTCAATGAACAAAAATAAAAAAAAAGAATTTGTGATAAACATTGACCTGTCCATTCAAGGACATTTTAGCTATAGTATGAAATCCTGTTTTTCTTGTCTGTGGAATTGCCTTTGTACTGTTTGTTGTGAAACTGCCGCCCACGAAACTGTTTTCTTTTCTTTTCTTTCTTTCCTGTTTTGTCTCTTTGTTTAAACATGCAAAACTTGTATAACCACTAACAACTATATAAAGAAGGGATAGCACTTTGAAGGCAGGCGTGCTTCAGAGACTTCCCAGTGATACACTATACAAGACGTGTCTTGTGTATTATTTCTGGTGAATCCCCACTTCCAAAGGCTGCTCCGACTGAGTGTGATCCCGACATTTCCTGGCGCCCGAACAGGGACCCGAGGTCTGTGTATTCCTTCAAGAACACCGGCAGAATACGAACGAAAAGAGAATCTGGGATAATGGACAGCAGATGAACAAAAACCTGGCCAGGTAAGAGACACTGTTAGATCTCTTATATCTGCCCTGCACTGTCCGTAAGATTTTCTGTGTCGTGTTCTTTAGCGGGTAGTTCTAGTAGAGGAGGATACCTATAGCTCCTTTTCTTGAACTATTTAGGAATTGATCACCTCACGGAGTACGGCATTGAATGAGAGTGAATGTGAATAGAAGGTGTGTGGAAGTTGGGAATAGCCCTATAAGCCGCCCAGGAGGTTGAAACAGAAAAAGTGACTGTCGCACTGGGCAACGTGGTTGCGTCCTTTCGGGGAGACCTCCGCGCCTATGTTCAATCTCTGATCCTGTCTTTGACAAAAACCTGGTGACGGATAAGTGTATGATAGTATGAGCCCAGGACAGATAAATTAGCCTGGGACAAGATACGTTGTATGTTCTTTTTCTGTCTGGTTGCATTTGTGTTGTTTGCTATAGGTGTAGGAATCAGGATTTTCTTACATCAACACAGTTTAAACATCCTAGCTCCTTAGGAAGAAGGTAACGAGGTATTCTCATACCCAAACGCCACCTAGGGCAAGAAAAAAGACATCCTAGCTCCTTAGGAAGAAGGTAACGAGGTATTCTCATACCCAAACGCCACCTAGGGCAAGAAAGCTCAGGATAAGAAAATGGGGAATAAGCAAACAAAGTCGGAACCAGAAGAATTAGATATCTATACTATCATAAAGGAGAGAAGTGGTGAAGATGCCACTAAGGGGCTGAAAAAGATTTTTAGTAAGTTTGGAGTTACTAGGGCAGAAGCTTTTAGTAGAAAACTATGGGAAGGAATTCAGGAAAGGAAAAAAGGCATAATCAGAGACAAGAAATGGATAGATCAGATCCAAGCATTGATTGATGTCTCTAGGGTAGCAGAAAATGAGGGATGGACATATAATCAACAGAGTAAAAAGTGGTGTATTAGACCCACAGGCTGTGGAGAAAAACAAAATGTGGAATCTAAAAATACCCCACCCCCATACCTTAACCCACATGCCCCATCTTTTCTCCAAACACCACCTCAAAGTTTAGCCAGACCAGGAGGATGGGTATGTCCGCACTGTGGACAACAAAATCCAGACTGGAGAAATGATTGCCTAGCCTGTGGTACACCTAGACATGGCGCTGTACTTGCCCCTGTTAGGGTAGTACCAAGACCCTTTAGGGAACCTGGTGCTGACGGAGTAATGGGAACTAGATATCACCAAACTCGACAATATTTCCCTTGGTCCCCCGCTGAAGGCATGTCTCTCTTGCATAACGCACCAGATCCCACCCAGTGTCCAGTTAGATTTGCACAATATATACAGCAAATTATGCAGACTCACGCTGGAGTTTGGGCAGATGGAGAAGAATTATGTAGAATGAAAATGACTCCTGGACTCTTCCAGGAGCTATTAGCAAATCTACAGGTACATAGGCCCCAAGCAGGAGATGGTGCCTTACAAACGATAGAATCAGGTACACAATTTGTAGATCACTTAATGGTTTTCATGAGGGAGAGACAGAGGCAGAGAGGAACAACAGGAGTGGTGGCTCAGAAATCTGGACAATCAGTAGACGAATATTATCTAAGTGTAGAAAATAATTTCAGAGATGAAGGCATGGATCTAACCGCTCCAGGAATGATGAGGTTAGTTACAAAAACCTTTATAGATGGATTGTCTCCAAAAGTGAAGGAAAAGCTTAAGGCCGCAACCCCTGATTGGAGAACCTTGGAAGACCCACACCTGGCTAGACAGAAAGCTGTAGGGATAGAAATGGACTTAAGAGAAAATTCTAAGCCAGTAAGAATTGCACAGGCTAATACTGGCTCTGCTAATCAAAAGTTTACTTGTCATTACTGTAAGAAGCCAGGACATTTCCAAAGGGAATGTAGGAAGAGAAAAGCAGATATAGATTCAGGAACCTTTGTACCCAAAAATAGGATAAATAACCCAGTGCCTGATCAAACAGACAGCTCAGAATGACTGAAAGTTATGCAGGTCTCTCTTCCTTCTAGAAGACCAATAATACAAGTTGAAGTTGAGGGTAAAAATGTACCTTTTCTGATAGATACGGGAGCAACATCCTCCATTTTAAATCAGGACTTTTTACCATATACTGACAATATATCCTCAAAGGTTACATATGCAGAAGGGTATGATGGTAAAATTCAGGCGTTGCCCTTTACAAAACCTTTAAATGTGAGCTTTGGCCCTAAAACTTTTGTATCCAAATTTTTATTTGCTAAAGGTGCACCTACCTGCTTGTTGGGTACTGATGTCTTAAGTAAAATGCATGCAAACATCCATTTTAGAGAAGATGGCACAGTTATGCTGACCATCCCTGAAGATGCAGAAACTCTGGAACCATATGTTAGAATACAGGCAATGGAGGATTTTCCCGAAATTTACACTCAACAAGCAAAAATTGACTTGTCTCGGGTTCCTGACAGCCTATGGGCAAAAGGAGACACTGATGTAGGAGTTTTATCAGTAGCTCCTATACTGTTAGAAACTGCCCCGGGAACCATATTACCTCAGCTTAGGCAATACCCCATCAGCGCCCAGCAAGAACAGGCGATTTCTCAACAAATTCAGGATTATGTGTTACAAGGTGTTTTGGTAGAAATCAGGTCACCCGCCAATACACCCTTATATCCTGTTAAAAAGAAAGTGTCCTCCAAAGAAACTATGGTGAAATATCGCATGGTGCACGACTTACGGGAAATCAATAAGGTTTTGGCACCGGTCACCCCTGTGGTACCGAATTCTCATACCTTACTGTCTCAAATTCCCAGCACTGCTGCATATTTTACGGTAATTGACTTATCAAACGCATTTTTTTCTGTGCCACTACATAAGAACTGTTGGCATTTGTTTGCCTTTACATTCAAGGGTAAACAATTAGCATGGACAAGATTGCCACAAGGTATGGTACACTCACCAACTTTGTACTCTGAAGCAATGCAGACCGTGCTAAAAAAATTTCATCCCAGAACCAGGAGTAGTCATTCTACAGTATGTAGATGACTTACTTATTTGTTGCCCTGATGAGCAGACGGCAGTTACCTCAACTGTTAATTTCTTAATTTTCCTAGCGCAAGAAGGCTGTAAAGTAAATAGACAGAAACTCCAGGCTTGTCAACAAACAGTCGTGTTTTTAGGTCACTGCATATCACAGGGCATCAGACACCTCACACCTCAACGTACGGAAGCCATACGTAACATGCTTGAACCCAGGAATCACAAACAGCTGCGTGCTTTCCTAGGTATTGTTTCACACTGTAGACAGTGGATCATACATGCAAGTCAACTCATGCAGCCTTTGTATGACTGTATTGCCAACACACCATATTCACTCAGTGAAGAGGCTAAACAGTCATTTTCCTCTTTGAAAACAGCACTGGTATCAGCTCCGGCTTTGGGACTCCCAGACTACACTAAACCTTTTCAATTGATGGCAGCTGAGATATCCTCACAAGCTACAGGGGTGCTCACACAAAAACATGGAAACAAACAGAGACCTGTGGCATACATATCAGCTCATCTGGACCCTGTAGCTAGAGCCGCACCTTCTTGTGTAAGAGTAGTAGCCGCAATTTCACTGTTATTAGACAAAGCTTCTGAGATTGTTCTTGATCACCCACTTCTAGTTCAGACCACTCATGATGTACATGGCATTCTTAACCAGGTCCAACCTAAACATATTTCAATGGCCAGACACCTCCGTCTCCAATGTTCCCTACTACTGCCGCCCAACATTTCCTTTGCCAGGATTCAGACTCTTAATCTCGCGTCTTTGCTCCCTTTAGAGTCTGAGGGGGGTACCATACCTGAGGAAACTGCACTCTCCAACTCCTTTGACCCATCAAAGTCAATGCATGATTGTGTACAATTAATGGAACAAGAGACTCAGGGCTTATGTAATGTACGTGACAAGCCACTCTGTAATGCTACATTTGAACTTTTCATAGATGGCAGTAGATATGCAGATATGAATGGACAATTTCATACAGGTTATGCGGTAGTAACTCAGCATGAAGTGCTGAAAGCAGAACCTCTCCCTGCTAATCAGTCTGCACAAGAAGCAGAACTTACGGCATTAGTTGAAGCTCTAAAAATAGCCAAAGATCAGACAGCAAACATATACACTGATTCTAGATATGCACATGGCATTATTTTCGATTTTGGCGTAATATGGAGAGCCAGAGGTTATATGACTGCTTCAGGCCAACCTGTTAAACATGCCTCCCTCATTAGACAGATTCTGGAGGCAGCACAAGAAACTAAAGAAATAGCGGTGATAAAGGTAGCTGCACATGTGAGACTCGACACCGAGGAAGCCAGGGGTAACGATAAAGCCGATAAGGCAGCAAAACAGGCAGCACGTAAACCCTTACATCATGCCCACACACTAGATAGCTCTGAAGATGATGAGGAAAGATTGAAGGAAGCTCAGAAACAGGTAGACGACGAAGAACGAGGGCAGTGGCAGAAAAAAGGGGCAGAAGATCAGCAAGGATTATGGAAAAAAGGAACTTTGTTGTGTTTACCCAGAGCCTGGTACCCCGCAGTGGCAAGTGACCTCCACCTACCCACGCATGTGTCGGCAAATGGTATGACGCTCAAGGTAAAAGAAAGGTGGTTGGCTCCAGGCTTTGGTAATTTTGCTCGGAACATGTGTGCTGCATGCGCTATATGCCTGGCACACAATCCAGGTCAGGCCATTAAAACCCCAACCAAGCATCATGTAAGACCACTGTATCCCTTTCAAAGACTCCAGATCGACTACATCCAACTTCCTAGGTACAATGGATACGAATATGTGCTTGTGTGTGTGGACATGTTCTCAGGGTGGCCAGAGGCTTATCCAGTTCGTAAAGCCTCAGCAAAAACTACTGCCATTAAAATAGCACATGAACTGATACCCCGTTACGGCATGCCTGAGGTGATCGAGTCAGATAGGGGTACCCATTTTACTGGGGAAATATTCCAGAATGTTATGAAAATGTTGGGAGTAGAAAACCAGTTTCACACTCCATATCATCCACAGAGTTCAGGTAAAGTGGAAAGATTAAATGGGACAATAAAATTAAAAATCCAGAAGGCCATGGCAGAAACAGGAAAGCCTTGGACCGAGTGTCTACCACTTGCCCTGTATTCCATCCAAAACACCCCAAGGGGGAAGGCTAAGCTGTCACCACATGAGATTCTTTTTGGTAGAGCAGCAAATTTGGGTTGTTATTTTCCACAACAACTGATGTTGAATACTGAGACTTTAACTGCTTATGTACAAGAATTACAAAAACGTTTAACTAAAGTGCATTCGCAAGTTTTTGCTTCCCTTCCAGATCCAGAAAATCTCGAAGGAGGCCACAAGTTGGAACCTGGTGATCAAGTCTACGTGAAAAGACACACCAGAAAGACTCTGGAACCGAGATTTGACGGACCTTTCCAAGTCCTGTTAACAACTCCAACAGCAGTCAAGCTTGAAGGAAAGGCATCATGGATACATGCAAGCCATTGCAAAAAAGCAGTATAAGACTCATGATATTGATGTTAATAATGTTAACCTCAACGGAGGCATGGGAAAGACTGAATTCTCTAGCCCCTTTGAACAATAGATTCGTACAACGACTCAGGGATCAGTATGACAAAGACAATGACCAAAATAAGGATAGCTGGTGGTCAGATACCTTTTCTTTTCTTAACCCGGCCAATTGGTTCAGAGGGATCGGTGGGTGGGTTACCGGGATTATGCAAAGCCTAATACATACAGTTATGGTTATTGTAATTATATATGTATTATTCAAGGTTGTACTCAAGGGTATCTCGGTATGCACAAATAAATTTTGTGTAATGGATGCGAGAATATAAAGTTTTTTTTTTTTTTGTAATATCACAAAAAGAATGACTAAAATGATCGACAAGGTTTTGAATGGAATATGTCAAAGGGGGGATTGTGAAGAGCAGAACAAAAATGATTACCTCAATGAACAAAAATAAAAAAAAAGAATTTGTGATAAACATTGACCTGTCCATTCAAGGACATTTTAGCTATAGTATGAAATCCTGTTTTTCTTGTCTGTGGAATTGCCTTTGTACTATTTGTTGTGAAACTGCCGCCCACGAAACTGTTTTCTTTTCTTTTCTTTCTTTCCTGTTTTGTCTCTTTGTTTAAACATGCAAAACTTGTATAACCACTAACAACTATATAAAGAAGGGATAGCACTTTGAAGGCAGGCGTGCTTCAGAGACTTCCCAGTGATACACTATACAAGACGTGTCTTGTGTATTATTTCTGGTGAATCCCCACTTCCAAAGGCTGCTCCGACTGAGTGTGATCCCGACACCGTCAATGAAAAAGACCTGGGAGTATGGGTGGATGACAAACTCACATTTAGTGGCCGGTGTCAGGCAGCTGCTACAAAGGCAAATACAATAATGGGATGCATTAAAAGAGGCATAGATGCTCATGAGGAGAACATAATTTTACCTTTAAGAATGGATTAAGAGCTGCAGAAAGTTATACCTTTTATGCGCTAAGGTACCATTAAACAGATACTTACAAAGATATTCAGTACCTATACCTTATGTGTGTTTGGAACTTATGAAAAACTATAAACATTCACCAAATAAAAACATAACATATAAAGGATAAACACATAAGGGCCCCTCACAAGAATAATAAAGGAGACCACATGAATGCAAATTTCCAAAAACATATATAATTTTATTGAAAAGACATACAATTAAAATACTCAACCTTAATATATAGATAGGTTAACATATAAAAAGTACCTCCGATCTACAAAGCAGCAGGTCACATATACTGGTGAAAATCACCCTAAAACCGCCTATTATGGCCAAAACTATATGATAAATTACCTAAAAAATGGCGTAATAGTTATAATAGGGGGTAACCATCTAATAAATACCACTTGTGCATTGGCAGCGCCCTATATGCACCGATAATGAACCAATACAAAAACCGTATACAAAGCAATCATGCCTAAATGTATGTTATGTTATGTTCAATAATAGCTGCTACTGAATGTATATAACCGCAGTTTGTGCAAAACGGTGCCACCTCTACATCAACTAATAAGGTATCACCAAAACCGCATGCTGACATTGGTGCATTACGGCATGTATATTAAATGGTAGCTAGCCACAACAATGCGGCGTATTTGTATCCAAATTGATAATAAAGTATACCGATGTTATAAACAACCGCTGGTAAGCACCTGTGGATGAAATGTTATAAAAATCAGAACATAATTACCACATATCACCAGACACGGGACATGCCGACTGCCCTACGCGCGTTTCGAAAGAATTCTTCTTCCGGGGCGTATGTACAAATGGGGAATGGGAATGTATTTAACCAAGCATCAGCCAATCAGGCCACAAGATGCAATAAGAAGGGGCAGATCATATGTGACGACAGTATCCCCACGTGAGCAGGTAACCTAGATACGGGGATGCCCAATAACCGGATTTGCAAAAAACAAAGCCCCCATGTGCAGATATAAGCATCACAGGCCATACAATGCAGTTTGAAGGGGCGGAACATATATGACGACAATGTCCCCACGTGAGCTTGTAACCTAGATACAGGGACGCTCCGTAACCGGACTTACAAGGAGCTAAGCCCCAATGCGCAGGTGCAAAAATATCTGGACTAAAAGGCTGTGATTATACCAAAATTAAGTAATGCAGTGAACATGCACTTAAGAATATATACCGATATGGTGTACATGGAAAAGGTAACAAAAAAATCAATGAATATAGTGATTCTGTATTATATATATGAAGACCAAGGTTGCCAAAACGCTGTATGTGTTCCTGGTGTTAGCGGTGCATGCGCTGTCGGACTCCACAAGCCCTGAGGATCCACCCCCCCGACGGCAGCGAACAAGTCCGCCCACTGGCCCGGCCGAAGCCGAGCGAGGACACAGGACAGCCCAGTGCAGACAGAGGGAAAACCCGGCCGGGACTCTGAGGCGCATGCGCACAACCAGTGCCATAATTATGTAAGTATACTGTTATAGACATAAGTGAATACTACAATAATATAATAATGAAGAAAAAATATAAACTCAAACTACATATTGCACAAAATCCTTAAACAAATAGTCCATATTGCCAGGCCAATTGCTTGCTGTATTTTATAACAGATGTCCGTGTTGGAAAAACGAAGTAGTAATCCGGCAGAGTAGGTGGTTCAATGTCGAGATCCCTTGTATAGAGCAAATATCCATAGATAGCCGATTGGTCTGAAGTATATGGTAAGTTGAGATACACTAATGAATAACAATAAACAATTATTAGAAAAACACAAAAAGGCACACAAATTAAAACATACCCACTACCCATAAAAACAGTATCAGACAGGGAATGAACTATGAGTATAGGTAGAATGAACAGGACAAAGTTGCAAAAATTATAAAAAAGCACCAAATCCCGGGCTCTCATTTAAGCCCTGGGGGGCCATTGTACCCAATCTATAAATCCAACGGCTCTCTGTCTGTGCCAAAAGTCTACCCAAATCTCCACCACGGACCCCCATGGAGATAAGATCAATGCCCTTCACCACCAAGCCATTAGTACTGCAGTTGTGGAACTTCTTAAAATGACGAGGTAGAGTTTTTAAACTAATATCGTCCTCACTGCTTTTGGCTCGTTCAATATCTCTACAATGTTCACGAATACGAATCTTAAGTTCGCGTGTGGTGAGGCCAATGTAAATCTTACCACAGGGGCACGTGGCGTGATAGATGACACCCTTGGAAGAGCAATTGATATTTTTCCTAATATCAAATTGTTTTGAACCATCAAAATTGGTGAAGGATTTAGATTTGATAGTGTTAGCACAGGCCTTACAGAGACCGCATGGATAAAACCCAGCATTAATTGATTTTTTGTTGTTATTAGATCCACAGGGATTGTAGAAACTATGTGCCAAGGTATCTGCCAAATTCCTTGATCTCCGTGCTGTTACTAGTGGTTTAGCAGGCAAAATCCTTTTCAATATTGGGTCAGACAATAAAACTTGCCAATGCTTATCCACAATGTCCCTGAACTGACCACACTTGTTGTGATATGTGGTGATCAGCCTGACCTGTCCATGATCATCACTTTTAATTCTGTTAGTAGACCCATATAGAAGTTCTTGTCTGGATACACCGACTGCTCTGTTGTATCCCCTTTTAATACTTTTTCTGCTATAACCCCTACCCTGGAATCATTCAGCCAGATCACTGGCCTGAACTAGGAATTGGCCGGGATCGGAGCATATCCTTTTGGCCCGGAGGAATTGGCCAATTGGAATGCCCCTAATTGTGGAAAGCGGGTGAGATGAAGTTGCATGTAAAAATTAGTTGGTAGCAGGGGTAGTGGGTATGTTTTAATTTGTGTGCCTTTTTGTGTTTTTCTAATAATTGTTTATTGTTATTCATTAGTGTATCTCAACTTACCATCTACTTCAGACCAATCGGCTATCTATGGATATTTGCTCTATACAAGGGATCTCGACATTGAACCACCTACTCTGGTGGTTTACTACTTCGTTTTTCCAACACGGACATCTGTTATAAAATACAGCAAGCAATTGGCCTGGCAATATGGACTATTTGTTTAAGGATTTTGTGCAATATGTAGTTTGAGTTTATATTTTTTCTTCATTATTATATTATTGTAGTATTCACTTATGTCTATAACAGTATACTTACATAATTATGGCACTGGTTGTGCGCATGCACCTCGGGTTTTCCCTCTGTCGGCACTGGGCTGTCCTGTGTCCTCACCCGGCTTCGGCTGGGCCAGTGCGCGGATTTGTTCGCCGCCGTCGGGGGGTGGATCCTCAGGGCTTGTGGAGTCCGACAGCGCATGCGCCGCTAACACCAGGAACACATACAGCGTTTTGGCAACCTTGGTCATCATATATATAATACAGAATCACTATATTCATTGATTTTTTTGTTAGGTTTTCCATGTACACCATATCGGTATATATTCTTAAGTGCACGTTCACTGCATTACTTAATTTTGGTATAGAAATGACAAAAAAAGACTCGCACATCCAAACTAGTGTGAATAGGTGCATACCAGGAGCAGCTACCTCCATACATAAATATACAAAAAAGGTTGCACTCTATCATGCAAAAGCATGTCTAATATGAAATATATGAAATATGAATAGCAAAATGGCTTTTGAACATTAGGAAAATATTTAAGAGACGCTTTGCACAGAATTTGATATAATCAAATAGTGTGAGCCCATCAACCAGTCGTCAAGGTGGTCTCATAAAACTGATGGGTCCCTGACCCCCCTGTCCAAATGTGAACACTTACCAAAGGCCAATGTCTGTATGCCTGGGTGAATGTGGACACCTCTGTTCAATAAAGCCTACATATGAGATGGCCGGGACCAAGTGTGATGAGATGCAATTAAAAACCACATGTGATGGGAGGAGTGCGCAGTCAGTCAGCTAACATAGAAATGACAAAAAAAGACTCGCACATCCAAACTAGTGTGAATAGGTGCATACCAGGAGCAGCTACCTCCATACATAAATATACAAAAAAGGTTGCACTTTATCGTGCAAACGCATGTCTAATCTGAAATATCTGAAATATGAATAGCAAAATGGCTTTTGAACATTAGGAAAATATTTAAGAGACGCTTTGCACACCTTGACGACTGGTTGATGGGCTCACACTATTTGATTATATCAAATTCTGTGCAAAGCGTCTCTTAAATATTTTCCTAATGTTCAAAAGCCATTTTGCTATTCATATTTCATATATTTCATATTAGACATGCTTTTGCACGATAGAGTGCAACCTTTTTTGTATATTAATTTTGGTATAATCACAGCCTTTTAGTCCAGATATTTTTGCACCTGCGCATTGGGGCTTAGCTCCTTGTAAGTCCGGTTACTGAGCGTCCCTGTATCTAGGTTACAAGCTCACGTGGGGACATTGTCGTCATATATGTTCCGCCCCTTCAAACTGCATTGTATGGCCTGTGATGCTTATATCTGCACATGGGGGCTTTGTTTTTTGCAAGTCCGGTTATTGGGCGTCCCCGTATCTAGGTTACCTGCTCACGTGGGGATACTGTCGTCACATATGATCTGCCCCTTCTTATTGCATCTTGTGGCCTGATTGGCTGATGCTTGGTTAAATACATTCCCATTCCCCATTTGTACATACGCCCCGGAAGAAGAATTCTATCGAAACGCGCGTAGGGCAGTCGACAGGTCCCGTGTCTGGTGATATGTGGTAATTATGTTCTGATTTTTATAACATTTCATCCACAGGTGCTTACCAGCGGTTGTTTATAACATCGGTATACTTTATTATCAATTTGGATACAAATACGCCGTATTGTTGTGGCTAGCTACCATTTAATATACATGCCGTAATGCACCAATGTCAGCATGTGGTTTTGGTGATACCTTATTAGTTGATGTAGAGGTGGCGCCGTTTTGCACAAACTGCGGTTATATACATTCAGTAGCAGATATTATTGAACATAACATAGCATACATTTAGGCATGATTGCTTTGTATACGGTTTTTGTATTGGTTCATTATCGGTGCATATAGGGCGCTGCCAATGCACAAGTGGTATTTATTAGATGGTTAACCCCTATTATAACTATTACGCTATTTTTTAGGCCATTTATCATATAGTTTTGGCCATTAATAGGCGGTTTTAGGGTGATTTTCACCAGTACATGTGACCTGCTGTTTTGTAGATTGGAGGTACTTTTTATATGTTAACCTATCTATATATTAAAGGGAACCTGTCACCCCGTTTTTTCAGTAGGAGATAAAAATACCGTTAAATAGGGCCTGAGCTGTGCTTTACAATAGGGTATTTTTTGTCCCCTGATTCCCTACCTATGCTGCCGAAATACCTTACAAAAGTGTCCTTTTTCGCCTGTCAATCAGGCTGGTCAGGTCAGATGGGCGTGGTCACAGCGCTGTTTCTCCCCCACATCTTGCTTAAGTTCCCGTTGGTGGCGTAGTGCTTCTCGCATGCGCAAGTGCCGAATGCACTGCGCAGCTGTAGAAAAAGAGCGCGCTCACCGCTATTCAGCGGTTTCTCGGTGGGCGCGGCCATCTTCCTGAGGCCGCGCGTGTGCGCAGATGGTCTCCTGCTTCCCGGGGCTTCAGGAAAATGGCCGCGGGATGCCGCGCGTGCGCAGATGGACATCGCGGCGGCCATTTTCCTGAAGCCGAGTTCGAACTCGGCTTCACTATATACTATATACTATCGAGCATCTTATGGGGGTCATAAACCATAATGGAGCAGTGTACAGGGCATATAATATGGAGCATCTTATGGGGGCCATAAACCTTTATGGAGCAGTGTACAGGGCATATAATATGGAGCATCTTATGGGGGCCATAAACCTTTATGGAGCAGTGTACAGGGCATATGGATGTGAGCAGCAAATTACAGAATGGTGGCGCAGGATGCGAGCAGCACATGACAGAACGGTGGCATGTCAGGATGGGAGCAGCACATGACAGAACGAGGGCGCAGGATGGGAGCAGCACATGACAACGGGGGCGCAGGATGGGAGCAGCACATGACAGAACGGGTGCACAGGATGGGAGCAGCACATGACAGAACGGGGGCGCAGAATGGGAGCAGCACATGACAGAACGGGGGCGCAGGATGGGAGCAGCACATGACAGAACGGGGGCGCAGGATGGGAGCAGCACATGACAGAACGGGGGCGCAGGATGGGAGCAGCACATGACAGAACGGGGGCGCAGGATGGGAGCAGCACATGACAGAATAGGGCAGCACATGACAGAACGGGGGTGCAGGATGGCAGCAGCACATGACAGGATGGGGCGCAGGATGGGAGCAGCACATGACAGGATGGAGGCGCAGGATGGAGCAGCACATGACAGGATGGGGACGCAGGATGGGAGCAGCACATGACAAGACAGGATGGGGACGCAGGATGGAGCAGCACATGACAGGATGGGGATGCTGGATGGAGCAGCACATGACAGGATGGGGACGCAGGATGGAGCAGCACATGACAGGATAGGGACGCAGGATGGAGCAGCACATGACAGGATGGGGATGCAGGATGGAGCAGCACATGACAGGATGGTGACGCAGGATGGAGCAGCACATGACAGGATAGAGACCATATACCAATATAAATGCTCGCCACCCGGGTGTAGAACGGGTTCAATAGCTAGTATATATATAGGGTGCCAACCTCCGCTGATAGTTAGGATTGATTAGGTTGATATGGTAGGGATTATCTAGACTGCACGGCTGTGTGTTTTTGTTTGTGGCTGTTACATGGTTTTAAAATGATAATTAAAGGTGGATTTTTATCCGGGTTACCAAAGGTTTACAAGGTTATTTGTTTTTTTTTATTACGTTTTTTTACCTTGAATTTAGCTATCAGCTTTCTTGTATTTGGTGAGTCATATACACCACTGGAAACAGTAATCTGAGTATGGTTCAGATACTTAAATGGGGGAGTATTGTAGCCATGCTCTGTGACCTGTGCAGAGGTCACTTTACAGGAAGGTGATGGAGGTGAGCTGTAACTATCGCATATTGAAAATAGTGGATCTTTTATCTGCTTTTAGTTTGATTTTTACACATAAGTTGCTGATGATGTCTTTCAGTCCCAAAGGCAGAGGGTTATTTGGTCCATATTGAAATAACCAGTTAAATGTTTTCTGTGCAAGCTTAGGATACATTGACCAAGATTTATTGATGGAGCCCCTGGACATTTTATGGACAACTAATATGTGATGGGTTTTTTTGGTCTTTATATGGTACAACCTTCCTATAAAAAAAACAAAAGCAGTATGAAATTATGTCAGAAAATGCTTCAATAGTTTCCATGGTGTTGCTGATAGGTAAAGAATGATTCCTAGCCCTGTTATTATTTAGTTTTTGTGCAATAACTTTGGAAACTTGGGATCGCAGTTAGATCAGTACCAGATGACATTGCTCTTGTATGAACTGAATCATAAAAATCTTTCATGTAGCATTTTACTCCTGTTTCTGTATAAAATGAGTCATGAAAATATGGTAACCCCTTATCACAACCTGATTTCATTCCAGTTCCAGGAGCTGTTCAAATCCCACCACAGGTAGGGCCTGAGCCAAACACTAACAAGATAGTGTAATACACAAGTAATGCAATCATAGGATCTCATGTTCAAGTGCTTTTAGGAGAATAATAAATATGGTAAGAAAATGTTTTGAAGCTTTTGAAAAAAAACGGGAAAACGTCTTCACTATTATCTCACTTTTAGGAATAAAAAAATTGTTTAACCCCTTCAAGTCGCGGCCCTTTTTAATTTTTGCGTGTTCGTTTTTCGCTTCCCTCGTTCCCAGAGCCATAACTTTTTTATTTTTCTGTCAATATGGTCATGTGAGGGCTTATTTTTTGCGGGACAAGTTGTACTTTTGAACGACACCATTGGTTTTACCATGTCTTTTACTAGAAAACGGGAAAAAAATTCCAAGTGCGGTGAAATTGCAAAAAAAGTGCAATCCCACACTTGTTTTTTGTTTGGCTTTTTTGCTAGGTTCACTAAATGCTAAAACTGACCTGCCATTATGATTCTCTAGGTCATTATGAGTTCATAGACACCTAACATGACTAGGTTATTTTTTATCTAAGTGGTGAAAAAAAATTCCAAACTTTGCTAAAAAAAAAAAAAAAAAAAAAAAAAAGGGCCATTTTCCGATACCCGTAGCGTCTCCATTTCTCGTGATCTGGGGTCGGGTGAGGGCTTATTTTTTGCGTGCCGAGCTGATGTTTTTAATGATACCATTTTTGTGCAGATACGTTCTTTTGATCGCCCGTTATTGCATTTTAATGCAATGTCGCGGCAACCAAAAAAACGTAATTCTGGCGTTTCGGATTTTTTTCTCGCTACGCCGTTTAGCGATCAGGTTAATGCTTTTTTTTAATTGATAGATCGGGCGATTCTGAACACGGCGATACCAAATACGTGTAGGTTTGGTTTTTTTTTTAATTGTTTTATTTAGGATGGGGCGAAAGGGGGGTGATTTAAACTTTTATATTTTTTATATTTTTTTCATATTTTTAAAAACATTTTTTTTTTACTTGTGCCATGCTTCAATAGCCTCCATGGGAGGCTAGAAGCTGGCATAGCCTGATCGGCTCTGCTACATAGCGATCATCAGATCGCTGCTATGTAGCAGAAATGCAGGTGTGCTGTGAGCGCCGACCACAGGAGGGCGCTCACAGCAGGCCGGCATCAGTAACCATAGAGGTCTCAAGGACCTCTATGGTTACCTTCCTGATGCATCGCCGACCCCCGATCATGTGACGGGGGTCGGCGATGACGTCATATCCGGCCGCCCGGCCGGATGCGGTAGTTAAATGCCGCTGTCTGTGTTTGACAGCGGCATTTAACAGGTTAATAGCGGCGGGTGAATAGCGATTTCACCCGCCGCTATTGCGCGCACATGTCAGCTGTACAAAACAGCTGACATGTCGCGACTTTAATGTGGGCTCACCGCCGGAGCCCACATCAAAGGGGGATTCATGGCATGCGCAGTAGATGTACGGCGCATGTCGTGAAGGGGTTAATCTGGAAACCTTTAAAAAGTCTAATTTTTGGTATCACACAGTGTCTGTAATGATGCTTATTATAAAAGAATATAATTATTTATCCCTCACAGAGAATGCTGCAAAAAAAATGGAAAAGTCCACACGAAAATTGTCACTTTTGTTCATCCAGCCTCACATATAATGAAATAACAGGTCATCAAATGCTTGTATATATCCCCAAATGGTACAAATATATATTACAGCTGGTTATAGCTAGAGAGAAAACTTGTTCAGAAAACGTTCGCCAATCTCAAATTTGGCACAAACGTAGTACATTTGGATTCGTGTTTGGTTGCCAGAGCTTTTTTCCTCAAAGTCAGCAAAATTCGGTCACAGTTCGGTAAATGATCGCGTTTCCACTAATGTTTTCACTTTGTCTAGCATAGTGGTGCGGTATGATGAGCGGGTGGGGGGGGGGGGGGAAAGGGAGGACGTGTTTTATGACGGGGAGGGGTTGTGTTTACTAAAAGTGTGTACATTCCGGCAGCCAATCAGGGTGCAGAAACCATCCACTATATCATGACACAAGGTCATTTGTGATGGGCTGCCGAAGTCACATATCCCTGGCCATATTAAAAGCGGACATCTTGTTTAGCTGTTGACTTTTCTCCACTGTCACAGTGCAGAGAAGATGCTCCTGTTAGTGCTGCTGAAAGTGAACTTGTCAGATAGCTAGATAGGATCCTGTCTGGTGTGAAATCGATCTTCCAGCATCTAACTGGATTGTGTTAAAACTGTGTTCTGGTTTCAGGAGACACCATTTGCTAATCAAAATCATTTCGGCAAAAACTGTGTTTCAGTGAGAAATCAGAAGGTCAGATTTCCTCTTAAAAATCATTAGGCCTAATATAGGGTTTCAGACAGGAGGCCGTATTTGCTAATCCAAATCGTTTAGGATAATACTGTGTTGCAGTGAGGAATCAGAAGGTCACGATTCCTAATCAAAATGATTCGGGATAATACTCTGGTGCAGGCATCAGACCTCCTTTCAGAATCAAAATCTTTGGGATAATGCTCTAGTGCAGGCACCAGACCTGACTTCATAATATAAATCCTATATGCTAACAATGTGTTGCAGGCAACAGGCCTCATTTCATGATCCAAATTCTTTGGAATAATAGTCTGGTGCTGGCACAAGACCTCATTTCATAATAAAAATAGTTTGGGGTAATACTCTGGTGCAGGCACCGGGCTTCATTTAATAATATAATTCCTTTGTGCTAATAATGTGTTGCAGGCACCAGGCCTCATTTCATAACCCAAATTGTTTGGCCTAATACTCAGGTGCACGCACAAGACCTCATTTCATAATTGAAATCATTTGGGATAATACTCTGGTGCAGGCATCAGACCTCATTTCATAATCAAAATCGTTGAGATAATAGTCTGGTGCAGGCACAAGGCCTCAATTCATAATCAAAATCATTTGAGATAATACTCTAGTGCAGGCACCAGACCTCATTTCATAATCAAAATCATTTGGGATAATAGCCTGGTGCAGGCACCAGACCTCATTTCATAATCAATATCTTTTGGGATCATACTGTGGTGCAGGCAACAGGCCTAATTTCATAATATAAATCCTATGTGCTAACAATATGTTGCAGGCACCAGGCCTCATTTCATAATCCAAATTGTTTGGTATAATACTCTGATGCAGGCACCAGACCTCATTTTATAATCAAAATCATTTGAGATAATAGTCTGGTGCAGGCACCAGACCTCATTTCATAATCAAAATCATTTGAGATAATAGTCTGTTGCAGGCACCAGACCTCATTTTATAATCAAAATAATTTGAGATAATAGTCTGGTGCAGGCACCAGACCTCATTTCATAATCAAAATCTTTTGGGGTCATACTGTGGCGCAAGCAACAGGCCTCATTTCATAATATAAATCCTATGTGCTAACAATATGTTGCAGGCACCAGGCCTCATTTTATAATCCAAATTGTTTGGTATAATACTCTGATGCAGGCACCAGACCTCATTTTATAATCAAAATCATTTGAAATAATAGTCTGGTGCAGGCACCAGACCTCATTTTATAATCAAAATCATTTGAGATAATAGTCTGGTGCAGGCACCAGACCTCATTTTATAATCAAAATCATTTGAGATATTAGTCTGGTGCAGGCACCAGACCTCATTTCATAATCAAAATCTTTTGGGGTCATACTGTGGCGCAAGCAACAGGCCTCATTTCATAATATAAATCCTATGCGCTAACGATATGTTACAGGCACCAGGCTGTATTTCATGATCCAAATTGTTTGGCATGATACTCTGGTACAGGCACCAGACCTCATTTTATAATCGAAATCATTTGGAATAATAATCTGGTGCAGGCACCAGACCTCATTTCATAATCAAAATCGTTTGGGATAATACTGTGGTGCAGGCACTAGGTCTCTCCTTTCATAATCAAAATCTTGAGTGCTAACTGGTCATTCTAAAGATCATGCAGAAAATAAGCTTTGGACTGTTTTAATTTAACATGCTAGTTTTTGTATGGTGACATCACTGCTGTAAGGGGTAGTTACATTTTTGAAACTGGGCCTGGTGACCTCACCAGGAGGCTATACAGGAGGCTGAGTTGGACATACCGTCAGTGCAGCCAATGCAGCTGCATCGGGGCCTGAAGGTGGAGGGGGCCCTTGTAGGCCCCGGGACCGTCAGGGACACCAGCACGCTATGGGGCCCATGAGTTGGGAGGGCCCTGTGCCAGTGCGGGCTCTGGCACTGGGCCCCCCCTTGCTAAAAACTGAAATACTTACCTGTCCCTATTCCTCTGCAGCTCCAGTGTCCATGACTCTCTGGTGTCTCAGGGCAGAAAGCGTGATGACTTCACTACAGCACACCCTCTGCGCTGTGCACTGCAGAGAGTCATAAGACGCTGAGAAGCCCAGAGAAACAGGACCTTTGCACCCTTCTGCACAATTTCTTTGAATAGTCTGTGTGAGGAGGTGGTGGTCTCAGAGGAAGAGGTGGAATTAGAGGAGGATGCGGAAGGGATAACAATGTCTCTAAGTTCCGGACAGTCGTCATACAGGCAGGTCCCATGGGCGGGTGGATTTCAGGGATCAAGGAGGGCTCATGGTATCAGACAAAGTTTTGTTTGCCAGAGGAATCAAATACTTGTTTCTCACTGCAAAATGCAAATAAATTTATATAATTTATGCAAAGTGATTTTCGGGATTTCATTTTTGATGATGTTCATGTCTTTGTCAGTGGGCAAACTTACAAAATCAGCAAGGGATCAAATGCTTATTTCCCGCACTGTATATGCAAATAACTTAGCCGTTATCCCCATTATAGTGGTGCGTCAACCGTAAAACACAGGTGGCTCCTGCACATGTACTGTGCACCACCATAACTGCAATGTACAATTATGGTAGTTTGCAGTAAAGGGTTATTTGATGAAAGCAAGTTATCACTAGTGTTGAGCATTCCGATACCGCAAGTATCGGGTATCGGCCGATACTTGCGGTATACCGAGATCCGATATTTTTGTGATATCGGGTATCGGTATCGGAAGTGTAAAATAAAGAATTAAAATAAAAAATATTGTTATATTCACCTCTCCGGCGGCCCCTGGACATCAGCGGGAGGATCCGGCGTCCGGCACGGCTTCTTTCTTCAAAATGCGCGCCTTCAGGACCTGTGGTATGACGTCCTGGCTTCTGATTGGTCGCGTGCCGCCCATGTGACCGCCACGCGACCAATCAGAAGCCGCGACGTCATTCCTCAGCTAAAGTCCTAGAATGAGCGCCTTTTAGGACCTGAGGAATGACGTCGCGGCTTCTGATTGGTCGCGTGGCGGTCACATGGGCGGCACGCGACCAATCAGAAGCCGGGACGTCATTCCACAGGTCATGAAGGCGCGCATTTTGAAGAAAGAAGCCGTGCCGGACGCCGGATCCTCCCGCTGATGTCCAGGGGCCGCCGGAGAGGTGAATATAACAATATTTTTTATTTTAATTCTTTATTTTACACTTTAATATGGATCCCAGGGCCTGAAGGAGAGTTTCCTCTCCTTCAGACCCTGGGATCCATGAGGATACATTCCGATACTTGATGTCCCATTGACTTGTATTGGTATCGGATATCGGTATCGGCGATATCCGATATTTTTCGGGTATCGGCCGATACTATCCGATACCGATACTTTCAAGTATCGGACGGTATCGCTCAACACTAGTTATCACTGATCCACAGGTTAGGTAGGCAATAGCTTATGGATCTGTGGAATCCGACCATTGGAAACCGCATCGATCGAAGGAATTGGGAACTTTTATCCCTGACAGGACACATTTATCCCCATTTTAAAATGGAGCGGCAGGTGGGATGTCTGTTCGCATCCTCTTTGGGGGCTTCCAGAAAAAGCCAACTGCAGCCCCTCAGGGAATAAAAGGATCAGTGGTCGAGTCATACAAGCCACTCCATACTAATGGAGATAAAAGTTCACATTCTGCAGATCGGTGCAGGTCCCAGCAGTCGGACCAATCTATAGCTTATCACTTATCCTTTGGCCATGTCCACACAATCAGTATTTAGTCAGTATTTTACATCTGTATTTGTAAGGAAAAACCAGGAGTGGAACAATCAGAGGAAAAGTATTATAGATACATGTCACCACATCTGCATTTATCGCCCACTTCTGATTTTGGATTACAAATACTTAGACAAAATACTGACCAAAAACTGAATGCGTGAATATGGCCTTAGGATAGGTGATTATTTGTTTTCACCGTAGAACCACTGAAAGTGCATATTTGCAACTGTGTAATAGTCACAGGACAAGGAGGGGTTAACCATGCAAGTATTTAAACTCTATTGGAAATCAAGCATCTTCTTATTAATATAAGAGAGAACAAGTGACCTCCATGCACAACAAAATCCACTATATTAAGACCAATAATATCACATACAAAAGAACAAATACCACCACTCCATGACCAGACCACATATTACCACCACATAGTGACCGAATAATACCACATACATGGGACAAATACTGCCATACCACAACCAGACCACATATTCCCACAATGAATTAGGATGAAGTATGCACATTGTGCACACTGTTTTAATTGTTTAAATTGTTTTTAGGTTAGATTTATTCATATTAGGGCAGCCATATTTTAATTTTTTTTTTAGTGCAGCCATAATTAGCATTTTTTTATTATGTGGGTGTTCTTAAAAATTGCTTGTTAACATTCATTTGCTGCACTTCCTTAACCCCTTCACCCCCAAGGGTGGTTTGCACGTTATGGACCGGGCCAATTTTTACAATTCTGACCACTGTCCCTTTATGAGGTTATAACTCTGGAACGCTTCAACGGATCCCGGTGATTCTGACATTGTTTTCTCGTGACATATTGTACTTCATGATAGTGGTAAAATTTCTTTGATATTACCTGCGTTTATTTGTGAAAAAAATGGAAATATGGCGAAAATTTTGAAAATTTCGCAATTTTCCAACTTTGAATTTTTATGCAATTAAATCACAGAGATATGTCACACAAAATACTTAATAAGTAGCATTTCCACATGTCTACTTTACATCAGCACAATTTTGGAACCAAAATTTTTTTTTGTTAGGGAGTTATAAGGGTTAAAAGTTGACCAGCAATTTCTCATTTTTACAACACCATTTTATTTTAGGGACCACATCTAATTTGAAGTCATTTTGAGGGGTCTATATGATAGAAAATACCCAAGTGTGACACCATTCTAAAAACTGCACCCCTCAAGGTTCTCAAAACCACATTCAAAAAGTATATTAACCCTTCAGGTGTTTCACAGGAATTTTTGGAATGTTTAAATAAAAATTAACATTTAACTTTTTTTTCACAAAAAAATTACTTCAGCTCCAATTAGTTTTATTTTACCAAGGGTTATAGGAGAAAATGGACCCCAAACCTTGTTGTAAAATTTGTCCTGAGTACGCCAATACCCCATAAGTGGAGGTAAACCACTGTTTGGGCGCATGACAGAGCTTGGAAGCGAAGGAGCGCCATTTGACTTTTTAATGCAAAATTGACTGGAATTGAGATGGGATGCCATTTTGCGTTTGAAGAGCCACTGATGTGCCTAAACATTGAAACCCCCCACAAGTGACACCATTTTGGAAAGTAGACCCCTAAGGAACTTATCTAGAGGTGTGGTGAGCACTTTGACCCACCAAGTGCTTCACAGAAGTTTATAATGCAGAACCGTAAAAATAAAAAATCATTTTTTTTTCACAAAAATTATTTTTTCGCCCCCAATTTTTTATTTTCCCAATGGTAAGAGAAGAAATTGGAACCAAAAAGTTGTTGCACAATTTGTCCTGAGTACTCTGATACCCCATATGTGGGGGTAAACCACTGTTTGGGCGCATGGGAGAGCTCGGAAGGGAAGAGCGCCGTTTGACCTTTCAATGCAAAATTGACAGGAATTGAGATGGGACGCCATGTTGCGTTTGAAGAGCCACTGATGTGCCTAAACATTGAACCCCCCACAAGGGACACCATTTTGGAAAGTAGACCCCCTAAGGAACTGATCTAGATATGTGGTGAGCACTTTGACCCACCAAGAGCTTCAAAGAAGTTTTCCCACAAAAATTATTTTTTAGCCCCCAGTTTTGTATTTTCCCGAGGGTAACAGGAGAAATTGGACCCCAAAAGTTGTTGTGCAATTTGTCCTGAGTGCGCTGATACCCCATATGTGGGGGGGAACCACCGTTTGGGCGCATGGGAGGGCTCGGAAGGGAAGGAGCGCCATTTGGAATACAGACTTAGATGGAATGGTCTGCAGGCGTCACATTGCGTTTGCAAAGCCCCTAATGTACCTAAACAGTAGAAACCCCCCACAAGTGACCCCATATTGGAAACTAGACCCCCCCACAAACTTATCTAGATGTGTTGTGAGAACTTTGAGCCCCCAAGTGTTTCACTACAGTTTATAACGCAGAGCTGTGAAAATAAAAAAAAAAATTTTCCCACAAAAATTATATTTTAGCCCCCAGTTTTGTATTTTCCCAAGGGTAACAGGAGAAATTGGACCCCAAAAGTTGTTGTCCAATTTGTCCTGAGTACGCTGATACCCCATATGTTGGGGTAAACTCCTGTTTTGGCACACGGGAGAGCTCGGAAGGGAAGGAGCACTGTTTTACCTTTTCAACGCAGAATTGGCTGGAATTGAGATCGAACGCCATGTCGCGTTTGGAGAGCCCCTGATGTGTCTAAACAGTGGAAACCCCCAATTATAACTGAAACGCTAATCCAGACACACCCCTAACCCTACTTCCAATGGTAACCCTAACCACACCTCTAACCCTGACACACCCCTAACCCTAATCCCAACCCTATTCCCAACCGCAAATGTAATCCAAACCCTAACCCTAACTTTAGCCCCAACCCTAACTGTAGCCTTAACCCTAACTGTAGCCTTAACCCTAGCCCTAACCATAACTCTAGCCCTAACCCTCGCCTAACCATAACTCTAGCCCTAACCCTAGCCCTAACCCTAGCCCTAACCCTAGCCCTAACCCTAGCCCTAACCCTAACCCTAGCCCTAACCCTAGCCCTAACCCTAACCCTAACCCTAGCCCTAACCCTAGCCCTAACCCTAACCCTAACCCTAGCCCTAACCCTAGCCCTAACCCTAGCCCTAACGGGAAAATGGAAATACATTTTTTTAATTTTTTGATTTTTCCCTAACTAAGGGGGTGATGAAGGGGGGTTTTATTTACTATTTATAGCTTTTTTTAGCGGATTTTTATGATTGGCAGCCATCACACACTGAAAGACGCTTTTTATTGCAAAAAATATTTTTTGCGTTACCACATTTTGAGAGCTATAATTTTTCCATATTTGAGTTCACAGAGTCATGTGAAGTCTTGTTTTTTGCGGGACGAGTTGACGTTCTTATTGGTAACATTTTCGGGCACGTGACATTTTTTGATCGCTTTTTATTCCGATTCTTGTGAGGCAGAATTACCAAAAACCAGCTATTCATGAATTTCTTTTGGGGGAGGCGTTTATACCGTTCCACGTTTGGTAAAATTGATAAAGCAGTTTTATTCTTCGGGTCAGTACGATTACAACGACACCTCATTTATATCATTTTTTTATGTTTTGGTGCTTTTATACGATAAAAACTATTTTATAGAAAAAATAATTATTTTTGCATCGCTTTATTCTGAGGACTATAACTTTTTTATGTTTTTGCTGATGTTGGTGTATGGCGGCTCGTTTTTTGCGGGACAAGATGACGCTTTCAGCGGTACCATGGATATTTATATCCGTCTTTTTGATCGCGTGTTATTCCACTTTTTGTTCGGCGGTATGATAATAAAGCGTTATTTTTTGTCTCGTTTTTTTTTTTTCTTACGGTGTTTACTGAAGGGGTTAACTAGTGGGACAGTTTTATAGGTCGGGTCATTACGGACGCGGCGATACTAAATATGTGTACTTTTATTGTTTTGTTTTTTTTATTTAGATTAAGAAATGTATTTATGGGAATAATATATTTTTTTTTTTCATTATTTAGGATTTTTTTTTAAAAAAATTTTTTACACACTTGTAAAAAAATTTTTGAACTTTTTTACTTTGTCTCAGGGGGGGACAATACAGATCGGTGATCTGCCAGTTTGCACAGCACTCTGATAGATCACCGATCTGTCTCAGAGTGCTGCAGCGTTACCAAGTGCCTGTTCTGAGCAGGCACTTGGTAAGCCACCTCCCTCCCTGCAGGACCCGGATCCGCGGCCATCTTGGATCCGGGACTTGCTGCAGGGGGGAAGGTAGGAGACCCCCGGAGCAACGCGATCACATCGCGTTGCTGCGGGGTCTCAGGGAAGCCATAGTGCCAGATGTCAGCTGCAATAAGCAGCTGACACCCGGCCGCGATCGCCTATGACGTACTATTCCGTCCTTGGGAAGTAAAGCCCACCCCACATGGACGGAATAGTATGTCTAATGGCAGAAAGGGGTTAATATACCTCCCCTATCCTACTCTATGTATAACTGCTACCTGAAGAAGACGGAACTATTTTGTTGAAACGCGTTGTGGAAATATTAAATGAAGACTTTTTAACCCCTTCATGACCCAGCCTATTTTGACCTTAAAGACCTTGCCGTTTTTTGCAATTCTGACCAGTGTCCCTTTATGAGGTAATAACTCAGGAACGCTTCAACGGATCCTAGCGGTTCTGAGATTGTTTTTTCGTGACATATTGGGCTTCATGATAGTGGTAAATTTAGGTCAATAAATTCTGCGTTTATTTGTGATAAAAACGGAAATTTGGCGAAAATTTTGAAAATTTCGCAATTTTCACATTTTGAATTTTTATTCTGTTAAACCAGAGAGATATGTGACACAAAATAGTTAATAAATAACATTTCCCACATGTTTACTTTACATCAGCACAATTTTGGAAACAAAATTTTTTTTTGTTAGGAAGTTATAAGGGTTAAAATTTGACCAGCGATTTGTCATTTTTACAACGAAATTTACAAAACCATTTTTTTAGGGACCACCTCACATTTGAAGTCAGTTTGAGGGGTCTATATGGCTGAAAATACCCAAAAATGACACCATTCTAAAAACTGCACCCCTCAAGGTACTCAAAACCACATTCAAGAAGTTTATTAACCCTTCAGGTGCTTCACAGCAGCAGAAGCAACATGGAAGGAAAAAATGAACATTTAACTTTTTAGTTACAAAAATTTTCTTTTAGCAACAATTTTTTTATTTTCCCAATGGTAAAAGGAGAAACTGAACCACGAAAGTTGTTGTCCAATTTGTCCTGAGTACGCTGATACCTCATATGTGGGGGTAAACCACTGTTTGGGCGCACGGCAGGGCTTGGAAGGGAAGGAGCGCCATTTGACTTTTTGAATCAAAAATTGGCTCCACTCTTTAGCGGACACCATGTCCCGTTTGGAGAGCCTCCGTGTGCCTAAAAATTGGAGCTCCCCCACAAGTGACCCCATTTTGGAAACTAAACGCCCTAAGGAACTTATCTAGATGCATAGTGAGCACTTTGAACCCCCAGGTGCTTCACAAATTGATCCGTAAAAATGAAAAAGTACTTTTTTTTCACAAAAAAATTCTTTTAGCCTCAATTTTTTCATTTTCACATGGGCAACAGGATAAAATGGATCCTAAAATGTGTTGGGCAATTTCTCCTGAGTACACCAATACCTCACATGTGGGGGTAAACCACTGTTTGGGCACATGGTAAGGCTCGGAAGGGAAGAAGCGCCATTTGACTTTTTGAATGAAAAATTATTTCCATCGTTAGCGGACACCATGTCGCGTTTGGATAGCTCCTGTGTGCCTAAACATTGGCGCTCCCCCACAAGTGACCCCATTTTGGAAACTAGACCCCCAAGGAACTTATTTAGATGCCTAGTGAGCACTTTAAACCCTCAGGTGCTTCACAAATTGATCTGTAAAAATGAAAAAGTACTTTTTTTTCACAAAAAAATTCTTTTCGCCTCAATTTTTTCATTTTCACATGGGCAGTAGGATAAAATGGATCATAAAATTTGTTGCGCAATTTCTCCCGAGTACGTCGATACCTCACATGTGGGGGTAAACCACTGTTTGGGCACTCGGCAGGGCTCGGAAGGGAAGGCGCGCCATTTGACTTTTTGAATGGAAAATTAGCTCCAATTGTTAGCGGACACCATGTCGCGTTTGGAGAGCCCCTGTGTGCCTAAACATTGGAGCTCCCCCACAAGTGACCCCATTTTGGAAACTAGACCCCCCAAGGAACTTATCTAGATGCATATTGAGCACTTTAAACCCCCAGGTGCTTCACAGAAGTTTATAACGCAGAGCCATGAAAATAAAAAATAATTTTTCTTTCCTCAAAAATGATTTTTTAGCCTGGAATTTCCTATTTTGCCAAGGATAATAGGAGAAATTGGACCCCAAATATTGTTGTCCAGTTTGTCCTGAGTACGCTGATACCCCATATGTGGGGGTAAACCACTGTTTGGGCGCACGGCAGGGCTCGGAAGGGATGGCACGCCATTTGGCTTTTTAAATGGAAAATTAGCTCCAATCATTAGCGGACACCATGTCACGTTTGGAGAGCCCCTGTGTGCCTAAACATTGGAGATCCCCCAGAAATGACACCATTTTGGAAACTAGACCCCCAAAGGAACTAATCTAGATGTGTGGTGAGGACTTTGAACCCCCAAGTGCTTCACAGAAGTTTATAACGCAGAGCCATGAAAATAAAAAAAAAAATTATTTTCTCAAAAATGATCTTTTAGCCTGAAATTTTTTATTTTCCCAAGGGTAACAGGAGATATTTGACCCCAAAAGTTGTTGTCCAGTTTCTCCTGAGTACGCTGATACCCCATATGTGGGGGTAAATCACTGTTTGGGCACATGCCGGGGCTCGGAAGTGAAGTAGTGACGTTTTGAAATGCAGACTTTGATGGACTGCTCTGTGGGCGTCACGTTGCGTTTGCAGAGCCCCTGATGTGGCTTAACAGTAGAAACCCCCCACAAGTGACCCCATTTTGGAAACTAGACCCCCAAAGGAACTTATCTAGATGTGGGGTGAGCACTTTGAACCCCCAAGTGCTTCATAGAAGTTTATAATGCAGAGCCGTGAAAATAATAAATACGTTTTCTTTCCTCAAAAATAATTATTTAGCCCAGAATTTTTTATTTTCCCAAGGGTTACAGGAGAAATTGGACCCCAAAAGTTGTTGTCCAGTTTCTCCTGAGTACGCTGATACCCCATGAGTGGGGGTAAACCACTGTTTGGGCACACGTCGGGGCTCAGAAGGGAAGTAGTGACTTTTGAAATGCAGACTTTGATGGAATGGTCTGCGGGTGTCACGTTGCGTTTGCAGAGCCCCTGGTGTGCCTAAACAGTAGAAACCCCCACAAGTGACCCCATTTTAGAAACTAGACCCCCCAAGGAACTTATCTAGATATGTGGTGAGCACTTTGAACCCCCAAGTGCTTCACAGACGTTTACAACGCAGAGCCGTGAAAATAAAAAATCATTTTTCTTTCCTCAAAAATTATGTTTTAGCAAGCATTTTTTTAGATTCACAAGGGTAACAGGAGAAATTGGACCCCAGTAATTGTTGCGCAGTTTGTCCTGAGTATGCTGGTACCCCATATGTGGGGGTAAACCACTGTTTGGGCACACGTCAGGGCTCGGAAGTGAGGGAGCACCATTTGACTTTTTGAATACGAGATTGGCTGGAATCAATGGTGGCGCCATGTTGCGTTTGGAGACCCCTGATGTGCCTAAACAGTGGTAACCCCTCAATTCTACCTCCAACACTAACCCCAACACACCCCTAACCCTAATCCCAACTGTAGCCATAATCCTAATCACACCCCTAACCACAACCCTAATTCCAACCCTAACCCTAAGGCTATGTGCCCACGTTGCAGATTCGTGTGAGATATTTCCGCACCATTTTTGAAAAATCCGCGGGTAAAAGGCACTGCGTTTTACCTGCGGATTTTCCGCGGATTTCCAGTGTTTTTTGTGCGGATTTCACCTGCGGATTCCTATTGAGGAACAGGTGTAAAACGCTGCGGAATCCGCACAAAGAATTGACATGCTGCGGAAAATACAACGCAGCGTTTCCGCTCGGTATTTTCCGCACCATGGGCACAGCGGATTTGGTTTTTCATATGTTTACATGGTACTGTAAACCTGATGGAACACTGCTGCGAATCCGCAGCGGCCAATCCGCAGTGTGGGCACATAGCCTAATTCTAAAGGTATGTGCACACGCTGCGGAAAACGCTGCGGATCCGCAGCAGTTTCCCATGAGTTTACAGTTCAATGTAAACCTACGGGAAACAAAAATCGCTGTACACATGCTGCGGAAAAACTGCACGGAAACGCAGCGGTTTACATTTCGCAGCATGTCACTTCTTTGTGCGGATTCCGCAGCGGTTTTACAACTGCTCCAATAGAAAATCGCAGTTGTAAAACCGCAGTGAAATGCGCAGAAAAAAACGCGGTAAATCCGCCATAAATCCGCAGCGGTTTAGCACTGCGAATTTATCAAATCCGCAGCGGAAAAATCCGCAGAGAACCAGAATACGTGTGCACATACCGAAACCCTAACCCTAACCCTACCCCTAACCCTACCCCTAACCCTACCCCTAACCCTAACCCTACCCCTAACCCTACCCCTAACCCTACCCCTAACCCTAGCCCTAACCCTAATCCTAACCCTAACCCTACCCCTAACCCTACCCCTACCCCTAACCCTACCCCTACCCCTAACCCTAACCCTAACCCTAACCCTATTCTAACATTAGTGGAAAAAAAAAATTTCTTTATTTTTTTATTGTCCCTACCTATGGAGGTGACAAAGGGGGGGGGGTCATTTATTATTTTTTTTATTTTGATCACTGAGATATAATCTATCTCAGTGATCAAAATGCACTTTGGAACGAATCTGCCGGCCGGCAGATTCGGCGGGCGCACTGCGCATGCGCCCGCCATTTTGGAAGATGGCGGCGCCCAGGGAGAAGACGGACGGGACCCCGGCTGGATCGGTAAGTATGATGGGGTGGGGGGGGAACACGGGGGGGGGATCGGAGCACGGGGGGGAATCGGAGCGCGGGAGGGGCGGAACGGAGCACGGGGGGCGTGGAACGGAGCACGGGGGGGCTGGAATGGAGCACGGGGGGGTGGAACGGAGCACCGGGGGGGTGGATCGGAGTGCAGGGGGGGTGATTGGAGCACGGGGGGGTGATTGGAGCACGGGGGGAGCGGACAAGAGCACGGGGGGGAGCGGAGCACTGGACGGAGGGGAGCCGGAGGAGTGTACCGGCCAGATCGGGGGGCTGGGGGGGCGATCGGTGGGGTGGGGTGGGGGCGCATTAGTATTTCCAGCCATGGCCGATGATATTTCAGCATCGGCCATGGCTGGATTGTAATATTTCACCAGTTATAATAGGTGAAATATTACAAATCGCTCTGATTGGCAGTTTCACTTTCAACAGCCAATCAGAGCGATCGTAGCCACGAGGGGGTGAAGCCACCCCCCCTGGGCTAAACTACCACTCCCCCTGTCCCTGCAGATCGGGTGAAATGGGAGTTAACCCTTTCACCGGATCTGCAGGGACGCGATCTTTCCATGACGCCGCATAGGCGTCATGGGTCGGATTGGCACCGACTTTCATGACGCCTACGTGGCGTCATGGGTCGGGAAGGGGTTAATACCAGTGTCGCTTGCACTCTATATGACCGGTTCATTTTTACTTCATCCTGTCTTATCCTCTTCTAAGGATACCGGCCGGAGCTGCAGCATGCTACCTGCACTAAAAAACTCTCATTGCCAGCTTGGCGCTCCTGTGAAGCCGCCTATTTTGACTCTGTTCACTATCGGTTTAATTAAACACAGCCGACCTCCAGTGATGGAGTAGAACCATCTCAAGTAGGATCACAAGGAAATGGACAGCATGTGAGTTAAATAAGGTTCTGAATACTTGTGATCATGTGAGAATTCAAGTTTTCTTTTTCAATAAATTTGCAAGAATTTATACATTTCTGTTTTTTTTCAGTCAAGATGGGGTGCAGAGAAAATTAATGAGAAAATTAATGAGAAAAAAATTGAACTTTTTTTGAATTTACCAAATGGCTGCAATGAAACAAAAGACTGAAAAATTTAAAAGGGTCTGAATTCTTTCCGTACCCACTGATACAATGATCACTAGTGATATTATACACAGGAGATCTGTATATAGTGTATAGTGTACAGATAATACAGTGATCACCAGTGACATTATACACAGGAGCTCTGTACACAGTATACAGTATATAGAGTAAGTGTACAAGTAACATACTGACTCACCAGTGACATCTGTAGTTGAAGTCTTTCATCTTCATCCAGTGCAGTCTGTCATCACTTCTTCCAGTCAGGACATGTCTCTGCAGAAAATAATACAGCTATCTATAGCTGATCTCTTCCAGAGCACATTCCCCACTTTTTTCCCCAACTTTTACACTTCAGATGAAGAAAAAAAGAGACATAGTGCCGCCCTGCACAGTAACAAAAACCCCCTTTTGTTCTCCCCTATGGAAGACATTATCCTGAAAAGTTAATTAAATTACAGCAGTAATATTGTCCCTTGATTGGCCCTTACAGTAATTATGTCCCCACTTGCCACCATAAACCAATAATGTATGTTTCTCATCCCTTTATTTAATAAGGTGCTTGATTCTGGGCCCTTTATTTAATGTCCCCATCCAGGACCCCAATGTCCACTTTAATAAAAATCCCCATCCTGGGCCCCTTTCAGTAAAAATGTCCCCATCCTGGGCCTCTATGACAGCCCCTATGGCCACTACCTTGGCCAACCACAGGGGGAATTCTTCTCACCTTCCTGCGCTCCCTGTCGTCCTCTTGTGGCTTCATATTCAGCATGGTCATTAAAATGCCACCAACTGCAGCTGTTACAGGGAGCTCTGCTTTGTGACAGGCTGCGCACTGATGTCACATAGAAGTAACATTGAAAGGCCACTGGCCTATCAAAGGCTGCAGCAGTCATTGTGCAGCCTCTGGTAGGCTGGCAGCCATTTAAAGTAACTGCTATATAAGGTCGATGAATGGACTGACACAAAGCAGAGCACTCTGTCACAACTGCAGCCGGAGTTCATCTTGATGTGCATCGTCGCCACGACCGGCTCTAGGTATTTGTGGGCCTCTAGCAAAAGAGTCTCAGTGGGCCCCTTTAACACATACCACGATTCATGATGCACAGATAAGAAATGCAGGTATAGTACAATATATGGGCACCACATACAGTGCCTTACGAAAGTATTCGGCCCCCTGGAACTTTTCAACCATTTCCCACGTATCATGCTTCAAACATAAAGATACCAAATGTAAATTTTTGGTGAAGAATCAACAACAGGTGGAAAACAATTGTGAAGTTGAACGAAATTTATTGCTTATTTTAAATTTTTGCAGAAATTCAAAAACTGAAAAGTGGGGCGTGCAATATTTTTCTGCCCCTTTAACTTAATACTTTGTTGCGCCTCCTTTTGCTGCGATTACAGCTGCAAATCGCTTGGGGTATGTCTCTATCAGTTTTGTACATGGAGAGACTGAAATTCTTGCCCATTCTTCCTTGGCAAACAGCTCAAGCTCGGTGAGGTTTGATGAGATTGTTTGTGAACAGCAGTTTTCAGCTCTTTCCACAGTTTCTCGATTGGATTGAGGTCTGGACTTTGACTTGGCCATTCTAACACCGGGATACGTTTATTTGTGAACCATTCCATTGTAGATTTTGCTTTATGTTTAGGATCACTGTCTTGTTGGAAGATAAATCTCCGTCCCAGTCTCAGGTCTTTTGCAGACTCCAACAGGTTTTCTTCAAGAAAGATCCTGAATTTTGGTTCCATCTATCTTCCCATCAATTTTAACCATCTTCCCTGTCCCTGCTGAAGAAAAAAAAGCAGGCCCAAACCATGATGCTGCCACCACCATATGTGATAATAAATACAGCCCACAGTGGACCAAAAAATATGTGATCTCATACACATGCATGTAGCCATGTGTTCATACCATGAAAAACAGAGACTGCATATATGCTAATACTACGGACACTCCAAGAGACAATCATGAAAACCGAAAAGAAAAAATAGGAGTATACGTCCACAATTTTTTTATATAAAATTATTTACAAATTTTATTACATGAAATAAATACAAAACACATCACATAACAATACCAGTACTACAAAGTGATAATGAGGGAAAAACTAGAACAACACTGAGAAAAACAACACACATCCGGGGAGAAACCCCTAGAAATGTCCGTATAAACAAGTAAAGTGCCACTAGTGCATATCATAGAATTGGGCAAGCAAGACGTTACTGAGAGAGAGTAAGCATGCTGTGCTAAATACTGTTACTGCCCCCTGACGAAGCCGACGCGAAACGCGCGTTGGGGCTCCGGTGGTAACTCCTGGTGGTCCGGAAAATGGGTAAGATCCTGATAGGGATTGTGAGCATTTAGTATGTTACTTTGAATGGCAACTCCGGATTTGGGTAACAGTATTTAGCACAGCATGCTTACGCTCTCTCAGTAACCTCTTGCTTGCCCAATTCTATGATATGCACTAGTGGCACTTTACTTGTTTATACGGACATTTCTAGGGGTTTCTCCCCGGATGTGTGTTGTTTTTTTCAGTGTTGTTCTAGTTTTTCCCTCATTATCACTTTGTAGTACTGGTATTGTTATGTGATGTGTTTTGTATTTATTTCATGTAATAAAATTTGAAAATAATTTTATATAAAAAAATTGTGGACGTATACTCCTATTTTTTCTTTTCGGTTTTCACCACCATATGTGACAGTGGGGATGGTGTGTTCAGGGTGATGAGCTGAGTTGCCTTTACGCCAAACATATCGTTTGGCATTGTTGCAGCAAAGATACATGAAAAACTGAATTAATTTTCCAGGACGAAGGAATGGCTAATCTCACCACTGCCGAGTTTACAATGTGAACCACTTTGAACGGTCCTACAAACTTCGGCCCCAATTTTTTAGAAGGGATCTTCAAAGGCAGATTCCTAGAGGACAACCAAACCATGTCCCCAACAACAAACCTCACCTCCATTCTTCTCTTGTCCAAAAATTTCTTAGACCTCCTATTAGCCTGTTCAAGATTATGGCGCACACTGGTCCAAACCCTTTCCAAATTTCCAGAAAAATCCTCCTCAGGCACCACCATCCCGATCCTAGAATAAGGACCGAAAGATGGATTCTTCCCAGTACAACAAAAGAAAGGAAAACACCCAGCCGAAGAAGACGTATGATTATTGAGAGCAAACTCAGCTAATGATAGATATTCCGACCACATCTCCTGATTGTCCGCTACAAAACATCTCAAAAACTGCTCAACATCCTGGTTCTTCCTCGGTCTGTCCATTGGACTGCGGATGATTGATAACCCAACGAAAATGACAAATGAACCTTAATTCTGTCACAAAAGGCACGCCAAAAGCAAGCCACAAACTGTGGTCCCCTATCGGAGACAATGTCTGTGGGAACACTATGGAGTCTGACAATCTTTCACAAATGCCCTGGCAAGTGTCTTAGCGCAGGGTAATTTATTAAATGGGACAAGATGACACAAACAGATATCTTTCAGAAATGACTTTCTTCTTGCCACTCTTCCATAAAGACCAGATTTGTGCAGTGTATGACTGATTGTTGTCCTATGGACAGACTGTCCCACCTCAGCTGTAGATCTCTGCAGTTCATCCAGAGTGATCTTGGGCCTCTTGACTGCTTTTCTGATCAGTCTTCTCCTTGTTTGAGATGAAAGTTTAGAGGGATGGCCGGGTCTTGGTAGATTTGCAGTGGTATGATACGCCTTCCATTTCAATATGATCGCTTGCGCAGTGCTCCTTGGGATTTTTAAAGTTTTGGAAATCATTTTGTATCCAAATCCACCTTTAAACTTCTCCACAACAGCATCACGGACCTGCCTGTTTTGTTCCTTGGTCTTCATGATGCTCTCTGTGCTTCAAACAGAACCCTGAGACTATCACAGAGCAGGTGCATTTATATGGAGACTTGATTACACACAGGTGGATTATATTTATCATCATTAGGCATTTAGGACAACATTGGAACATTCAGAGATCCACAATGAACTTCTGGAGTGAATTTGCTGCACTGAAAGTAAAGGGGCCAGATAATATTGCACGCCCCACTTTTTAGTTTTTGAATTTCCACAAAAATTTAAAATAAACAATAAATTTCGTTCAACTTCACAATTGTGTTCCACTTGTTATTCATTCTTCACCAAAAATTTACATTTGGTATCTTTATGTTTGAAGCATGATATGTGGGAAAAGTTCCAGGGAGCTGAATACTTTCACAAGGCACTGTAATCCTCCATACAGTATTATGGGGACCACTTAATTCTCCATACAGTATTATAGGCACCACATGGTCCTCTGTACAGTATTATGGGCTCCACATATTCCTCCATACAGTATTATGGGCACCACGTTGTCCATACAGGGTATAATGAGCCCCATATAATGCTCCTCCATACAGCATATAATGGGTCCCATATAATGCTCCTCCACACAGTATATAATCGGCCACATATAACGCTCATTCATACAGTATATCATGGGTCCCCATATAATGCTCCTCCATACAGTACATCATGAACCCTATATAATGCTCCCCCATACATTATATCATGGGCCCCATATAATGCTCCTCCATACAGTATACAATGGGCCTCATGTAATACTCCATAAAGGATATCATGGGACCCACATAATGCTCCTCCATACAGTATATCATGGGCCCCATATAATGCTCCTCCATACGGTAAATCATGGGCTCTATGTAATACTCCATGCAGGATATCATGGGTCCCATATAATGCTCCTCCATACAGTGGATCATGGGCTCTATATAATGCTCCTCCAAACAATAGACCATGGGCCCCATAAAAAGCTCCTCCATACAGAAGATCATTCATAAACCCATGTAATACTATTCCATACAGTAGATCATGGACCCCATGTAATGCTCCTCCATACAGTAGATCATGGGCCCCATGTAATGCTCCTCCATACAGTAGATCATGAGCCCCATGTAATGCTCCTCCATGCAGTAAATCATGGGCCCCATTTAATGCTTCTCCATACAGAAGATCATGGACCCCATGTAATGCTCCTCCATACAGAAGATCATGGGCTCCAAATAATGCTCCTCCATACAGAAGATCATGGGCTCCATGTAATGCTCCTCCATACAGTTGATAATGAGCCCCAACTAATGCTCCTCCATACAGTAGATCATGGGCCCCATATAATGCTCCTCCATACAGAAGATCATGGACCTCATGTAATACTCCTCCATACAGTAGATCATGGGCCCCATGTAATGCTCCTCCATATAGAAGATCATGGGCTCCAAATAATGTTCCTCCATACAGTAGATCATGGGCCCCATATAATACTCCTCCATACAGAAGATCATGGGCCCCATGTAATGCTCCTCCATACAGTTGATAATGGGCCCCAAATAATGCTCCTCCATACAGTAGATCATGGGCCCCATATAATGATCCTCCATACAGAAGATCATGGACCCTGTGTAATACTCCTCCATACAGTATATCATGTGCTCCATATAATGCTCCTCCATACAGCAGATCATGGGCCCAATATAATGCTCCTCCATACAGAAGATCATGGACCCCATGTAATGCTCCTCCATACAGAAGATCATGGGCTCCAAATAATGCTCCTCCATACAGTAGATCATGGGCCCCATATAGTACTCCTCCATACAGAAGATCATGGGCTCCATGTAATGCTCCTCCATACAGTTGATAATGAGCCCCAACTAATGCTCCTCCATACAGTAGATCATGGGCCCCATATAATGCTCCTCCATACAGAAGATCATGGACCTCATGTAATACTCCTCCATACAGTAGATCATGGGCCCCATGTAATGCTCCTCCATATAGAAGATCATGGGCTCCAAATAATGTTCCTCCATACAGTAGATCATGGGCCCCATATAATACTCCTCCATACAGAAGATCATGGGCCCCATGTAATGCTCCTCCATACAGTTGATAATGGGCCCCAAATAATGCTCCTCCATACAGTAGATCATGGGCCCCATATAATGATCCTCCATACAGAAGATCATGGACCCTGTGTAATACTCCTCCATACAGTATATCATGTGCTCCATATAATGCTCCTCCATACAGCAGATCATGGGCTCCAAATAATGCTCCTCCATACAGTAGATCATGGGCCCCATATAGTACTCCTCCATACAGAAGATCATGGGCTCCATGTAATGCTCCTCCATACAGTTGATAATGAGCCCCAACTAATGCTCCTCCATCCAGTAGATCATGGGCCCCATATAATGCTCCTCCATACAGAAGATCATGGACCTCATGTAATACTCCTCCATACAGTAGATCAGTAGATCATGGGCCCCATGTAATGCTCCTCCATATAGAAGATCATGGGCTCCAAATAATGTTCCTCCATACAGTAGATCATGGGCCCCATATAATACTCCTCCATACAGAAGATCATGGGCCCCATGTAATGCTCCTCCATACAGTTGATAATGGGCCCCAAATAATGCTCCTCCATACAGTAGATCATGGGCCCCATATAATGATCCTCCATACAGAAGATCATGGACCCTGTGTAATACTCCTCCATACAGTATATCCTGTGCTCCATATAATGCTCCTCCATACAGCAGATCATGGGCCCAATATAATGCTCCTCCATACAGAAGATCATGGACCCCATGTAATGCCCCTCCATACATTAGATCATGGACCCCATGTAATGCTCCTCCATACAGTAGATCATGAGCCCCATGTACTGCTCGTCCATGCAATAGATCATGGGCCCCATACAATGCTCTTCCATAGAGTACATTAAGGGCCATAGGACCAATATAATGCTGCATACATAAAAATAAAATAATCAAATACTCAACTCTCCCGTTCTCGTCTCTCCTGACTCTGCAGTACTCAGGGCAGAGAGGCTGAGCACGATGTGATGACGTCATCATGAGGGGGGATGGGGGTTGCTGGTGCCAGCACTGGAGCTTCTGAGCTCCCCTGACTCATGGGCCCCATAGCGTGTGTCCCACCCCCCCCCCCTTTGCCTAGGGCGCCAGCACTTACCTGATTTTGCCGGGTGGTGTCACTGGTCCTGGCTGTAGCGGTAAGTTGGGACACCTGCGCGCGCCTCTGCCTCCTCCAATTTTAAAGGGCCCGCATCCCTAAAAAAAATGTTTTCTTTCTTCCTCCTTCTCTCTGAGGTCCACTGGGCATTTGACCAGTGACCTAGTGGGCCAATCGGACCCTTAATAAATGTATTTCACTATTGGACAACCCCTTTAACTAGAGGCTACATCATTTACTCCAATATAGCACTGATACATTGCTTAATGTGTCATTCAGGAAAGCATACCGTTTACCTAATAACAGAAAAGAAAAGGAAGAGAGGACCCAGAGAGATTCGAAATGGATCTTTGTGGGCAAAATTTTTATTTATTATAGGCGAAAGAGGAATACATGTCTTTCGTGGAAACTCTGTACATGTAGCTGACAATACATTGTAATAATAATAATAATTAGTGTTGAGTGAGTGTGCTCGTTGCTCGGGTTTACCCGAGCATGCTCGGGGGTCCTCCGAGTATTTTGGTGTGCTCGGAGATTTAGTTTCTGTCGACTCAGCTGAATGATTTGCAGTTGCTGGACAGCCTGAATACATGTGGGAATTCTCTAACAAACAGGCATTCCTCACATGTATTCAAGCTGTCTAGCAGCCGCAAATCATGCAGCTACATCTACAGAAATTAAATCTCTGAGCACGGCAAAATACTCGGAGGACACCAGAGCATGCTCGGGAAAACCCGAGCAACGAGCATACTCGTACATCACTAATAATAATGTATTAGAGAACTGCTGTAACCTGATGGCACTTTTTTAATTTTTATCTGATCATTTATTATTATGGCATTTATAGAATACTACTTTATACTCATGAATCATTTTCAATTTCTGGAATTATTTTCGTTTCTATTTTGCAATTTATTATAATGACTTTGTATTAAATAACTGCTGTAACCTGATGGAACCTTATTAATTAGTATTTTGCCATTTATTATAATGACATTGTAATAGAGAACTGTTGTAACCAGATATAACCATTTTAATTTCTATTTGGCCATTTATTATCACATTTTATTAGAGAACTGCTATAACCTAATGGAACCTTTTTTCATTTTTCTTTTGCCATTTACTATAATGCCATTGCATTAGAGAACTGCTGTAACCTGATGGATCATTTTAAAATTTTTATTTTGCTATTTATTATAATTACATTGTATCAGAGAACTGCTGTAACCTGCAACCTTTCTAATTTTTATTTTGCCATTTCTTAGCATGAAATGAAACATTTCATTTCTTATATCCTATTCATCTTTTTTAGAAGATTCATTGTTTTTTTTCACTGAAATTTGTTATTGGACTTTCCTGAACTATTCACCTTTCAGTGTTTCCATAGCATTTAATAACTGATCGTTGCCATGACAACTACTCACTGGGCTGAAAGACTTCACCACCCCGTAATCCTTGCCATCATATTTTTAATAATTGTTTCCATTTTTGCCACCAAAAACAACATAGCAATCATGTAATAAATGAGTGCAGAAAAGTAACTACCAATGGATTATTTCTAATAGTGTAACATGCATTTGTAAGCATTCTTGCTTCTTAATGTTAACCACTTCACTAGCATACGTAAATCAAAAAGGTAGTGTGCCTGACTTTGATGTAGGCTCATACACCAAGCCCACATCTTTCCTCCTACTTGATGGCTGGTTTATTCTAATTTACTGAGATAATGACTTTTGGGTTTTCATTGTCTGTAAGCCATAATCATCAACATTAACAGAAATAAACACTCTGTTTGTAATGGCTCTATATAATATATGAGTTTCACTTTTTGTATTGAAGAACTAAAATAAAATAACTTTTTGATGATATTCTAATTTTGTGAGAAGCACTTGTAATTAGTGCCTTGCGTGTGTTGATTACTGTACATGTATTAATCTAATAAATAAATAAATGAATGAATGAAAACAATGACATGGAGTCTCTCCTATTTTTGATAACCAGTAGTGATGGAGGAATGTGTGTAGATAATGTCTTATCCGAGTATTTTGGGTGTGCTCGTATATTATGTTTGCTTCCCTGTGGCTGCATGATTTTCAGCTATAAAACTGCCTGAACACAGGTTGAGATTCCCTAAAAAACAGGCAATCCCTGCATGTGATCATGCTGTCTAACAGCTGCAAATCATGCAGCAACATAATATACGAGCACGCCCAAGATACTCAGATCACACCCGGGCATGCTCGGATAAGACGACATCCGAACACGTTCGCCCATCACTCATAACCAGCAAGGGTAAAGCAGACAGCTGAGATCTGATATTATCAGGCTGGGAAGGTCCATGATTATTGGACCCTTCCCAGCCTAAAAATATCAGCCGGCAGCTACCCAGAATTGGCGTATTACATTAGATGCTCCAATTCTAATGCCTTGCCTCTGCTTTTCCTAATTGCCTGGTGCGGTGGCAGTTGGGGTAATTGTAATTGGGTTTGATGTTAGCTGTGATTTGTCAAAAATTACAGCTGACATCAAGCCTTGGTGTTAGTAATGGAGAGGTGTCTAACAGACACTCCCATTACTAACCCAGTAATAAAACAAAGGACATGCAATAATACTTTATTTGAAGAAACACTCCCCTATACCTTCCCTGGCACACCAATTTATAAAAAAAAAAAAAACATGTAGGTCTGACGTAGTCCTGGGAACAAAGGCATATCCAGGGGATGCAGGAGGGGCATCTGCCCTGGGGGCAGCCAAAAGGTGGGCGCCAGCAGGCAGCATGATGTGGCAATCCAAGGTGTCTCTACAGCAGCTGCATTTTGCCGTCCTCCACAATGGGATTTGGCTCTTCTCTGTGCTGGCTGTCAAACTGGAAGCCGACTCAGAGAAGGTGCAGCGTGTGTACTTCCAGTGATCATTTGTGTGAGGACACAAATTTTGGGACTATCTAGCAGAATGGTATGAGCTGTCAATATCTTTCTGGCCATATCTGCATGTTTGGTGTGATGGTGTGATGGTGTTGTGAGGTGATATAATCACTACAGTGCTAAAATTACAGTTGAAACTAGAAGTTTACATACACTATATAAAAAGATACATATGCATGTTTTTCTCAATATCTGACATGAAATATTTGCCAAATGCCAGAATAATGAGAGAGAATGTTTTAAGGCATTTTTATTACTTACTGCAAAGTCAAAAGTCTACATACACTAAGATTACGTGGATCGCCCTCACGTAAGGGCAATGGGGTACTCGGTACCGGGTCCTTCAGTTCACTCAGCTGGGGTGTCACGGTGGCCCGACTCGGACCGTGGCCTTATGAGGGGCGCCCAATAAAAGGGGTAGAGTTTGTAGATAACGGTAGTGTTCGTGATGCCACCTCTGGTATTCGGTCAGGGTGACCGACGCTGTGTAGGGGTCCGATGGGGTGATGGAATGGCAGCTAGATGGTATACTTTCCCACAGGTGAAGTATATCCCCAGGACTTCCCAGAAGTGTAGATGGTGATGGTGGATGGTGCAAGGCGCGGTGAATAACGAGGACACAATGGGTGCAGTCTCTTTACCTTTACTGAAGGCTTCAGCATCCACAGTCCAGGGTGCCGGATGACAGGGTTAGCAGAGTCCGGCCGGTCTGATGGCAATTCCAGAGTCCCCCTATCCAGGTGGAAATCAGTAGCCTTCCCCTTGCGCACAGTAACGTAGTAGGTCCCTACGTGCATTAGCTCCCATAGGGTCCTCACTCTTGTAACTCTTCTCTCTGTTCCCCAGATGGATAGGACAAACCCGTACGACGGTGGTGGCCTGAGGCTATTTTATAGGGACCCTAGCGTCGCCTCTCCTCTGCGTTGCCACCTTGTCTGCTTAGGTTCTTAGGTCAGGCAGCCAACTTGGAATCGACTGTCCTGCCGGTCTCTGAAGTAAAGCGTAGAGTCTATTACTCCCTCGGTGTTCCGGCTACCGGATCTGCGCCCAGTGGGAGGCAGCCTGCTCCTAGCTGGTCTCCCACTGGTGTTTTACTCCTGTTGCTACGACTTCTGTGCTCACTCACTACAGCACACTTCCTTTCTTGTCCTTTCTTAGGAGGCTGCCGCATGGGTTGCAGGCGCAGCTCCGTGTCCTTCTTTCCCTTCCTGGGCTGAGCCCAGTCTGCTCCTCTCCTCTCCTCCTCCGAAACTGTCTGACTTCCTAACCAAACCCCCAGTTTTACCCAAGTGGGAAGAGTGGCCTAACAGATAGAACCTTTTGCTCCCCCTGGTAGCCGGCGTGTGAAGTGTGTGTGTGTGGCTGTGATACCTGGCAGGGTGAACTCCTTTGGTGCCATCAGACATAACATCGCTCCCCCTGGTGGAAGAACAACATTACTGCAACGACCAGGACTCTGGGGCATTGCACTCCCCCCCCCCCCCCCCGTTTAATCCAGCACTCCCGGGCTGGGAAAAGAACACAACAATTATAGGTTAGCAAAAGACATGCAAAATTTTTGAAATGCTTTAAACAAGTAAATTAACAGTGCTACCCTTTATGGGAGGTGAGAACGTTGCAAACAAAAACATATTCACATTATGCATATTATAAAACAGAACAATTACTAACTTACTATGAAATACAATTACCCATACAGGTATCCTATCTACTAAGTGCAAGTACCCTCTAAGGGTATACTATCATTAACCCTTAATGTGCAATTTTAACCTTTTCTTTATTCTTCTTCTTAACATGCAGGACTATCTGTCTACCCCTATGGGCCTACTGCATTTTTCTTCCTAAAACCTTACTTTTATCTAAAGTACGTCATTAACATTCTATCACTGTCTAGTTACATACTAACAGCTACGTAAACATTATTAACGTGCAACAACCAAACATTCCCTTTAAGAGAGAAACTAGTCTTTTCTGAGGTAGTGCAAACAATCAGCAAGTCAGTTATAAACGTTAAGACAAGAGAAACTTTCACGTCCTCATCAGGAACAGTTTCTTTGCAAAGTCTTCTTGCTTGTAAAACCAGTAGAGAGCACCCTTAAGAAGGTGCAAACTATTTACAGAGGACAGTTCGGGAACCATTCACTGTCCATGATTCCAATGTTCCTTTAAAACCATGATGAACTTGTGCAAAACTGGAACAAAGTAGGGATCCCGGTTAAACTAAGAGATCCCTTTAAGAACTAACCCTGGACGGGTTCAAAGCAGCAAAGAAAGAACAATTACCTATGTACAGTTTTTCAGGTCTTCGAGGTTTACTCGAGTTCTGGTGGTAGCACCGGTGGGGGTAGCCCTGTTGGACACTGGCGGCTACCAGGTGCTACATGAGGGACTCCCTCACTCCCGATGGGAGCCTGCGCACCCACAAAGTTCCGTTCGGGCTCAGGTGAAGCATGGGCCATCGCAGGCGTTAGTTCCGTAATCAACACAGTGGTAGCTGGATATACAATAGAGGTGATGTTAATCTGCAGGACCTTCGGTGGTTCAGCACTGGTAGCAATCGGGGTCGTTCCTTTAACACTAGGTGGCGCTGTCAATGGCGCGCACCTTGTAACATTTCGGGCGTACCAACCTTTGTTTCCCCAATGACAGGTGTAAGTCACCGGGTCCCCGGGGTGCAAGTCTCGGTCTGGATGCCCCCTTCCAAGATGCGACTCCACTTCGTATCTGTCAACCTGAACTTTTGGCACTATCCCGGATTCCTGAATAAAGCCTTTCCCCCTTTGGGGATGGTAGGTCACCACTATACCGTGGCTCACCGGGGGACTGTCGTCTCTTCGAGCTCTGGCGGTCGATATGTTACTTTGAGCATTCGGTTTATTCCGCTCCTTCCATTGCAAAACTAGGCATTGTTTGTATTGCTCCCAGGTGAGCACTACAATATAAGAGCCCTCCTGTCTGGACCCGTCCGGCTGGATCTTTGGAGCGTCCCATTTAAAGATCACCCCCTCGGGGCTCACGTCAAGCGGTTCACCCATAGACGTCGGAAGCGGAGGCAGTATCCCTTCCATTGTATTGCTATGATGATCTTGGCAGCGGGCGGCTGGTCACAGTTGGGATGGGGAGCGGTCACCGGAGCAGGATCGGTCAGTGGGCCAGGGTCGTTTTTGGTACCTGCGTCTGATGTGGTTCCACCGATGTCGATCGGCTCCGCTGACAAGGACACTGGAGTCTTCTGTGGCTCTAACCACGGTTCTCCCTGTGCAATCTTCTTGCACAGCTCTGACTTCCATTTCTTCACCGTTGCCGGCTCCGCATCCAGGGGTGGGAGGTTCGATGCCTCCAGTAGCGGCAAGCTCTGGTTCGCCTCCGGTGGGCTGGGGTGGCCCTGGGTCACTTTGTCGTCGTTCAGGCACCCGCTGGTTGCCATCTTGGCTTCTAGATCTGCGGCGGCACACACGCTGCTCCTCCACTTTCTGGGGTTTCGGTCCTGCATTTCTGAGCTCGTCATCCTGCAGCCGTAGTCGGAGAGTGCGGTCACTACTTTTGGCGCCGCTTTCGCGGTCTCCCATGGCACGCCCTCCTTCTCCAGCGCTCCTCGTGGCGCGGTAATGGCGGCGATTTTGGCGGGAATTTTTGCGGTAACCAGCAATACACAGTCCTTGCAATAAATCACAGTTCCAATACGATTCTGACACAGCTCCTAGGCGCACATGACCCGAATTCTGAGGCTTAAGTAGATCCTGTTCGTGACGCCAAGATTTGGATCGCCCCCACGTAAGGGCAATGGGGTACTCGATACTGGGTCCTTCAGTTCCCTCAGCAGGGATGTCACGGTGGCCCGACCCGGACCGTGGCCCTATGGGGGCGCCCAATAAAAGGGGTAGAGTTTGTAGATAACGGTAGTGTTCATGATGCCACCTGTGATATTCGGTCAGGGTAACCGACGCTGCGTAGGGGTCCGCTGGGGTGATGGAATGGCAGCTAGATGGTATACCTTCCCACAGGTGAAGTATATCCCCAGAGCTTCCCAGAAGTGTAGATAGTGATGGTGGATGGTGCAAGGCGCGGTGAATAACGAGGACTCAATGGGTGCAGTCTCTTTACCTTTACTGAAGGCTTCAGCATCCACAGTCCAGGGTGCCGGAGGACAGGGTTAGCAGAGTCCGGCCGGTCTGATGGCAATTCCAGAGTCCCCCTATCCAGGTGGAAATCAGTAGCCTTCCCCTTGCGCACAGTAACGTAGTAGGTCCCTACGTGCATTAGCTCCCATAGGGTCCTCACTCTTGTTACTCTTCTCTCTGTCCCCCAGATAGATAGGACAAACCCGTATGATGGTGGTGGCCTGAGGCTATTTTATAGGGACCCTAGCGTCACCTCTCCTCCGCGTTGCCACCTTGTCTGCTTAGGTTCTTAGGTCGGGCAGCCAACTTGGAATCGACTGTCCTGCTGGTCTCTGAAGTAAAGCGTAGAGTCTATAACTCCCTCGGTGTTCCGGCTACAGGATCTGTGCTCAGTGGGAGGCAGCCTGCTCCTAGCTGGTCTCCCACTGGTGTTTTACTCCTATTGCTATGAATTCTGTGCTCACTCACTACAGCACACTTCCTTTCTTGTCCTTTCTTAGGAGGCTGCCGCCTGGGTTGCAGGCGCAGCTCCGTGTCCTTCTTTCCCTTCATGGGCCGAGCCCAGTCTGCTCCTCTCCTCTCCTCCTCCGAAACTGTCTGACTTTCTAACCAAACCCCCAGTTTTACCCAAGTGTGACGAGTGGCCTAATAGATAGAACCTTTTGCTACCCCTGGTGGCCGGCGTGTGAAGGGCTATAGCCTGTTCAGAAATGACCGTGCAGATAAGTGAGGGGGAGGGGTGTGTCTATATGTAAAATCATCCTTAAAACCCATCCTGCGTGATAATATAGGTGAATTTAATGAAAATGTAGAATCCCTCTAGGTGGAGATAAGGGGAGGGGGAAAAAATAATAAATTACTGATAGGGGTTTGTTATAAATCTCCAAAAATAATGGAAGCAAAGGAGAATATCCTCGTAAAGCAAATAGATGAAGCTGCAACTCAAGGGGAAGTCATTATTATGGGGGACTTCAACTACCCTGAAATAGATTGGGGAACAGAAACCTGCAGTTCCAGCAAAGGTAATCGGTTTTTGACAACTATGAGAGACAATTACCTTTCACAACTGGTTCAGGACCCAACAAGAAGGGGGGCACTGCTAGACCTAATATTAACCAACAGGCCAGACCGCATAGCAAATGTAAGGGTTGGGGGTCACTTGGGAAATAACGATCACAAAATAATAAGTTTTCATGTATCCTTTAAAAAGATATGTAATAGAGGGGTTACAAAGACACTAAACTTCAGGAGGGCAAATTTCCAACGGATGAGAGAGGATCTTGGTGCAATTAACTGGGACGATATCCTGAGACACAAAAATACACAAAGAAAATGGGAGACATTTATGAGCATCCTGGATAGGACCTGTGCACAGTATATACCGTATGGGAATAAACATACTAGAAATAGGAGGAAACCAATATGGCTAAATAGAGCTGTAAGGGGTGCAATAAGTGACAAAAAGAAAGCATTAAGAGAATTAAAGGAAGTAGGTAGTGAGGAGGCATTAAATAAATAAAAAAAATTAAATAAATTCTGTAAAAAGCAAATCAAGGCAGCAAAGATTGAGACAGAGAGACTCATTGCCAGAGAGAGTAAAAATAATCCTAAAATATTCTTTAACTACATAAATAGTAGGAAACTAAAAAATGATAGTGTTGGCCCCCTAAAAAATAGTCTGGGTGAAATGGTGGATGAGGATGAGGAAAAAGCCAATATGCTAAATGACTTTTTTTCATCAGTATTTACACAAGAAAATCCCATGGCAGACAAAATGACTAGTGATAAAAATTCCCAATTAAATGTCACCTGCTTAACCCAGCAGGAAGTGCGGAGGCGTCTAAAAATCATTAAAATTGACAAATCTCCGGGCCCGGATGGGATACACCCTCGAGTACTGCAGGAATTAGGTACAGTCATTGATAGACCATTATTTTTAATCTTTAAAGACTCCATAATAACAGGGTCTCTACCACAGGACTGGCGTATAGCAAATGTGGTGCCAATATTCAAAAAGGGGACAAAAACTGAACTTGGAAATTATAGGCCAGTAAGCTTAACCTCTACTGTGGGTAAAATCCTGGAGGGCATTCTAAGGGATGCTATACTGGAGTATCTGAAGAGGAATAACCTCATGACACAATACCAACATGGGTTTACTAGGGACCGTTCATGTCAGACTAATTTGATCAGTTTCTATGAAGAGGTAAGTTCCGGATTGGACCAAGGGAACCCAGTGGATGTAGTGTATATGGACTTTTCAAAAGCTTTTGATACGGTGCCACACAAAAGGTTGATACATAAAATGAGAATAATGGGGGTAGGGGAAAATATGTGCAAGTGGGTTGAGAGCTGGCTCAGGGATAGGAAACAAAGGGTGGTTATTAATGGAGCACACTCGGACTGGGTAGCGGTTAGCAGTGGGGTACCACAGGGGTCAGTATTGGGCCCTCTTCTTTTTAACATATTTATTAATGACCTTGTAGGGGGCATTCAGTGTAGAATTTCAATATTTGCAGATGACACTAAACTCTGCAGGGTAATCAATACAGAGGAGGACAATTTTATATTACAGGATGACTTATGTAAACTAGAAGCTTGGGCTGATAAATGGCAAATGAGCTTTAATGGGGATAAATGTAAGGTCATGCACTTGGGTAGAAGTAATAAGATGTATAATTATGTGCTTAATTCTAAAACTCTGGGCAAAGCCGACAATGAAAAAGACCTGGGTGTATGGGTGGATGACAAACTCATATTCAGTGGCCAGTGTCAGGCAGCTGCTACAAAGGCAAATAAAATAATGGGATGCATTAAAAGAGGCATAGATGCTCATGAGGAGAACATAATTTTACCTCTATAAAAGTCACTAGTTCGACCACACTTAGAATACTGTGCACAGTTCTGGCCTCCAGTGTATAAGAAAGACATAGCTGAACTAGAGCGGGTGCAGAGAAGAGCGACCAAGGTTATTAGAGGACTGGGGGGTCTGCAATACCAAGATAGGTTATTACACTTGGGGCTATTTAGTTTGGAAAAACGAAGACTAAGGGGTGATCTTATTTTAATGTATAAATATGTGAGGGGACAGTACAAAGACCTTTCTGATGATCTTTTTAATCATAGACCTGAAACAGGGACAACAGGGCATCCTCTGCGTTTAGAGCAAAAAAGGTTTAAGCATAATAACAGGCGCAGATTCTTTACTGTAAGAGCAGTGAGACTATGGAACTCTCTGCCGTATGATGTTGTAATGAGAGATTCATTACTTAAATTTAAGAGGGGACTGGATACCTTTCTGGAAAAGTATAATGTTACAGGGTATATACACTAGATTCCTTGATAGGGCGTTGATCCAGGGAACTAGTCTGATTGCCGTATGTGGAGTCGGGAAGGAATTTTTTTCCCCAATGTGGAGCTTACACTTTGCCACATGGTTTTTTTTTGCCTTCCTCTGGATCAACATGTTATGGCATGTTAGGTTAGGCTATGGGTTGAACTAGATGGACTTATAGTCTTCCTTCAACCTTAATAACTATGTACTATGTACTAAGTGTGTGTGTGGCTGTGATACCTGGCAGGGTGAACTCCTTTGGTGCCATCAGACATAACATCGCTCCCCCTGGTGGAAGAACGACATTACTGCAATGACCAGGACTCTGGGGCGCTGCATACTATGTGTTTAAAAATTCTGGACTAATTAAAAAATTGGCGTTCCTGGTCACCGGAACGTTACTCACCGGAAGGTGAGAAGCAGGGCAGGACATGCTCCAAAAGTCCCCTCGGTCACCCTCTTTGGCCAGAGGAGCACCACAAGTCTGCAGCTCCTTCTCTGGTCTCAAGGAGGAATCCTCGCCAGAGCAGTGACCTGCCGGATGTGGGTATTCCCAAGTTGCGACCTACTTTTGATTTGTGGCCACGAGGTACTGGACCAGCTTGGCGGTGGACCCCGGTGCTGTGCCAGCTGGGGGTCGAGCCCAGCAATGGGATAGAGTCAGGGACCCCCCAACGTGTGGCAGAAGGGTTACCTCCCTCTTTGGGAGTTCAGCCTGCTATGATCCGGCCTCAGGTAGATGTGGCCCCTGGGGTGGTGAGGGGTCAAACTTAGCAGTAGAGGAAGTGTTTGGATCCTTCCTGCAGTCGTCATGGAGGTTTGTGGCCTGCTAGGCTCCAGACCATTAGGGCCGTGACAAGTGTAGAGGTGACAGCTGGGAGTAGTTCCAGGCATCTGGAGTAGAATGAGTGGCCCTTCTGCAGTCGATTGGGGGGCATGAGACAGCTGATGGGCCAGATGTGGGAGCACAATTTCATGAGTCCCAAGATACTGCCGGGGCTTGAGGGGGCAGGCTTTCCCAGAGGGCCCTTCACAAGCCATCAGTAAAGAAAGGAAAATGGCCAGTGGAGGAAGATGATCAAGGCGAGATGTCCATGTAGGTGGAGGGCAGATGGCACCAGGCGATTCCTTCTGCGGCCTTATCAGGCCTGACAACATTGTTCAGAGTCCTGAGTCCAGTGCAGAAGAAGGCAAGATTTCCCCAAGAACATCAGCTAATGAACAAGTCCCATCTATAGGAGAAGAAGGATGAGTTTGTGTGTTTGTATGATTTTGAAGAAGTAGGTTAAGGATAAGATTTGGAAAGGGGAGTATGTGGAAATATAGTCATTACTGCTGCTAGAAAATTCAATTTGGATTAGGTTAAGCCTAGTGATTCAAAGAAGGAAAAAGATAGTGAAGAGAAATGTAGACATCGGTTGATTTCAAGGACATTTGCGAACTGGCTATAGGCGTTCACAATTTTGGCACGTGTGATTGGGAGAAGGACCCAGAGCACTGATCAGCTCTTTTCAGTTTTGTGAACGCAATAGGGGAGGCTTATAGGTTTATAGTGGCTTGGTGTGGCTGACATGTGATGAGCAATTTCGGCAGAAAATGGCCATTAGGCCTGCATGCTGTTTGATCATAAGGATATATCCTTATGGATGCATTTGATGGTGGCTCCCATATCTCAGCCCTTTCAGGCAGGTACCGGGGGTTCTACCACACACAGTGGATCCTTGGTGATCCAAAAGAAAGGTTTCTGTTGGCAGTTTAACGAGGAGCAACATGCAAGTTTACACATGAGTGTTCCGATTGTGGAGGCAGTCATGGATTCACCAGGTGCTTCAAGCAATCAAAAAGTCAGGTGAACATAGTAGTATAGTAACAAAGTTATTAAGGTTGAAGGAAGACTTTAAGTCCATCTAGTTCAACCCATATCTTAACCTAACATGCCCTAACATGTTGATCCAGAGGAAGGCAAAAAAAACCATGTGGCAAAGAGTAAGCTCCACATTGGGGAAAAAAATTCCTTCCCAACTCCACATACGGCAGTCAGACTAGTTCCCTGGATCAATACCCTATCAAGGAATCTAGTATATATAACCTGTAACATTACACTTTTCAAGAAAGGCATCCAGTCCCCTCTTAAATTTAAGTAATGATTCACTCATTACAACATCATACGGCAGAGAGTTCCATAGTCTCACTGCTCTTACTGTAAAGAATCCAAGTCTATTATTATGCTTAAACCTTCTTTCCTCCAGATGTAGAGGATGCCCCCTTGTCCCTGTCTCAGGTCTATGATTAAAAAGATCATCAGAAAGGTCTTTGTACTGTCTCTTCATATATTTAGGTAAAAATATGTTCTCCTCATGAGCATCTATGCCTCTATTAATGCATCCCATTATCATATTTGCCTTTGTAGCAGCTGCCTGACACTGGCCACTAAATGTGAGTTTGTCATCCACCCATACTCCCAGGTCTTTTTCATTGACGGTTCTGCCCAGAGTTTTAGAATTAAGCACATAGTTATACATCTTATTACTTCTACCCAAGTTCATGACCTTACATTTATCCCCATTAAAGCTCATTTGCCATTTATCAGCCCAAGCTTCTAGTTTACATAAATCATCCTGTAATATAAAATTGTCCTCCTCTGTATTGATTACCCTGCAGAGTTTAGTGTCATCTGCAAATATTGAAATTCTATTCTGTATGCCCCCTACATGGTCATTAATAAATATGTTAAAAAGAAGAGGGCCCAATACTGACCCCTGTGGTACCCCACTGCTAACCGCGACCCAGTCTGAGTGTGCTCCATTAATAACCACCCTTTGTTTCCTATCCCTGAGCCAGCTCTTAACCCACTTACACATATTTTCCCCTATCCCCATTATTCTCATTTTATGTATCAACCTTTTGTGTGGCACCATATCAAAAGCTTTTGAAAAGTCCATATACACTACGTCCTCTGGGTACCCTTGGTCCAGTCCGGAACTTACCTCTTCAAGGTGAAGGCGCTGGAAAAAGCAAGGACCCCAGTGAGAGTCGTGACCATGCTTCCATTTTTAAGTAGATTCATGGATTCTAAGGCTGCTGCATTACTTAAGTTTGATTTTTTTTTAAAGGATTCAGGATCCCGTTTGATCCTGGGGCCAGGAAAGTTGAAGTCAGCAAGAGAGCATCCAGGAGTAGTGAGGGCAGACTTAAGCAAAGAAGTAACATTGGGGCGCATGGTGGGTCAATTTGTGGATCCTCCATGGCTTGGGAGTGGTTCCTGAGTTGGAACCTAACAAGTTTTGGCTTATCCATCACTTAAACCAGCTAGCAGGGGACTCCGTAAATGATGACACCTCATCAGATTTATCGTCAGTGTCGTATGTCTCATTTGATAGGGCATTGGATATAATAAGGACAGCAGGGTCGGGGGCTTTGATGGCGAAATATGATGTTAAACCGGACTTTCGCCAGCTGCCAATGCATCCTGACAGTCTTTATCTGTTGGGTGTATGTTTTTAAAGGAATACAATGGTCACACTTTGTGGCTGGAAAAGGTGATGTCCAATGGTTACTTACAGCTTTACATGGCTGCTTCTGGCTCTGTTGGTTTTGGTGCATTCTTTCAGTGGGGTGCACTGGTGTGTTTGGCATTGGCCTGTGTGATGGCAGGCAGCAGGTTTAGTGAGGAACTTGTGATTGTTGGAAACATTCCCAATTGTAGTTGCTCTTGAGCTTTGGGGGTCGAAATTTACTGGCAAAAAATTGTGTTTTGATTGTGACAATCTGCCAGTGGTTTACTTGATAAATTCACTTTTGGTGCTAAATCTCTTCCAGTGGTAGCTTACCTGCTTCATTTGGTTTTGCGGTGTTTGCAGTGGAATGTGTACTAGCTAGACATGTTCCAGGAGTATCCACTGATGTGGCTGATGCACTTGCCTCGTTTTCAGTTTGGCCGGTTTTGAAATCTGGTACCCTGGGTGGATGAAGTGGGAGCAGAATGTCCAAATTTACTGTGAAACCTGGTAAAGGTGTTGTCAGGACTTGAACCTAGCAGCTCTTGTGCACTAGGCGGCAGCTCTTCCCTCTGAGCTGTTCAAGTCGCTAGACAGATCCTTGCTAACCCAGATACTAGTACCTGTGTTGTTTCTGAATTGTCTTCATCCAGAGTTAATGATTGGCTCCACCCTGATTGGACACCCTACTTAATCCTGGCATTGCACTTCCTTCCTTGTGAGATTATTCAGCTACCAGCCTTTAGTCAAGCTTCCTTTCACCTGCTCCTTCATTCCAAGATTATACTGCAGCTTCCATGTACCGACCCTGGATATTCCTGACTACGCTACCTGCGGATCCTTTAACTACATTGCTTCTCCTCTGTACCGACCAGTGGCTATTCCTGAGTACACTACCTGCTGATCCTTTAACTACATTGCTTCTCCTACGCACCAACCCCTGGCTATTTCTGACTATGCTACCTGCCGATGCTGTCCCTAGTGGTTGCAGTATCACTACTCCAACCTAGGTCAGTCTATAACGGAATAATCTCGCACACAAAATGGAGTCTCTTGCAGCTACCCTGAGGCAACAAGTGGCTGAACTTCAGAATTTTGGTGCCACATACCAAGAAAATTTTTCTAAGTTGCAAACTCAGATGTTGGGTCAGCAAAAATAAATTATTGAGTTAAAGAGGCAACTTCTGGATTTGCGCAACTCTAGCTTGGAATTAATGCCACTGCCTGCAAAGTTCAGTGGGGATTTTGAACATTACTGTGGATTCTTTAATCAATGCCATATCTATTTTCAGATTCAACCTTCTCTGTTTACCAGTGACAGGAAAAAGGATCTTTTTCATTAATCTCCTGACTGATGAGGCTCTTGCATGGGCCTCGCCTTATGTGGAAAAGAATTCTGACCTCCTTAATGACAGTTTCCTTCATCACAGCTATGGATCAAGTGTTTGATGACCCAAATCATTGTGCTACAGCTAAAACCAAATTGCATAATCTACGTCAAGAGCAGCCCTCTGTAGCTGAATATACATCCGAATTCCACCACTGCGTGGCAGACACCACATGAAATTTAGCTGCTCAGAGAAGTCAATTTCGACGAGAATTATCAAATCTAATAAAGGATGAACTTAGAAGTGTCAAGACCCCTGATAATTAAGAGGACTTTATTCAATTGTGTATTTGGATTGACCAGGGACTCACTGAACGAACAAAGGAAAGACTTTGAGTATTTGGAAACAACCCTAACTACTCCTTTATTTAATCCGAATTAAAAAAAAACAACAGGCGACATCCAGAAATGTTATGCTCCATTGTGGGGGCTCTGGACATTTTGCCTTTAATTGTCCTAATCAAAGGACTATAGTCTTCACAAATGCCAAAACTGCAAGCTATTTAGAACTTTCTGAACAGCTAGATCCGGTTAAGCCAACCATCTCATATTTAATGCAGGATACGGGCAAAGATCAACACCATCTTCTCATTTTGTCGTTCTCATACAGGTCATAATTGGGAGCCAAAAAATATAATGCTCTGACATGTTAGATTCGGGAGCATGAGGGAATTTCATGGACTTACAATTCACACTTGATAATAACATTGCAAGTGGGACTAAACTCATGTGAATCGATGTAGAAACTGTGGATGGATCACCTTTATCGCTTGGATCTGTTGCTCACGAGACAATTGAAATCTGTATTGAACCAAATGATCATAAAGCCGTTCGTTTTCATGTTATTTCATCTCCAAAATTTCCAGTTATTCTAGGAATTCCCTGGTTTTCAATCCATAACCGTTCTATCAACTGGGCATTAAGGACCATTACCTTTCCCTCTGAGTACTGTAAGAACAATTGCCATGCTAAGGTATCTGTTCTCAAACAAATTCAGGTATCCGAGATTTCACATCAGAATTATGATAAGCTACCACCTCAGTAGCAGCAGTTCAGTGAGGCCTGCAGGAAGGAGATAGCCGATCAACTGCCTCCTTATCGTTCTTATGACTGTCCCATTGAATTGCTTCCTGGAGCGTCCATTCCATTTGGGCGAATTTACAATCTTTCTGAGCCAGAAATGAAAGTACTAAAAGAGTATCTAGACAAAAATTTTGAGAAAGGCTTCATTCAACCTTTTTGTTCACCAGCTGGAGCACCCTTGTTTTTTGTAGAAAAGAAAGACTCAACCCTGTGGCCATTCATTGGTCACAGAGAAATAAATAAGATTATCAACAAAAATCGCTACCCACTCCCCTTAATTCCTGAGTTGCTGGAAAGACTGCATTCTGTATGAATTTTTACCAAACTCAATCTAAGAGGGACTTATAATTTCATACGAACTCACCCAGGAGATGAGTGGAAAACTGCCTTTAGAACTAGATAAGGGTATTTTGAATATCTGGTTATGCCTTTCGGCCTTAGTAATGCCCCTGCTACCTTTTATTACTTGATTAATGATGTTTTTTGACATTTCTGGGGCAATTTGTTGTTGTTTATCTCAGTGACAGCCTTACATTTTCAGATTCCTTGGAGGAGCATTGCAGGCATGTCCAGTTAGTCCTGGAACGTCTACATGAGAACCATCTCTATATCAAACTCAAAAAATGTGAATTCGAACAAACCAGGACTGAATTTCTGGGATACATCATCTCCCCAGAAGGTCTGAGCATGGATCTCAGTAAAATCAGAGTGGTAGTTGACTGGTCTACCCAAAGAAATGTAAAAGACTTTCAGCACTTTATAGGATTTGAACATTTCTACAGAAGATTCATTAAAAACTTTTCAAAAATAATTTTACCGATTACTTCACTCACAAAGAAACCAAAGTGTTTTCCTGGTCTCCAGAGGCACAAGTGCTTTTGACAAATTAAAGACACTTTTTACTTCTGCTACATTACTAGTCCATCCAAATCCTGAAATGCCTTTTGTTGTTGAAGTAGATGCCTCAGACTATGCGGTGGGAGCTGTGTTGTCACAGCGAGTTGGATACAAAGTGCAGCTTCATACCATGTCATCTGCAGAAAAGAACTATGGCATTGGAAATAAAGAACTTTTAGCTATGTGTGAAAAAAAATGTACCTTTGATTGTCTATGAGGCTGTTTGCATGTCCGTGATTTTTTGTTGAAGTAGTGGCCTGTGCAAAATTGTGGAGACAAGTCCGATATTGATCCGAGTGTCAGATTGAACTTGGCAATGAAAGTCTATAGGGCTGTGAAAAAAAATTGGACATCACTTGGATGCCATCTTTATGCAGTGTGTTTTTCAGACTGATAAATAGAATGTGTGAACATGGCCTAATCAGGATTTTACATCCTAAACTATTTCTATGCGTATGTTGCTCTTTCAAAGACAAGTCCAGCAATATCTTTACATGGCCAGTCGGTTCCTCCGTTACTGAGAAATCATTGGTTAAATTGATATGCAAATGAGGATGCAGGATTATTTTAGATTTGAAGCTTCTGTCACTCCAGATCTATGATCCACCCAAGTCTGCCTCCTCCTCTTTAATTGCTCTTTTGCCTGATGTCACCCAGCATAGCCTCAGCATATCAGCTGTTGGTCAAACAGGAGCAAGCCTTGCTGGGTGAGGAATAGAGCTGGAGTGACAGAAGCATCAGATCCAAAAATTGCTCTACATCCTTATTTGCATATTAATTCAAATGCTGATTTCTCAGTAATGGTATGTAAAGATATTATGCTGAACTAGTCTTTTCAAAGCGCTGAGAGATTTCCTTTAAAGCATGCTACTATGTTTTGCACAGGTGTGTGTCAGCACTACAATTACAGGCTGCTGATGGTGAGTAAAACATAGAGAATTTGACGTTTTAATTTTGTGAAGTTTTAAAGGGGTTCCCCCATGAACAAAAGTGCTATTCAATCCATAGATAATGGACAATTAGGCATTTTTACAATTGGCTGTGCAGAAATAAACTGATAATGCTACCCCTTATGTTATATCCTATCTAACAGCTTGTGTCCGACCATGTAGAGCAGTGGTTCTCAACCTTTCTAATGCCGTGACCCCGCAATACAGTTCCTCATATTGCGGTGACCCCCAACCCAAAAAATAATTTTGGTGGCTACTTTAAAACTGTAATTTTGTTAGTTATGATTCGGAATGTAAATATCTGATATGCATTATGTATAGAGGTAATACAGAGATCACTGGTGACATTATACACAGGACCTCTATATAGTATACAGTGTATAGTGTCAGTGTATAGGTAACACTGACTCACCAGTGACGTCTCTAGGTGAAGTCCTTCATCTTTCATCCAGCACAGACAGCCATCATTCCTTCCAGCCAGGACTCGTTTCTGCAGGAAATAACACAGTTATCTAGAGCTCCGCTTGCAGAACACATTACTTAATTTTTCACAACTTCTACATTATACCACATGAAGATAAAAAGGCGATATAGTGTCACTCTGCACAGTAACAGGACCGCCCCCCCCATTTAAAACAGTATACTCAAAAAATAAAATAAATACATCACTGCAGTAATAATATCCCTTAATTATCCCCTATTATGCCTATGGTAACACTATTCCCCACCCTGGCCCCGTTTATCTCATTCCTGGCTCCAGCCATATGTTCTCGCATCCTGCTCTCATGAGTATCCATTCTACTCCATATGATCTCCCCATCCTGCCCCACCAGCCTCCATCGTATCCGTCCTGCCCCATGATCCAATCCTGCCCCGTGTCTCCAATCATGCCCCGTATCTACATTCTGCCCATGCCTCAAGTCCTGCCCCCAGTGTGTCCAGCATATTACCCCCATGTTGTCCAGCAATCTGCCCCAGTGTGTCCAGCATATTACCCCCAGTGTCCAGCATTGCCCCAGTGTGTCCAGCATATTACCCCCAGTGTGTCCAGCAATCTGCCCCAGTGTCCAGCATTGCCCCAGTGTGTCCAGAAGTCTGCCCCAGGGTCTCCAGCATTGCCTCAATGTGTCCAGAAATCTGCCAAAGGGTCTCCAGTATTGCCCCAGTGTGTCCAGCAATCTGCCCCATAGTCTCCTGTATTGCCCCAGTGTGTCCAGCAATCTGCCCCATGGTCTCCAGTATTGCCCCAGTGTGTCCAGCATTCTGCCCCATGGTCTCCAGTATTGCCCCAGTGTGTCCAGCATTCTGCCCCATGGTCTCCAGTATTGCCCCAGTGTGTCCAGCAATCTGCCCCATAGTAGTCTCCTGTATTGCCCCAGTGTGTCCAGCAATCTGCCCCATGGTCTCCTGTATTGCCCCAGTGTGTCCAGCATTCTGCCCCATGGTCTCCAGTATTGCCCCAGTGTGTCCAGCAATCTGCCCCATAGTCTCCTGTATTGCCCCAGTGTGTCCAGCAATCTGCCCCATGGTCTCCTGTATTGCCCCAGTGTGTCCAGCATTCTGCCCCATGGTCTCCTGTATTGCCCCAGTGTGTCCAGCATTCTGCCCCATGGTCTCCAGTATTGCCCCAGTGTGTCCAGCAATCTGCCCCATAGTAGTCTCCTGTATTGCCCCAGTGTGTCCAGCAATCTGCCCCATGGTCTCCTGTATTGCCCCAGTGTGTCCAGCATTCTGCCCCATGGTCTCCAGTATTGCCCCAGTGTGTCCAGCAATCTGCCCCATAGTCTCCTGTATTGCCCCAGTGTGTCCAGCAATCTGCCCCATGGTCTCCTGTATTGCCCCAGTGTGTCCAGCATTCTGTCACATGGTCTCCTGTATTGCCCCAGTGTGTCCAGCAATCTGCCCCATGGTCTCCAGTATTGCCCCAGTGTGTCCAGCATTCTGCCCCATGGTCTCCAGTATTGCCCCAGTGCGTCCAGCAATCTGCCCCATAGTAGTCTCCTGTATTGCCCCAGTGTGTCCAGCAATCTGCCCCATGGTCTCCTGTATTGCTCCAGTGTGTCCAGCATTCTGCCCCATGGTCTCCAGTATTGCCCCAGTGTGTCCAGCAATCTGCCCCATAGTCTCCTGTATTGCCCCAGTGTGTCCAGCAATCTGCCCCATAGTCTCCTGTATTGCCCCAGTGTGTCCAGCAATCTGCCCCATGGTCTCCTGTATTGCCCCAGTGTGTCCAGCATTCTGCCACATGGTCTCCTGTATTGCCCCAGTGTGTCCAGCAATCTGCCCCATGGTCTCCAGTATTGCCCCAGTGTGTCCAGCATTCTGCCCCATGGTCTCCAGTATTGCCCCAGTGTGTCCAGCAATCTGCCCCATAGTAGTCTCCTGTATTGCCCCAGTGTGTCCAGCAATCTGCCCCATGGTCTCCTGTATTGCCCCAGTGTGTCCAGCATTCTGCCCCATGGTCTCCAGTATTGCCCCAGTGTGTCCAGCAATCTGCCCCATAGTCTCCTGTATTGCCCCAGTGTGTCCAGCAATCTGCCCCATGGTCTCCTGTATTGCCCCAGTGTGTCCAGCATTCTGCCACATGGTCTCCTGTATTGCCCCAGTGTGTCCAGCAATCTGCCCCATAGTAGTCTCCTGTATTGCCCCAGTGTGTCCAGCAATCTGCCCCATGGTCTCCTGTATTGCCCCAGTGTGTCCAGCATTCTGCCCCATGGTCTCCTGTATTGCCCCAGTGTATCCAGCAATCTGCCCCATAGTCTCCTGTATTGCCCCAGTGTGTCCAGCATTCTGCCCCATGGTCTCCAGTATTGCCCCAGTGTGTCCAGCAATCTGCCCCATAGTCTCCTGTATTGCCCCAGTGTGTCCAGCAATCTGCCCCATAGTCTCCTGTATTGCCCCAGTGTGTCCAGCAATCTGCCCCATGGTCTCCTGTATTGCCCCAGTGTGTCCAGCATTCTGCCACATGGTCTCCTGTATTGCCCCAGTGTGTCCAGCAATCTGCCCCATAGTAGTCTCCTGTATTGCCCCAGTGTGTCCAGCAATCTGCCCCATGGTCTCCTGTATTGCTCCAGTGTGTCCAGCATTCTGCCCCATGGTCTCCAGTATTGCCCCAGTGTGTCCAGCAATCTGCCCCATAGTCTCCTGTATTGCCCCAGTGTGTCCAGCAATCTGCCCCATAGTCTCCTGTATTGCCCCAGTGTGTCCAGCAATCTGCCCCATGGTCTCCTGTATTGCCCCAGTGTGTCCAGCATTCTGCCACATGGTCTCCTGTATTGCCCCAGTGTGTCCAGCAATCTGCCCCATGGTCTCCAGTATTGCCCCAGTGTGTCCAGCATTCTGCCCCATGGTCTCCAGTATTGCCCCAGTGTGTCCAGCAATCTGCCCCATAGTAGTCTCCTGTATTGCCCCAGTGTGTCCAGCAATCTGCCCCATGGTCTCCTGTATTGCCCCAGTGTGTCCAGCATTCTGCCCCATGGTCTCCAGTATTGCCCCAGTGTGTCCAGCAATCTGCCCCATAGTCTCCTGTATTGCCCCAGTGTGTCCAGCAATCTGCCCCATGGTCTCCTGTATTGCCCCAGTGTGTCCAGCATTCTGCCACATGGTCTCCTGTATTGCCCCAGTGTGTCCAGCAATCTGCCCCATAGTAGTCTCCTGTATTGCCCCAGTGTGTCCAGCAATCTGCCCCATGGTCTCCTGTATTGCCCCAGTGTGTCCAGCATTCTGCCCCATGGTCTCCTGTATTGCCCCAGTGTATCCAGCAATCTGCCCCATAGTCTCCTGTATTGCCCCAGTGTGTCCAGCATTCTGCCCCATGGTCTCCAGTATTGCCCCAGTGTGTCCAGCAATCTGCCCCATAGTCTCCTGTATTGCCCCAGTGTGTCCAGCAATCTGCCCCATAGTCTCCTGTATTGCCCCAGTGTGTCCAGCAATCTGCCCCATGGTCTCCTGTATTGCCCCAGTGTGTCCAGCATTCTGCCACATGGTCTCCTGTATTGCCCCAGTGTGTCCAGCAATCTGCCCCATAGTAGTCTCCTGTATTGCCCCAGTGTGTCCAGCAATCTGCCCCATGGTCTCCTGTATTGCTCCAGTGTGTCCAGCATTCTGCCCCATGGTCTCCAGTATTGCCCCAGTGTGTCCAGCAATCTGCCCCATAGTCTCCTGTATTGCCCCAGTGTGTCCAGCAATCTGCCCCATAGTCTCCTGTATTGCCCCAGTGTGTCCAGCAATCTGCCCCATGGTCTCCTGTATTGCCCCAGTGTGTCCAGCATTCTGCCACATGGTCTCCTGTATTGCCCCAGTGTGTCCAGCAATCTGCCCCATGGTCTCCAGTATTGCCCCAGTGTGTCCAGCATTCTGCCCCATGGTCTCCAGTATTGCCCCAGTGTGTCCAGCAATCTGCCCCATAGTAGTCTCCTGTATTGCCCCAGTGTGTCCAGCAATCTGCCCCATGGTCTCCTGTATTGCCCCAGTGTGTCCAGCATTCTGCCCCATGGTCTCCAGTATTGCCCCAGTGTGTCCAGCAATCTGCCCCATAGTCTCCTGTATTGCCCCAGTGTGTCCAGCAATCTGCCCCATGGTCTCCTGTATTGCCCCAGTGTGTCCAGCATTCTGCCACATGGTCTCCTGTATTGCCCCAGTGTGTCCAGCAATCTGCCCCATAGTAGTCTCCTGTATTGCCCCAGTGTGTCCAGCAATCTGCCCCATGGTCTCCTGTATTGCCCCAGTGTGTCCAGCATTCTGCCCCATGGTCTCCTGTATTGCCCCAGTGTATCCAGCAATCTGCCCCATAGTCTCCTGTATTGCCCCAGTGTGTCCAGCATTCTGCCCCATGGTCTCCAGTATTGCCCCAGTGTGTCCAGCAATCTGCCCCATAGTCTCCTGTATTGCCCCAGTGTGTCCAGCAATCTGCCCCATAGTCTCCTGTATTGCCCCAGTGTGTCCAGCAATCTGCCCCATGGTCTCCTGTATTGCCCCAGTGTGTCCAGCATTCTGCCACATGGTCTCCTGTATTGCCCCAGTGTGTCCAGCAATCTGCCCCATGGTCTCCAGTATTGCCCCAGTGTGTCCAGCATTGCCCCCAGACAGTCAGACATAAAGAAAAAAAAAAAAAAGTAAAATCCTCACCTCTCTCGTTCCTAGCGCAGGTCCGGTGCAGCCAGTCAGCGTCTCTCCGGCTCTGCGACGCTAAGGACAGAGAGGCAGAGCGGCGCGCACAGTAGTGACGTCATCGCGCCCTCTGCCCTGAGACGTTGCAGAGTCAGAGGACGCTGCAGCTGCCGGCGCCGCAGGAACCAATAGAGGTGAGTATTAGAGCGGGGGCGGGGCCCGGGGTGGGGGGAGCTGGCCCTGGTCGTGGCGGCGGACGGCGCCGCCCGAAGATTTAAAGGGGCGTCTTTTTTTTTTTTTTTCTTCTTCTCCCCCCTTCCTACGCCACTGGTGGCGACCCCTGTGTTTTGGTCGTTCGACCCCCCTCGGGGTCGCGACCCCCAGGTTGAGAACCGCTGATGTAGAGGCACTTTAGATGCTAGTCGACACGTGATGTGTGCATTAATTCATGACTGAAGGAGGGAGGGTAAGGGAACATCTTCTATATCAACATATGACACCATTGCAGTACAATGTTTTTTTCAGCCTATATTTCCGGTCACTGAGCTCATTTGTACTGCACTGGTGTGATTTATTGAGGTGATCTCAAAGGTGCTCTGCTATATAGCACATTCCATCACGACTTAGATAAAAGGAACAGGTAGGGAGAAGTAAGGTCATGAGCATGGGATAACCCCTGCCAGGGGCATCAGTAGAGAACATTCATTTATCCTTCTTTCTTCTTTGGGATCAGTACAAAGAGCAGCTGCTAAAGTTTCTGTGCATGGTCGGGCACAAGCCGTTACACTGGGTACAGCAGGGTTTGTCTCTGTACAACATTATTTTAAAACACATCCAATTGTAAAAATGCTTAAAGGGGTTCTCCAGGCTTTTAATTTAATGGTCTATCCTTAGGATAGGTCATGACTATCTGATTGGTGGGGGTGCAACACCCTGCAGCCCCACCAATCAGATGTTCCCGTGGCGGACAGAAGTGCTTAGTTGTGGATTAGGTTTCAGTCCTGATGAAGAGGTCTCGAATTGACCTTGAAAAGCGTTTACTTCAAAAACCTGTTAAAATAAAGTTTTCAAGTAAACCATCTGGTCGTCAGTTCTCATCAGCAGCGCATCAAGTGACACTTCACCCAGATTTGTAACATGCGGTAATGATGCTTGGAAAACCAAAGAGATTAATGTTATTAGTTTCCTTCCTGTATGTTATTAGGGTTTAGCTTTGATTTTTTGCACTGAGACAATTTGTTCTGAGCAGAGATTTTGGTTAGGGCAAGAAGTCATGATAGTATTAGAAAAAGTGAGTGATGACAAAAAAGCAGAACATCATTATGTTTTGCTGTAGCACAGCACTCGGCTTGTGATTTGTTTCCTAAAGACAACTCTTCTCTGTTCTCACAGGGCTGTACGCGGCACATTGAATTGCTCTTAATAAGGAAATGAGAGGCTTTCTTACAGATCAGAACAGCCATTGACCTACTTTCTAATCATTTACATGATGAAGTGCGAGCGCCTTTCTCTGGTTTTAATAAACCACACATGTCGTATTTTGCATGGCCTTGAATACTGAATGAATTATTTTCTCGATTTTTACATCTATTATTATGTTTATTAGGAAAAAATATAAATAATAAAAGTCAACTGATGAAGATACACAATCAGTCAGAGGTATGTGGCTGACAATATAGATGAGGTCACGGACTTATTCATTACATATTAAACTGACCCCATTGTACCCTTAATATTCATAAATGTGCATTGCAAACTTGTCATCAAACAAAAAAGTTAAAAAGTAAAAATCAAATATTATGTTTTAAAAAATAATATAAAATAACAATAATAACCTATATACATAATTGTCTAAGGGGTACTTCCGTCTGTCTGTCTGTCCTTCTGCCACGGTTATTCGTTCGCTGATTGGTCTCGGCAGCTGCCTGTCATGGCTGCCGCGACCAATCAGCGATGGCCACAGTCCGATTAGTCCCTCCCCTACTCCCCTGCACTCACTGCCCGGCGCCTGCTCCGTAATCCCCACCGCTCACACATGGTTAATGGCAGCGGTAACGGCCCGCGGAGTAACGCGCTCCGTTACCGCTGCTATTAATCCTGTGTGTCCCCAACTATTTACTATTGATGCTGCCTATGCAGCATCAATAGTAAAAATATGCATGTTAAAAATAATAAAAAAAAAAAAAAACCTGCTATACTCACTCTCCACCGCCTTTCTCGCTCCTCGCCACGCTCCCGGGACCGCTCCATTGCAAGCGGCAGCTTCCGGTCCCGTCCCAGGGCTGGTGTGCGACAAGGATCTGCCGTAATGTCACGGTCATGTGACCGCGACGTCATCATAGGTCCTGCTCACACCAGCCCTGGGACTTGCAATGGAACTCGGCTTCAGGAAAATGGCCGCCGCGATCTCCATCTGCGCACGCGCGGCATCCCGCGGTCATTTTCCTGAAGCCCCGGGAAGCCGAGCACTACCATCTGCGCACGTGCGACCTCCGGAAGATGGCCGCCGCCCGCGATAATCCGTGGAATAGCGCAGATAGCTCTCTTTTTCTACAAGGGGCGCTCGGATCGGAAGGTGAGTATGTTTATTTTTTATTTTTTAACCGGAGACATACGTGGCTGGGCAATATACTACGTGGCTCTGTGCTGTATACTACGTGGCTGGGCAATATACTACATGGCTGGGCAATATACTATGTGGCTGGGCAATATACTACGTGGCTCTGTGCTGTATACTACGTGTGTGGGCAATATACTACGTGGCTGGGCAATATACTACGTGGCTGGGCAATATACTACGTCGCTGGGCAATATACTACGTGGCTGGGCAATATACTACATGACTGGGCAATATACTACGTCACTGGGCAATATACTATGTGGCTGCGTGGACATGCATATTCTAGAATACCCGATGCATTAGAATCGGGCAACCATCTAGTGATAATATAATTATTTAAAATTGTTATAAAAATATAGTTACATTCACAATTTTCTTTTGTTGAATTAATTGAAAAAAAAAGTTGTCTGAGATCAGAGTAGATTTTGAAAATCACTAAATTTCCCAGTCCATTGGAAAACATAGGTATCTTCAATATAGTGGAAAAAGACTCCTTCCCATGCTAGACTGTATCATACTTTGGTCATGTTCATATCAGGTAACGTTGCTGCCAGGAGGCCTAAGGACAGCGCAAGCCGTGGTGTATTTTTTTTCTATTAGGACTTTAGGTATTTTGAAAATATCTGTTTTTCCCAATGCTGTGTGAAGAAAGAGAATAGACAGACAATATCTTTCAGCCAGTGATGCACCTGACACATTTTTATGGTGAAGCCACTTCAGGAAAACACCGGCGTCTTTTCAAACATTTTTGCGGTGGGTCAGGAACGCCCGCCAGGGTTGTGGGGTACTCGGTGCCGGATTCGGCACTTAAAGGGATGTGTCATGGTGGCGACGACCCGGTTCGTGGCCCTGGGTGCCCATGTTAAAGGGACAGTCTTTAAAGGGGTTATGAATAAAGTTTGTGTTCGTGACGCCACCTGTGTTTCTCAGTCAGGGTGACTGATGCTGCCTAAAGGGGTCCACTGGGGTGATGTTATGGCAGTTAAGATAGTATGGCTTCCCACAGGTGAAGCTGGGTCCCCAGGGCTCCCAGTGTATAGATGACGATGGTGGGTGGTGTAGCAAGAAACGGAGGACACAGTCTCTTTACCTGGTTTACTGATGAATTCAGGCAGCCACAGTCCAGGGCACTAGATCACAGGTATAGGCAGAGTCCAGCCGGCTTGGAAGAGAGTTGGGAGTCCCCTTTACCAGGTGGAGTTAGAAGCTTTCTCTCTAGTGCTGTGGTGTAGTTCCTTGCTGCCCTAGGCATCTCACAAGGTCCTCACGTGTTCTCTCTATCCTCCTTGTACGTAGGACACTAACCTGTTGTGGATTCTGTTTTTGGGCTCCCTCTGGTGGTTACAGATGGTACTGGGTGACTTGTGTTCTCTGCGGTCTCTGGTGTCCACCTGTTCTATCAGGATATGGGAGTTTCCTATTTAACCTGGCTTTCTTGTCATTTCCTCGCCGGCGATCAATGTAATCAGTGTGTCTTGTTACCTCTGCTTTCCGCTTCTGTGATCATCAGGACAAGCTAAGTTTTTGATTTTCCTGTTCCACGTTTTGTTTTATTTTTGTTTTAGTCCAGCTTGCAGTTATGTGATTCCTTGTTGCTGGTTGCTCTAGTGGGCTGATATTACTCCTCATGTTCCATGAGTTGGCACATAAGTTCAGGTAATTTCAGGATGGTTTTTTGTAGGGTTTTTCGCTGACCGCGCAGTTCACTTTTGTATCCTCTGCTATCTAGTTTTAGCGGGCCTCATTTTGCTGAATCTGTTTTCATTACTACGTATGTGCTTTCCTCTCATTTCACCGTCATTACATGTGGGGGGCTGCTATTTCTGTGGGGTGTTTCTCTGGAGGCAAGAGAGGTCTTTGTTTCTTCTAATAGGGGAAGCTAGTCCTTCGGCTGGCGCGAGACGTCTAGAATCATCGTAGGCACGTTCCCCGGCTACTGCTAGTGTTGTGAATTAGGTTCAGGATCGCGGTCAGCTCAGTTTCCATCACCCTAGAGCTTGTTCTGTTTTTTGTGTGCTTGTCCTTTTTGTGTTCCCCTGCCATTGGGATCATGACACTAACCTGTATGACCGGTGGCTCGAGCCTTTTTACAGGGTCTCTATCACGACCCGGGCTCTATGCGCCACTGTGTCTCCAGGTGTCAGAGCGGACAGGTGACTTGTCATCCAGCTGTACTGCCAGTTTCTGCTGTGAGCCGTGGAGTCCCTCACAACCTCAGTCTTCCAACTACCGGTGTCTGCGTTCAGTAGGGATATAGCCCAGTCGCAGGTATTCTCTCAAGTTCTCACTCTCCTGCGCTTCATTTCTCCTACACCCTCTCTACAATCCGTTCTCTTTCTAGGAGCTGCAGCACTTCTCACGGCTGCACGGCCCCTCTGCTCCTTTCTCCTCTATCTCTCTGACAGGAACTAACTGAACTTTCCCTCCAGACCAGAATATATATAGGGGAGCCACCCACAAGCTGGATGAGAGCTCCCCCTTCTGGCCTGGATTGTGAACATGTTGCATGCTATTTTTTACTAGACAAAGCAGATCCTTCCTCGCTTCCAAGCATTACATCACTCTCCCCATGAGGAAAGCAATGCCACTGTGACAACCAGGACCCTGGGGTGTCATAGGTCCACCACCCACAACTTTTAATCCATACTTTCCTTAGGAAGCAACACATTCTCTTCACTTAAAAATATAGAATCATGGAATGTTAGAGTTAGAAGGGATATCCAAGGTCATCGTATCCAACTCGCTTTTCAATTCAGGATTCACTAAACTATCTCAGACAGGTATCTGTCCAGTTTCTGTTGGAACACTTTGACTGAAAAAGATCTCACCACTAGTGATGAGTGAGCACTAAAATGCTCCGATGCTCATTACTTGAACCAAGCAATTCCTAATGCTCGAATACTCGTTTCGAGTAACAAGTATAAAGGGAGTCAATGAGAAATTTGAGAATGTTTCCAGCAGACCCTACAAGGAGGTCTAGGGGGCAGTGAAAATGTTGAAATGGATAGAAAAAGTGTTGAATGGAAGGAGAACAGTATGGGGAATATGCCTAAAAGAATCTCTAACTCCCAGATCACTGCTGAGAACAGTGGTATCACACTTTTATTCCACTTTAAGGACTGACAATTAAACATTCAAAATCTGAGAAATTGGAGTTTACAGGGAAAAAAATGAAATTTTTATTAAAAAAATGAAAATTTCAGTTTAATTTATGAAGGAAGCAAGAAATGTCAAAATTTAGATGGAAGAGGGACTCAGATACACCCTGTATTAAACATAAAAGAGGGCCTCATACACATTCTGTGCAATTTGTCATGCAGTGGTACTCCTAGACTCATAAAGACTATGTACTAAGTGCAAATCCTGCCAAAAATTACAAGCAGGGTCATGAATACATCTTTGAGGCATCAACTGTAGTGCCTCATTCAAATATTGTGAACAAAGTGTAGTTGTGCTACTCCTACACTCAAAAAAGCACTGTACACATTGTAAAGCCTGCCAAAAATTGCAAGCATGGTCATCCATACACCCCCTGAAGGCAACAGCTCTAGAACCTTATTCAAATATTGTGAACAAAGTGTAGTTGTGGTACTCCTATACTCGTGAAAGCTCTTGCCACAGTGCAAAGCCAGTCACAAATTACCAGGAGGGTCATCTACATATCCTTGAAGGCACCAACTATAGTGCCTCATTCAAATATTAAGAACGTGTACTTGTGGTGCTCCTACTCTCCTAAAGGCTCTTTACAGAGTGGAAAATCAGAAAAAAACATAAGAAGGTTCATCCATAGACTCTTGAAAGTGTTGTAGCTGTCAGATCTGCCAGATAACCAGTGAGGCCAAATGAAGAGATTATGCCCTCAAATAACAAGCACTCGGAGAAAAGAATGCACACTTGTTGTCAGCATATTGATTCTGTTTATTCACACTGAGAATACTGAGAATATAACTCTTATACCATTTACAAAAACTGTAACTCAATGTAGCCCCCCATTACCCAGGTCATGATGACTTTATGTGTCATGTACCCATAACATGCTTTTTGCAGAATCTTAAAACATTGCATAAGAGATAAGATGTATGAAATCCTGAGATGTATGATTTTATAAGGCTGGTTAAACAAGAGCAAAATGTAGAACAGAAAGGAAAAATATTAAGCATATATCAATATCCCCCGGTTTGTAAATGGTATGGCCTTTGCTACAGGGTCATCCAGTGTCCACAAATGAGCTACTGTCTCATGGGTCTAGTACCCATAAGAGGGCTTCCTACCTACTTTTGCCCATTCACAATCAGTGTGGACACTCAATTTCCCTGTCATCAGTGGTTATCTGGGGTCTATAACACACTACGGATGTTTCAGCATTTTTACAGCTACCTAGAACAATAAAGAAAACAATAAAATTTGCCTGAAAGTCTGTACTATGCCACCCACCAGGGGTATCTTAGGTCATCTTATTTTTAACTTAAAGGGAACCTGTCACCCCGTTTTTTGAGATTGAGCTATAAATACTGTTAAATAGGGCCTGCGCTGTGTGTTCCTATAGTGTATGTAGTGTACCCCGATTCCCCATGTATGCTGAGAAATAACTTACCAAAGTCGCCGTTTTCGCCTGTCAATCAGGCTGGTCAGGTCGGGAGGGCGTGGTGACATCGCTGGTTCTTCCTCAGCTTTACGTTGGTGGCGTAGTGGCGTAGTGGTGAACAAGCAGCGCGCGATCTGCGCTGTCATCCCTTTCGTCGGTGGGGGCGGCCATCTTCCTGGGGCCACGCGTGCGCAGATCGAGTGCTCTGCTGCACGGGGCTTCAGGAAAATGGCCGCGGGATGCAGCGCGTGCGCATTAGAGATCACGGCGGCCATTTTCCCAAAGCCGAGTTTGCATCTCGGCTTTGGGAAAATGGCCGCCGCGATCTCTAATGCGCACGCGCGGCATCCCGCGGCCATTTTCCTGAAGCCCCGTGCAGCAAAGCACTCGATCTGCGCACGCGCGGCCCCAGGAAGATGGCCGCCCCCACCGACGAAAGGGATGACAGCGCAGATCGCGCGCTGCTTGTTCACCACTACGCCACTACGCCACCAACGTAAAGCTGAGGAAGAACCAGCGATGTCACCACGCCCTCCCGACCTGACCAGCCTGATTGACAGGCGAAAACGGCGACTTTGGTAAGTTATTTCTCAGCATACAAGGGGAATCGGGGTACACTACATACACTATAGGAACACACAGCGCAGGCCCTATTTAACAGTATTTATAGCTCAATCTCAAAAAACGGGGTGACAGGTTCCCTTTAAACCAGGGATTAGAAATCCATCCTCCTATAGTCAAGGTGGCAGAAATGTCACAAGGTACACTGCTCAAAAAAATAAAGGGAACACTTAAACAGAATACTGTATAACTCCAAGTAAATCAAACTTCTGTGAAATCAAACTGTCCACTTAGGAAGCAACACTGAATCAATTTCACATGCTGTGGTGCAAATGGAATAGACAACAGAAGAAAATTATTGGCAATTATCAAGACACATTCAATAAAGGAGTGGTTCTGCGGGTGGGGACCACAGACCACATCTCAGTACTAATGCTTTCTGGATGATGTTTTGGTCACTTTTGAATGTTGGTTGTGCTTTCATACTCGTGGTAGCATGAGACGCACTCTACAACCCACACAAGTGGCAATTATTATTTTTATACACCTAAACCATATATTGTTTGGCATATTGCACCTTTTTCACTTTATCCTTGATGTAGTCATATTTTTGCACAAACAGTTTATATATATATATATATATATATATATATATATATATATATATATATATATTTTATATTGTTTGGCACTTTTTGATACGCACAGCTTAAACAAAGATCCTGTTATTATTGGTGGGGGTTCTGCTGGGAATTATACATATTTTTTCTATATAATCCTGCGTTTGTGCAATTTTTATAAAAATATTTTTTATTTTAATTTATGTAATCATTGCCACTTTTATGAATAAAGGCATATTTTAATCATTCCCATGCTCATATATTTTCTGGTGAAGTCTTTGTTTCTTATTGCTTTGGTTTTAGTCTCTCTTTTGCAGTGGTTTCCACTGCCGGACTTCACAGCGCACCCTGGTGGTCTGTTTTATTATTTTTTATTATTTTTAATATTGGTATGTGATATAGTGGATCCGTGAATAATTGTGGGCGTGCTGTGTTCTATATCTTTTTTAGGATCGAGTCGGGTTTTGCGAAACCCGACTTTGTCAAAAGTCGGGTCGGGTGAAATCGGCCGATTATTTTGAAAAGTCGGGGGCCGACCGAAACACGAAACCCAATGCAAGTCAATGGGGAATCATAGTCGGCAGTGAGTGGAGGAAAGGAAAACACCTACAGTGCCCATTTTAATGCCAAAAACATCAATTCTTATTTCTTAAGCTTGTCATTCTTAATTTACTTTATAATAATAGTTAGGCATTGAAAACAGGGGGTTATTTGGCTAAAGTTGTGGGGAGGGAGGGCTGGCTCAAGATTTTCGTGGGCCCAGGAAACACGAAATACGTCACGGTGGTGGAGCAGGGAGAGGTAAGTATTTCAACTTTGCAAGTGCTGTGATCCTGAGCAAGCAGGGGGGGCCCACTAGTTGGCACTGACACAGGGCCCCTCATAGTACAGTAGTGTGTTTGATGGCGGGTGGCGCCTCCCACTGGCAGAGACACTTTTGCGTACTATGAGGGGCCCTGTGCCAGTGACGTTGCCAACGAGTATGCCCCCCCACCTGATGAAGCAACCTGCACTTTCATCTGCACCTTCCTCTTTGTCCCCGTGTAGGGTGGTATAGTAAGCGGGAAGGGGAACCTGACTTTCAGCAGGGTCAGATTCTGGCTGTGTAGAGTGCAAGGGGAATGTAGTGGTCTGGGTCAATGTACCAGCAGAGTCATCTAGCAGTGGCTGGGCAATTGGCAGGATGAGAAGGAAACACAGATATAGGCCCAAAATAAAAAGTAGGCTAAAAGCAGTTCAAAATTGGTAACAGGACTAAACAGGCGGCATTGCTTTGTTCAGTGGAGGACAATTGTAACGAGTGGCGCAGACACAGTTAGTAGGCCCAAAATAAAAAAGTAGGCTAAATTCAGTTCAAAATTGGTAACAGGACTAAACAGGCGGCATAGCTTTGTTCTGTGGAGGACAAATGTAATGAGTGGCGCAGACAGACTTAGAAGGGCCCAAAATAAAAAAGTAGGCTGAATGCAGTTCAAAATTGGTAAGAGGAGTACACAGGCGGCATTGCTTTGTTCAGTGGAGGAGGACAACTGTAATGAGTTGCTGACAGCCAGACACAGGTAGTAGGCCCAAATGATAAAGTTGGCTAAATGCAGTTCAAAATTGGTAACAGGAGTACACAGGTGGCATTGTTTTGTTCTGTGCAGGAGGACAACTGTAATGAGTCGCTGACAGCCAGACACAGGTAGTAGGCCCAAATGATAAAATAGGCTAAATGCAGTTCAAAATTGGAAACATGACTAAACAGACGGCAGAGCTTTGTTAAGTAGAGGACAATTGTAATGAGTGGCACAGACACAGGTAGTAGGCCCAAAATACGAAAGTAGGCTAAAAGCGGTTCTAAATTGGTAACAGGACTAAACAGGTGGCATAGCTAGGTACTGGGGTGGGCTCCTCTGCTGAGTAGCAGACAGTGGTAGTACGCGCAAAGTGTTAACAGGTCTAAATGGAGGCCAGGGCCCCTGTATATTTTAACTATCATTCATCATTTCAACAAGTGTGTATTGGCAGTGCCATTGAAGGATTTAACAGCACAGACTACACAGTGGTGGAGCAGGGAGAGGTAAGTATTGCAAGTGGTAGAGCACTGTTCGAGCTGGCGGGAATACTCTCTCGTGGGCGGCGGTACTGGCTCAGGGTCCCTCATATTATGACAGTGTGTCTGACGTTGATTATGCACCACCACCATCAGAGACACTTCATTGTACTATGAGGGACCCTGTGCCAGTGCTGCCACCCAAGAGTGGGCACACCCACCTGTCCAGGCAAACGGCACTCGTACAGGTGCTTGCGCCAACTGGTAACCACGGCCCTGTGGGGGGAGTCAGCCCATTTAGGGAGGTATAAAAATGGCCTATGGTGGACATTCAGCAGCTGCAAATGGAGGAATTGGAGCAGTCAGTAATAGGAGGCCAAAAGCAAGACATTTTTCAGGCAAGCTACGTGTCAGCAGGGGAAGGTGGGGCAAAATAATTTGAAATCCATGATTGACTCATTTTAATGAAGGTTAGATCGTCAACATTTCGGGTAGCCAAACGTGTCCTTTTTTCGGTCAGTATTGAACCAGCAGCACTTAAGACTCTTTCTGATAGCACACTAGAAGCAGGGCAAGCGAGCTCCTGTAATGCATATTCTGCCAATTCAGGCCAGGTGTCTATTTTAGATGCCCAGTAATCAAAGGGGAATGACCTGTGATGGAGAACATCGATAAGGGAGGAAAAATAGTTCGTAATCATACTGGACAAATGCTGTCTCCTGTCACTTTGAATCGATGCAGCAGTACCTGTCGTGTCTGCGGTCATTGCGAAATCACTCCACAACCTGGTAATAAAACCCCTCTGTCCAACGCCACTTCGGATTTGTGCACCTCTAACACCTCTGCCATGTTGCCCCCTACAGCTCATGTGAGAACCATCACCGCCGCTGTTGCTGGGAATGCCTGAACCAAACGGTCTACAAGAGTTGCTTGTTTGGTAGCCAATATTTGCTCCAGCTTCTCATGTGGCATGATATTTTGTCATTTTCCTTTATATCGTGGATCCAGGAGGCAGGCCAACCAGTAACCGTCATCGGCCATCATTTTGATAATGCGGGGGTCCTTTTTTAGGATACGCAAGGCATACTCAGCCATGTGGGCCAATGTTCCAGGTGTCAATTCACTGCTTGTGCTGGGTTGAGGAGCACTTTCTTGCAAATCAACATCACTAGTGTCCCGCAAAAACCCTGTACCTGACCTTGCAACGCCACCAGTTTCTATTTCCCCCTGAGAAGCATCCTCCCATAAATATTCATCAAAAAAAAAAAGGGAAGAAGCCAGCACTGCTTATGGTCAGAACGCAATAACTGAAGTGCAATTGCACATAAATTCTAACTGTATTTCAAATATGAGACATTTAGCAAACAATTGATCAATTCTTTGAGCTACCCCGCCACTTCACGGCAATCTCATAATGGGGCAGTCCTAATCTTCGTATTTTATTTACGTTGTGCCATTATGGCTTCCTGAATGTATAAAAAATGCTCCAGGTACAGTTCGCATTTAATGTGGTCCTTTTTTTTTTATACATTCAGGAAGCCATAATGGCACAACGTAAATAAAATACGAAGATTAGGACTGCCCCATTATGAGATTGCCGTGAAGTGGCGGGGTAGCTCAAAGAATTGATCAATTGTTTGCTAAATGTCTCATATTTGAAATACAGTTAGAATTTATGTGCAATTGCACTTCAGTTATTGCGTTCTGACCATAAGCAGTGCTGGCTTCTTCCCTTTTTTTTTTGCTTTGCATTGGTATGTGGCTGACCACCACTGTTGCCGCGCACGCTGGGTTATGTGCGCCATTCTTTCTGTGTTCACTGTGATTGATAGGCTGCTGTGCACACACACAGCAGCCCTGCCCCGCCTCAGGCTCAAGTTAGTTGTGCACCTGTGTCTCAGCCTGACTCACCCTTCATCTTTGGTGCGGGTTTGGCAGTGTGGAAGCCAGATCTGAAATGTCCGCACTGGACCTGATCGGCCTTTACCTGCGCTTGCCTTTCCTGGCACCAAGGGAGTGATTCTGAAAATGCTCCAGGTACAGTTCGCATTTAATGTGGTCCTTTTTTTTTATACATTCAGGAAGCCATAATGGCACAACGTAAATAAAATACGAAGATTAGGACTGCCCCATTATGAGATTGCCGTGAAGTGGCGGGGTAGCTCAAAGAATTGATCAATTGTTTGCTAAATGTCTCATATTTGAAATACAGTTAGAATTTATGTGCAATTGCACTTCAGTTATTGCGTTCTGACCATAAGCAGTGCTGGCTTCTTCCCTTTTTTTTTTGCTTTGCATTGGTATGTGGCTGACCACCACTGTTGCCGCGCACGCTGGGTTATGTGCGCCATTCTTTCTGTGTTCACTGTGATTGATAGGCTGCTGTGCACACACACAGCAGCCCTGCCCCGCCTCAGGCTCAAGTTAGTTGTGCACCTGTGTCTCAGCCTGACTCACCCTTCATCTTTGGTGCGGGTTTGGCAGTGTGGAAGCCAGATCTGAAATGTCCGCACTGGACCTGATCGGCCTTTACCTGCGCTTGCCTTTCCTGGCACCAAGGGAGTGATTCTGAAAATGCTCCAGGTACAGTTCGCATTTAATGTGGTCCTTTTTTTTTATACATTCAGGAAGCCATAATGGCACAACGTAAATAAAATACGAAGATTAGGACTGCCCCATTATGAGATTGCCGTGAAGTGGCGGGGTAGCTCAAAGAATTGATCAATTGTTTGCTAAATGTCTCATATTTGAAATACAGTTAGAATTTATGTGCAATTGCACTTCAGTTATTGCGTTCTGACCATAAGCAGTGCTGGCTTCTTCCCTTTTTTTTTTGCTTTGCATTGGTATGTGGCTGACCACCACTGTTGCCGCGCACGCTGGGTTATGTGCGCCATTCTTTCTGTGTTCACTGTGATTGATAGGCTGCTGTGCACACACACAGCAGCCCTGCCCCGCCTCAGGCTCAAGTTAGTTGTGCACCTGTGTCTCAGCCTGACTCACCCTTCATCTTTGGTGCGGGTTTGGCAGTGTGGAAGCCAGATCTGAAATGTCCGCACTGGACCTGATCGGCCTTTACCTGCGCTTGCCTTTCCTGGCACCAAGGGAGTGATTCTGAAAATGCTCCAGGTACAGTTCGCATTTAATGTGGTCCTTTTTTTTTTATACATTCAGGAAGCCATAATGGCACAACGTAAATAAAATACGAAGATTAGGACTGCCCCATTATGAGATTGCCGTGAAGTGGCGGGGTAGCTCAAAGAATTGATCAATTGTTTGCTAAATGTCTCATATTTGAAATACAGTTAGAATTTATGTGCAATTGCACTTCAGTTATTGCGTTCTGACCATAAGCAGTGCTGGCTTCTTCCCTTTTTTTTTTGCTTTGATAAATATTCATCCCCATCTTCATCCTCCTCCTCCTCCTCCTCTTCGTCCGCCACCTCATCCAGGAGAGTTCCCTGAGCAGACAATGGCTGACTGTCATCAAGGCTTCCCTCCTCTTCGGCTGCAGACGTCTGTTCCTTAATGTGCGTCAAACTTTGCATCAGCAGACGCATTAGTGGGATGCTCATGCTTATGATGGCATCGTCTGCACTTACCAGCCGTGTGCATTCCTCAAAACACTGAAGGACTTGATAGAGGTCTTGTAGCTTCGACCACTGCACACCAGACAACTCCATGTCTGCCATCCAACTGCCTACCCGTGTATGTGTATCCTCCCACAAATAAATTACAGCACGCCTCTGTTCGCACAGCCTCTGAACCATGTGCAGTGTGGAGTTCCACCTTGTTGCAACGTCGATTATTAGGCGGTGCTGGGGAAGATTCAGAAATCGCTGATGGTTCAGCATACGGCTGGAGTGTACGGGCGACCGGCGGATGTGCGAGCAAAGTCTTCGCACCTTCAGGAGCAGGGCTGGTAACCTCAGATAATTTTTCAGGAAGCACTGCTTCCAGGTTCAAGGTGTGAGCCAGGCAAGGTATGTGTTTCAATTCTGAAAGGGCTATGGCAGCCATAAAATTCCTTCCGTTATCACTGACTACCTTACCTGCCTCAAGATGTACACTGCCCAGCCATGACTGAGTTTCTTGCTGCGAGTACTCAGCCAGTACTTCCGCAGTGTGTCTGTTGTCACCCAAACACTTAATTTCTAACACAGCCTGCTGATGCTTACCACTAGCTGTTCGATAATGGGACACCTCGTGTACAACACTGGCAGCTGCGGATGGAGTGGTCGTGCGACTGCGCTCTATGGACGAGCTTTCGCTTCTGGAAGAGGAGGAGGGGTGGTGAACGCCTACAGCCAACTGTTTCCTAGACCATGGGCTAGGCAGAACTGTCCCACTATGGCTGTCCCCTGTGGACCCTGTATCCACCACATTAACCCAGTGCGCCGTGATGGACACGTAACGTCCCTGGCCATGCCTACTGGTCCATGCATCTGTTGTGAGGTGCACCTTTCCACTGACTGATTGCCTCAGTGCATGGACAATGCGGTCTTTGACATGCTGGTGGAGGGCTGGGATGGCTTTTCTCGCAAAGAAGTGCCAACTGGGTAGGTCATAGCATGGTACTGCGTAGGCTATCAAGGCTTTGAAAGCTTTGCTTTCAACCAACCGGTAGGGCATCATTTCTAACGAGATTAGTCTAGCAATGTGGGCGTTCAAACCCTATGTACGCGGATGAGAGGATGAGTACTTTCTTTTCCTAAGGAGAGTTTCTTGTAGGGTGAGCTGGACTGGAGAGCTACATATGGTGGTGGACATGGCAGATTGAGAGAGGGTTAGTGATGGTCTTCTCGATGTTGGCCTACATACAGTGTTTCCTACCGAGAACCTTGTGATTCCACATTTGCTGCTGCTGGTGTCCTAACCGGTGGGCTTACAGTGAGGGAAGCAATGTAGCGTTGCTGAATACCTTCATTCTGAGCAGGTGCATTAACAGTACGGGACGTTTGGTAGTTAGTCCAGGCTTGCAATTGCATGCTGGTTAAATGTCTACGCATGCACGTTGTATTTAAATTTTGGAGATTCTTCCCTCTGCTAAAGGTCTTTGAGCATTTCTTACAGATAACTGATCATTCGGATCTTGGTGAAAAAATTGCCACACTACACTCTTCCTACTATGGAACACCTTTTAAGACATTGCATGCTGTGCTACTTTCACCGGATGGCCACGCTGTCCTAAAACTGTTTTTGTTTTTGACAAACATTTTTGGCCAGAGAGGGGCCTGCCAGATGAAAGCTGTTGCGATGTAGATGGCTGCTGCGGATCATCCTCCTCCGCTTCTGAGCTACTGGCAGCGGCACCCTCTTCCCCCAATGGCTGCCAAGCTGGGTCAACAACTGGGTCATCTATAACCTCCTTTACAATGTCATGTGCACCTTCCTCTGTGTCACCATGTAAGGTGCTATAGCGTTCGTGACGGGGCACCATAGTCTCATCAGGGTCAGATTCTGGCTCAGTACACTGCGAGGGCAATGTAGTGATCTGAGTCAATGGAACAGCATAATAATCTAGCTGTGGCTGTGCATCAGTGCACTCCATGTCCGATTCATCTTGTAATGGGCTGTTAACAATTTCCCTTTCTAACCCAGGCACGGTATGTGTAAAGAGCTCCATGGAGTAAACTGTAGTGTCGCCTGCCGCATCCTTCACTTTTGGTTTGGGTGATGGACACAAGGAAGCAACTTATTCCTGACCGGGAGCATCCACTGATGACTCGCTGCTTTTATATTTGGAACTTTCTGAAGAGGAGGCGTAAGAGCTAGAGGCTGAGTCAGCAAGGAAAGCCAAAACTTTTTCCTGCTGCTCCGGCTTTAAAAGCTGTTTTCCTACTCCCAGATAAGAGAGACTTTGAGGCCTTGTGTAGCCAGACGATGATGCTGGCTCAACACCTCGAGCCTTTGGTGCTATTTTGCTTTTCCCACTACCACCAGATGCTCCACCACCACCACCACCACCATCATTACCAGCTGGCAACGACTGCCCACGGCCTCTTCCACCAGACTTCCTCATTTTTGGGAAAATCTAACCAAAATAACCACCGTTATATGGTACTGTAAAACAAGGTAGAAGGTGTATATAAACTTGTTGAGAATTTAAATCTCCTTTTTTTGGGGGGGAGACTGCACCAAAACTCAGGCCCAGTGTATAACACTACACAATGTAAGTGGCAGAACGTGGCTGGCTGATATACGACAAACTAACAGAACTGACGTAGATCCACTTTGTGACAATTTGAATATCCGTTTTTTGGGGGGGAGAATGCAGCAAAACTCAGGCCCAGTGTATAACACTACACAATGTAAGTGGCAGAATGTGGCTGGAAGATATACGACAAACTAACAGAACTGACGTAGATCCACTTTGTGACAATTTAAATCTTCCTTTTTTGGGGGGAGACTGCACCAAAACTCAGGCACAGTGTATAACACTACACAATGTAAGTGGCAGAACATGGCTGGAAGATATACGACAAACTAACAGAACTGACGTAGATCCACTTTGTGACAATTTAAATCTCCCTTTTTTGGGGGGGGGAGACTGCACCAAAACTCAGGCCCAGTGTATAACACTACACAATGTAAGTGGCAGAACGTGGCTGGCTGATATACGACAAACTAACAGAACTGACGTAGATCCACTTTGTGACAATTTGAATCTCTCTTTTTTGGGGGGAGAATGTACCAAAACTCAGGTCCAGTGTATAACACTACACAATGTAAGTGGCAGAACGTGGATGGAAGATATATGAAAAAATACAAGGACTGTAGTACAATTTCGATCTCCCTACATTGATCTCAGGACAAGTATGGCAGCAATGAAAAGGACTGCTGCACTCAAAAGTGTGGACAAATAAACAAGATAACTGTGCAGAAAGGAGCAACAGGATTTTTGCTTTTAAAAAAGCAGTTGATTTGCACAGCGGTGTACAAACAGCAATGCAGCTATCAGGGAGCCTTATACGGCAGCCTAATAAGCTACAGAGCTGATGCACAAAAATATGAACTCCACTGTCCCTGCAAACAAATGGTGGTGTTGGACAGTGGAAAATGCTACAGCACAAGCAGTTTGGGGGTTAATCTTCCCTCCCTAACTATATCCCTTCTTCTGATGCAGCTGCGGCAACCTCTCCCTATGCTACGATCGGCAGAAGTAAGATGGCGGTCGGCGTGCACGCCCCTTTATAGCCCCTGTGACGCCGCAGAAAGCAAGCCAATCACTGTCATGCCCTTCTCTAAGATGGTGGGGACCGAGACTTATGTCATCACGCTGCCCACACTCTGCGCTGAAAGCATCATACGAAATGCGACTTTGGCGCGAAGATCGGCTACCTCATGGCCGATCCCACACTAGGAACCGTTCGGGTTTCACGAAACCCGACTTTGCCAAAAGTCGGCGATTTTTGAATTTGTCCGATCCGTTTCGCTCAACCCTATTAAAAACAATGTTGTTTTTTGTTCCGCAAAAAATAAGCCTTCACATGGCCATTTTGACCAAAAAATAAAAAAGTTATGGCGCTGGGAAATCATCAACTTCAATCTTATACTTTCCACTTTTTGTGCTTTTAAGCAAACTCGAGCTGATGCTTCTTTTAATGATATTGAAGTAGAGGCTTCTTCACCTTTTTTCAACCCACCATTCAATACTGGTGTAATGTGCGTCGCACAGTTCTTGCATAGACATCTGTGATCTCACTATCACAAAGCATATGAGCCACCTCCACTGCTGTGTTTGTAGCACCCTAACTGATATACCTTGTGATGAGCTGACTTGTTGGCTCTGATACTTTCCTGGGATGTACACCTCTTGGCTTCTAAATGGATGGATAGACTTCATTTTGTATTCTTTCAACCATTATGGCACTCACATGCACAGTTTTGCAATTTTCTTGGCCAAGAGACCGCTGTCTATGAGCTGGATGATGCTGTTTCTGTTTTCATGTGAAATCTTCATGTCTGCCCCTCAAATCAAACCAGTGACTTTTCGCTTGGGAATCAACCTAATAACACACTGAGCTATTAGGGAATGTGAGAGCAGGTTGTATTTTGTAGTAGACAGGAAGAAAAAGATTTTTCCATAACCAGGAACAAAACAGTAACAATGCAGTGACATGACAAGAATCTGCATAACTAATATGTAAAATAGTTGCAAGTCAAATTTATGTATGAGGTAGCCAAGATGATTATCTATGAAATGATGATAGTCTTGTAAGGAGGAAGGAGGAAGACCGGGCTGCGGGTACCTGTCCCGATCCGGGTCTGGAACTGTTGAGGCTGCCTCCCTTTCTGCCTGGGGGAAAGAATGAGGAGCCGGACCAACCTCATGACCCATGTAAGATAAAAGCAAAAGCGCGAGCAGCAGCCAGCAGTTTGGCGCAAACTAGCAGCAGCACACAGCCGAGTGAGCAGCATGCTCTGTCCCCTGGGTACCGGAGCCACAACAGCCTGCGTTGGTTGGTCCCCGCCCTCTCCATTGGGGCTGCTGATGAGAGAGGTTCCGTGCGCTCAGTGACTGAGAGTACTGCGCATGAGCATAGGAAAGAAGGCCGAGCACCAGATAGAATCGTGCGGCCCTCTCTGCCAGTGACTTTGCGCCCAATCCCGTTTGACAGTGGAAGTGTTGCGGCCTTGCTTGCTTCGACTGTGCGTGTTTATGGACTAGGGGCTCAGCGGAAGGTACCGGAGATCGACCACTGCCGCCAGAAGACAGACAATCGTTTAAAGGACTCCATCTGAGGACATCTTCCCGGATGCTCCCGATGCTACAACCCTTGCGGGATCACCTGCTGAGGAGAAGCAGAAAGGACACGATAAGTTCCTTAACTGAACTGTTATTTTATTTTCATTTCATTATTCATATTAACCATTTAGCTCCCTGCTAGGAGTGAATACTCTGTTCCATTAAATTGTTATATTTGGTTAACCCTTGCTCTGCCTTCTGTTTGTCACTGCATCCCGCAACCTGCTTACACTCTCACATTTGCAGCAGTAGTGGATGGTGAGATATGGAGCCCTAAAGTCAAAAGTTCAAAACATTGTAACCCTTTTGCTCATTACTGTACTTATATGCACCATGATGACAACTCTCCATCTCCTCCTCCACATCCATGTAGGAGAGACAGGATGAAGCTTGTGTGGGTACTAGCCTCTGCTGCGCTAGCAACCAGCTCTTGTTCCTCCTTCTCCACCTCCTTATTGCTACCCAATCCGTGGGGAGCAGATGAGTTTGGGCTTGGTAGAATCTCTCTCATATCTTCTTTCATCTCCACCTGGTCAGCCCGCAAAGCTTCATGATTGTGAGCAGCGACTGTTTAAATAGGCACAGAAGCGGGATTGTTGTGCTGATTATGGCGTCATCGCCGCTCACCTTTTTTGTGGATTCCTCAAAGTCTTGGAGAACTGCACATATGTGAGACAGCCATGCCGACGCTTCACTTGTTATATACAGAGGCTTAAGAGAATACTGATGGGCGTGTTGGAGCTGGAAAATCTGAGTAGGTTTTCAGAAACTGCTCATTTATCAAGTTGAGCACGTGGGCCATGGTACATGAGTGAGCTTGCCAAGCTTCATAGCCACCACCAGGTTATGGCCATTGTAATAATAATCTTTATTTATACAGCGCCAACATATTAACAGTTTCAAACACAACAGTTATAAGTAACAACATTAACAATACAATAATTAAAGCAAAATAAGACGACCATACTCGTGAGAGCTTACAATCTACAATGAGGTGGGGGAGATGCAAAGTACAGGTGTGTATTTACAATGATGTATTTACAATGATGGTCCAGTCATCTTCAGGGGGTGGTGGATAGGGGAGATAGTGAATGGGCTACACACACAAACATAAAATGACTTTGATTAGTGAACGTGGTAGGTCGCTCTGAACAAATGTGTTTTGAGGAGCACCTAAAACTATGCAAATTGTGGATGGTCCTAATATCTTGGGGTGGAGCATTCCAGAGGATTGGCGCAGCACAGGAGAAGTCTTGAAGTTGGGAGTGGGAGGTACGGACTAGTGCAGTGACACCGCACTTCGGACCTCAGCAAGTAATGGACTCACTGCCTCGGGTATCTCTTGATAAAGGCTGATAATATAGCCGAAACGTTGAATTTTGATACCAATGTGACATATCTCAATGGTCCTTATGTTGTGCGATACTGTTTATTTGAAAGAGAAGATGTGTATATATCTCCAATAAATTGAACTTCATGGTTTGACTTGAAAACAGTGTGCCGGATTTTTTCTTGAGATTATTGGATATTTTTCCAGAGCACCTGTGAATACTAACAGTGAGCCACTCCTTCTATTTACTCTGTGCTGTGTATATACCACTGTGTGGGCTGTGCTGTATATACCACTGTGTGGGCTGTGCTGTGTATATACCACTGTGTGGGCTGTGCTGTGTATATACCACTGTGTGGACTATGCTGTGTATATACCACTGTGTGGGCTATGCTGTGTATATACCACTGTGTGGGCTGTGCTGTATATACTACTACGCGGGCTGTGCTGTATATACTACTACGCGGGATGTGCTGTATATACTACTACGTGGGCTGTGCTGTATACTACTACACGGGCTGTGCTGCATACTACTACGCGGGCTGTGCTATATTATGCAGGCTGTGCTATATACCATGCAAGTTGTGCTATGTTATATGCGGGCTTTGATATATACTATGGGAGGTATATTATATTCTATGGGGGAGGCCGTGTTATATACTATGTGGCTGTGTTATATACTATTGCGGGGGTATATTCTATTATATGTGGAGGCTGTGTTATATATTATGGGGGGGTATATTATATTCTATGGGGGAGGCGGTCTTATATACTATGGGGGCAGCATTATATTCTATGGGGGGCTACATTATATATTATGGGGAGGTGGGCTGCATTATATTCTATGGGGGGCTGTATTAGATTTTATGAGGGATGATTGCATCATACTCTTTGATGGGGCTACATTATATTCTATGGGGAGGTGGGCTGTATTCTATTCTATTCGGGGCTACATTATATTCTATGGGGGGCTGTATTATATTTATATTCTATGAGGGGTGATTGCATCATACTCTATGGGGGGCTGCATTATATTCTTTGGGGGGTTACATTATACACTGGGGTGGCTGCATTATACTCTAGGGTGGTGGCTGCATTATACTGTATGTGGGCTGCATTATACTGTATTGAGGACTATGGGGAATATGTTATACTATATGAAGAACTATGGGGTGCATTATTCTATGGGAAGTGAATTGTACTACATGGATGACTATGGCGGAGCATTATACTATATGGAGCACTATGATGAGTGTATTATGCTATATGAAGGACTATGAGGAGTGTAATATACTATGTGGAGGACTGAGCAGTGTATTTTAATATATGCAGGACTATAGGGAGTGTATTATACTATACTAGATTGTGGCCCGATTCTAACGCATCAGGTATTCTAGAATATGCATGTCCCTGTAGTATATGGACAATAATGATTCCAGAATTCGCGGCAGACTGCCCGTCACTGATTGGTCGATGCAACATTTATGACATCATCGTCGCCATGGCAACCATTATGACATCTACGTCGATACTGTGCCCGTCGCTGAATCAGAAACGTGGGATTTCTACATCCTTTATGACATCATCGTCGCTGTGCCCGTTGCTGATTGGTCGAGGCCTGGCGACCTCGACCACTCAGAGACGCGGGATGTCTACGTCCTTTATGACATCATCGTCGCTGTGCCCGTCGCTGATTGGTCGAGGCCTGGCGGCCTCGACCAATCAGAGACGCGGGATTTCTACGTTGATACTGTGCCTGTCGCTGATTGGTCGAGGCCTGGCGGCCTCGACCAATCATAGACGCAGGATTTCCAGGACAGACAGATGGAAAAACCCTTAGGCAATTATATATATAGATGGAGGACTGTGGTGCACATTATAATATATGGAGGACTATGAGGTGTATTTTACTAAATAAGTAAAATGCTGCATATTCAGATTGTTTTTGCCGGAACAAAAATCCTTGTTCTCAGCAGCACATCGCCGGTGTAAACTGTAGATGTGCTGCTAATAACATGATACTGTATGGTGATCTGTTAGTGATCGTTCTGTCCCATCATTATTCCTCAGCTGGTGGAAAGAGGTCGGGAAACAAGTGTTGAACAACTTCAGTATTGTCAATCAAACTCATTTAGCGGCCTGAACTCAGAGCATGTAAATACAACCAAAATGCTTTTGTGTGATGTGCAATATGTTGGCATTTGGGGCCCCATTTTAAACTTTGCCTAGGGCCCCACTTTGCCTAAAACCGGCCCTACCTACAAGCTTACAAAGATATTATACAGTCACCATGTGACAAGCGGGCCTGTGTAACTTAAAATGCCAGGGCTGAATTTTAGTCCCAGTCCGGCCCTGGGTGTGACTTCAGAAGTGGTGTCCCGTGCTTCCCTGCAAAGTGTCATGGATGGGCGTGTTGCTTGTGCTCCAGCAACAGATGCAGTCACCATCTGAGTACACCATCATCAGCACTTTCACTTCTCCATCCCTTATCGCACGCCTTACACATTTTCTAATTGCTAGGTCTCTGGAAGCCAAGTTTCCTTGATCAATTGAAATAAAAAATAATAATTTGGTCACCTGTAGCAGGCAAAGCAGTTTTCTAAAATTTCAAACCATGAGTGGCGTGACCTGGCTGGGCGCGTAGCAGGACATGCATTGTGATCAACTCCGTAGTAATCCTGTCTTATCTCCTGTTCACCTGGGAGCACGGCAGCTCTGCTTGGTAAAGACAGGTGGGGGAAGGTCTGGAGAGTGCCCGGAGAGTGGTAACTTAGCTTCTGTCATGACAAGGCAAGATAAGAAGAGGAAACAAGTGGCTGCTCTGATGGAGTCTGGCATCCAAGATGGCGCATCAGCCTCTCCTAGAACTGGTGGCGGCGTGACACGGGCCCGGCTCTGCACAATAATATGGGTAAGCTCCCTGAATGAATACTTGTATTCCAACTGCATACTGGTATGCCGCAACATTGTGAAAACCGCTAAATGCTTTAATTGATATGTGTTGGGGGTGAGCTTCCCAATAAAATTATGGGCACTATGCACTTTATTGTTAACCATTACCAGCCGGGTTACCTGTGACTACCCTTACCCTGCTTTTGTGTTAAAATTATGTATTATTATGCTATTACTGTATTGATAAATTATTAATAAAGTATTGTATACGGTTTTGTTAAAAAGGTTTGGACTGAGTACTTCATTTTTCTCTTTTGGTTATATACTCTCCTAGAACAGTAGCAATGAAGGAGGGTAAATGGCTGGACATAGCAGCACGCCTGGAGCAATATGCCATGTCACCCAGAATCAGAGGTAACACGCAGACAGCTTTTTAATGGCGCGGAGGTTTAACCCCTTATTGCCATTGGATGGGATAGTACATCCAATGGCAGTACCCCCACTTTGATGTGGGCTCTGGTGGAGAACCTGCATCAAAGCTGGGACATGTCAGCTGTTTTGAACAGCAGACATGTGCTTGCAATAGGCATGGGTAGAATCGCGATCCACCCGTGCCTATTAACTAGTTAAATGCCACTGTCAAACTCTGACAGCGGCATTTAATGTGCGCTTCCGGCCATCGGGCCGGAAATACGCTCATCGCTGACCCCCGTCACGTGATCGGGGGTCAACAGTTCGTCGGCATATACAACCAGAGGTTTCCTTGAGACCTCTATGGATGTTGATGCCGGATTGCTATAAGCACCACCCTGTGATCGGCACTCATAGCAATGCAGTAATTCTGCTACATAGAGGTGATCTGAGCAGTGCTTCAATGTAGCAGAGCCAATCAAGTTGTGGCAGCTTATATATAAAAGTTTAAATCACCCCCCTTTCACCCCATTCAGAATAAAACAATAAAAAAATCAAACATAAACATATTTGGTATCGCCGCGTTTAGAATTGCCCGATCTATCAATTAAAAAAAGGATTAACCTGATTGCTAAACCACCAAAATTTCACACAAAGCAGGTTAAACTGTATGGATGACATTACTGTCATTTTTTTCACCATTTCCCCCCCAAAAATTGTGGTCAGCAGCAGCAGTTATATATTTATCAACGGACTGCAAAAGCCCTAAGCCCTGCCTAGAGGCTGTATTCAGCCACTTTCACTGCTCCAGCAGCTGTCCTAAGTGCTATGCACACAGGCCTGGACAAGTACTCTCTCCCTCCAATCAGAACTGTCCCTGGGCTGTGCAATGTCATCAGTGTGCCAACGCCGGTTCTTTTATAAGATCTGATGTGGTAATGCCACTACCAAGATGACTACAGTATTACAGTGACTGGCAGGCAATCCCCAGATGTTTATTGGCTGTGTAACAGGCATCAAACATGCAGGGCTGGGATTTGAGCATTCAATCCGAGCACCAGCCAATGCTGGTATCTGGGTGCACATTCGACCACCCAGATACTCGAGTGATATCCAAGTATCACACAGCAGGTTCTCTTATCACTACTCACCATTACCACCTCTTGTGGCAACATGTTAAACTCACAAACTAATCTCTAATTATCTTCTCTCACGTAATCTCCAGTCCTCCCAAGACCTCCTTCTCTCCTTCACACTTATTCGCTCCTCACCCAATCGCCTCCAAGAATTCTCCCGAATATATAATAATAATAATATCCCGGTTATCCACCACATTTGGATCCTTCAAACAAAGCCTGAAAACCCATCTCTTCAAAAAAGCTTACAACGTGTAATGACCACACGGCCACCTCAACACCATTGGAGCTACTGCAACCCCCGACCTACTGTCTCCTTCCCCATAATCCTGTAGAATGTAAGCCCGCAAGGGCAGGGTCCTCTTCCTTCTGTACCAGTCTGTCATTTTTAGTTTTGTTTACTGTAAGTGATATTTGTATTTTGTGTAACCTCGTCTAATGTACAGCACCATGGAATTAATGGTGCTATATAAATAAATAATATTTTATCACCCTCACTGTCAAAAGATTTTTTTCTAATATCTAATCTGTATCATCTCCCTTTCAGTTTCATTCCATTGCTTCTCGTGTTTGCATGTGCAAGTACAGTTGTCATGTGCAGGAAAAGGTGCGGGCTCATTGCCAGAGCCCGCATCAAACAGGGGGAGGCACACTTTGACAGACACTGCACGTCATTGGATGTTAAGGGGTTTTAACCACTTCAGTATTTCACAATAAGGCCGGAATCACACTAAACGTATGAAAAATTGGTCCGAGTTTCCCTACCGACAGTTGCAGGAGTGTAATGCAAGCGTCATGCAAGTACAATCCTATTTTTCACATCTAGCATTCGATTGCAATGCGATTTTAACATGAGCTTCTACAAACTGCATTTCTCTAAGCCATTTACACTTCGTTTTCATAGGAAGTATTCTTCAAAGCACACACACACACATATACAGTGGGGCAAAAAAGTATTTAGTCAGTCAGCAATAGTGCAAGTTCCACCACTTAAAAAGATGAGAGGCGTCTGTAATTTACATCATAGGTAGACCTCAACTATGGGAGACAAACTGAGAAAAAAAAATCCAGAAAATCACATTGTCTGTTTTTTTAACATTTTATTTGCATATTATGGTGGAAAATAAGTATTTGGTCAGAAACAAAATTTCATCTCAATACTTTGTAATATATCCTTTGTTGGCAATGACAGAGGTCAAACGTTTTCTGTAAGTCTTCACAAGGTTGCCACACACTGTTGTTGGTATGTTGGCCCATTCCTCCATGCAGATCTCCTCTAGAGCAGTGATGTTTTTGGCTTTTCGCTTGGCAACACGGACTTTCAACTCCGTCCAAAGGTTTTCTATAGGGTTGAGATCTGGAGATTGGCTAGGCCACTCCAGGACCTTGAAATGCTTCTTACGAAGCCACTCCTTCGTTGCCCTGGCGGTGTGCTTTGGATCATTGTCATGTTGAAAGACCCAGCCACGTTTCATCTTCAATGCCCTTGCTGATGGAAGGAGGTTTGCACTCAAAATCTCACGATACATGGCCCCATTCATTCTTTCATGTACCCGGATCAGTCGTCCTGGCCCCTTTGCAGAGAAACAGCCCCAAAGCATGATGTTTCCACCATCATACTTTACAGTAGGTATGGTGTTTGATGGATGCAACTCAGTATTCTTTTTCCTCCAAACACAACAAGTTGTGTTTCTACCAAACAGTTCCAGTTTGGTTTCATCAGACCATAGGACATTCTCCCAAAACTCCTCTGGATCATCCAAATGCTCTCTAGCAAACTTCAGACGGGCCTGGACATGCACTGGCTTAAGCAGTGGGACACGTCTGGCACTGCAGGATCTGAGTCCATGGTGTTGTAGTGTGCTACTTATGGTAGGCCTTGTTACATTGGTCCCAGCTCTCTGCAGTTCATTCACTAGGTCCCCCCGCGTGGTTCTGGGATTTTTGCTCACAGTTCTTGTGATCATTCTGACCCCACGGGATGGGATTTTGCGTGGAGCCCCAGATCGAGGGAGATTATCAGTGGTCTTGTATGTCTTCCATTTTCTAATTATTGCTCCCACTGTTGATTTCTTCACTCCAAGCTGGTTGGCTATTGCAGATTCAGTCTTCCCAGCCTGGTGCAGGGCTACAATTTTGTTTCTGGTGTCCTTTGACAGCTCTTTGGTCTTCACCATAGTGGAGTTTGGAGTCAGACTGTTTGAGGGTGTGCACAGGTGTCTTTTTATACTGATAACAAGTTTAAACAGGTGCCATTACTACAGGTAATGAGTGGAGGAAAGAGGAGACTCTTAAAGAAGAAGTTACAGGTCTGTGAGAGCCAGAAATCTTGATTGTTTGTTTCTGACCAAATACTTATTTTCCACCATAATATGCAAAAAAAATGATAAAAAAACAGACAATGTGATTTTCTGGATTTTTTTTTCTCAGTTTGTCTCCCATAGTTGAGGTCTACCTATGATGTAAATTACAGACGCCTCTCATCTTTTTAAGTGGTGGAACTTGCACTATTGCTGACTGACTAAATACTTTTTTGCCCCACTGTATATATATATATATATATATATATATGTACACACAAGTGAATCTCATATATTATAGAGAGTCATTACAAGCAGAGTGACCTACTTTATGTATTTATTTCTGTTAATGATGATTATGGCTCAGAGCCAATGAAAACCCAAAAGTTATTACCTCAGTAGATTAGAATACTTTATAACACCAGCTTGAAAAATTATTTTAAAATCCGAAATGCGGCCTACTGAAATGTATGTTCAGTAAATGCATTCAATACTTGGTCCGGGCTCCTTTTGCATCAATTACTGCATCAATGAAGCATGGCATGGAGGCGATCAGCCTGTGGCACATCTGAGGTGTTATGGAAGCCCAGTTTGCTTTGATAGCAGCCTTCAGCTCATCTGCATTGTTGGATCTGTATCTAACTGTGTCATTAATTTCTCAGATTATAAACCCAACAAAGTGGAGCTGGCCATGCTTTCCAGAGGACTCTCATTTTGTCCTACTAAGGCCCTGGATAAAACTGAACTCTGCAGTGATATGGAACATTTTTTTCAGGAGACTGCGCCTGAGGGAATATTTCAATGATACAGAAGATTCAGAACCCACCTGGACTGAAGGAAAAGGGATCCTAACAACAAAGAAGAGGTCAGACTGGACACCTCCACCTGCATGCAACCCTCATTTGGTTAACTATATAGACTCCTTCAGTCATTTGATAAAATCCACCATCATAGATACAGGAGACAAGCATCCAACATCAGTGCCCAGGAGAGAAAGGCCATACAGTCTCTGAAAACCAACAAAGAAATCATCATCAAACCTGCTGACAAGGGAGGTGCAATATTCATGATGAACACATCAGACTATATGAAGGAAGCAAACAGACAACTTATGGACATACGCTACTACAAAAAATTGGAGTTGGCTCCTACACAGGACTATTACAAGGAACTAAACAAATTGGTATCTTGTCTGCCCGACGAATCCATAGGAGCCAATGACCTGATACCAGAAAGTCCAAGAACAGGGACATTCTACATGTTTCACAAAATCCACAAATCTGAAAACCCAGGAAGACCAATTATTTCATGTGTGGGCACCCTTACTGAGCAGGTATCTGGATGGGTAGAGGGTATTCTTAAACCCCTGGTAAAGGATACACCTAGCTTCATTCAGGACACAACTGACCTATTGAATAAACTATCATCAATAGGTCCTCTACCAGAAGGAACCATCCTGGCCACCATGGATGTGGAATCTTTGTACTCCAATATCCCACACCAGGATGGATTAAATGCCTGCAAATTCTTCTTGGAAAACACAGGGACTGATGCAAATTCTGTGGTGAAACTTATAAAATTCATCCTCACCCACAATTACTTTGAATTTGACAAGAAGATCTATCTATAGGAGACTGGCACAGCAATGGGGAGTAAAATGGCCCCACAGTATGCAAATCTTTTCATGGCCAAGCTTGAAAGCGACTTTTTGTCCTCATGTCCCATCAGGCCTCTGGTGTACTACCACTACATCGATGACATTTTAATCATCTGGACGGAGTCTGAGCCACAGATAAAGACGTTCCATGAACAGTTTAATCAATTTCATCCTGTACTGAAATTAACTTTTTGGACACCATCATTAAGCTGCAGAACAATAAAATAGAGACATCCCTGTATCAGAAGCCAATCGACCGTCCAACATACCTTAAATGGGACAGTTTCAATCCAAAACACATAAAAAACTCCATTGTCTACAGCCAAGCCATCAGATACAATCGTATATGTTCCAAACCAATGGATAGGGATGAACACCTTGGCCACCTCAGAAAGACCTTTTTGAATCAGGGCTACCATCCAAGAATAATTGAAAACCAGATTACAAGAGCCACCAGAATATCAAGGAATCACCTGCTACATTACAAAGCTAAAGAAGAAAAGAACAGGGTACCTCTAGTAGTTCCCTACAATCCAAATCTGGAGGTGCTAAGGGGAGCTGAACAGAAATTACAACCTTTACTACAAAAAGATGCCCGCTTATAGTCCATTTTTCCAGACCCCCCACTACTGTGTTTTAGGCAGCCCCCAAATCTAAGAAGCATCATTGTAAAGACCTCCCTGTCCTCTCCAACAGTGGCAGATACCTTTCCTCGCCATCAGAAAAAATGTAAAACATGTACATTTATAATGACCACGGACAAGATAAAGATCCCCAATTCACATCAGGACTACAAAGATACCATGTACTTTCAGCTGCGTCACTTCTAATGTGCTGTACCTAATTATTTGTACTAAATGTCCAACTGGGGGTCTGTGTGTGGGAGAGACAGGGCAAAAGCTTAGAACAAGAATGAATTCTCACCGCCACACAATAAGAGAAAAAAGAATGGATCTACCTGTGGCAATACATTTTTGTCTCCCAAATCATAACATTATGGACATGAAATTGCTTGTGTTAAAAGGTAGCTTCAAATCTAAGAGAGACAGAAGAGTATGGGAATATAAACTGATGACGCCCTTTGACAGCCTTAGTCGAGGAATGAATGTGTCACATGGATTTATGTCTTTTTACATCAACTAAGGAACTTGCCTCTCAGACTATGAGGGGTCTTCACACCAGAACCAGACCCCAATCAGAGGACAATAAAACATTCCTTATCTAAGAACTGGTCCAATATTTATGGACATAACTGTTTATCACTCATGGTAATTCTGCTTCATGTCACCTGTCTTATCCATGTTTTTTTTTTTGTTTTTTTTCTCTATGCTATGTTGTGCATAAATATGTTATTCTTCCAAATTTCTTTTAGTCTTTGCCTGATAAAGAGACCTGAGTAGTCTCGAAAGCTTGCAATTTGCTACAATCTTTTCAGTTTGCCATTAAAAGGTATCAACCACTGAGGACTCTCAATCTAATATATAAAGCTGAATGTATGTATGTATGTATGTATGTGTGTATGTCCGGGATTGGCATCTGCACCGTCGCAGCTACAGCTGCAAAATTTTGCAGTCACTTGTCTGGACCCCGAGAGCGTCATAGGCTATTTTGTGAGGCGAAATTTTAACCCCGCGCGTTCCAATTCCCCAAACAATTTTGCCCCTATCTACATAATGGGGAAAAAGTGAAAAGAAAAGTGTTGGAGGCAAATTGACAGCTGCCAGATGTGAACAAGGGGGACTTAAAGAGTGAGAGCGATGGCGCCAAAGAGTATATACCGTACAGTTGCTAAGGTGGAGCCCTGACATGGGATACTCACCACACACGGGGATATGAACACACACACACAAAATGCGCCACACACTACCACGTGCTTGAACACATACAGTATTCCACTATCAGCAGATATTTCACCATACATACACCAACCACGCCACATAAAAGTCGAAACACAAAAGTTGCCACACAAAAGTCGGCGCTCAAAACTCGCCACGCGCAAAACTTGCCACATGCAAAACTAGGCTCACGCAAAACTCGCCTCACATGCAAAACTCACCTCATGGAAAACTTGCCACACGCAAAACTTGCACACGCGGAAAAATTGCCACATACACAAAAGTTGCAACACATGCAAAAGTTGCCTCACACAAAACTTGACAGTTTCCTCAACTGTGGTCATTGGCCCAATATGTTTTAATATATTGTTTTCTGATTTTAGATCACTATCTTCTTTTCTTTTGCCGCGCTAATGGAGTTCTATTTGCCCTTACGGATGGAGATTAGCCATATGGGACTGTGGGCTATCTGCTGGGATATCGAGTTCTGGAGTAACGGAGCCCTGCTCCTTTCTACGGATCAGGATTTCTAGCATGGACTGCCACTCGCCGGGATATTCCATCCCTGAACAAGATCTACCCAACTATATGTTTATTTGTTTCCATGTCTTTATATACCCTGACCAATATATGATTGATACTAATATATTTATTTAGTTCCTATTTCTAACTACCTGTAATATGTTGGTCTATTTACCATAAGGTCGGTACACTTTAGATATTTCTCATTTTACCTATTATTCTATTTCTTCTTTCTGCAAGCATGGCCTTAGACCGATTTTTATGTATCACTGGTAGGCGTTTCCATCGTACATATATCTTGCTGGTCGTCGGGTATATACACACTTTGTAATACTTTTGCCCTTACTTTACATGGCGTCCGTTGCTGCCATTTACATCCTCACGCAAGCGCGCACTTACCATTCTCGGCAGATGGCGCTGCCCATGGCTCTGTTGCGTGCGGATCATGTGGGGCCCCATGTGATCTCCGTACGCACATCCTGTATGCTGCGCACTCTGCTGTGTCTATGGTTGCCATGGAGCACTGAAGCACTTCCGGGGCATTTACCTGGAGTACTTCCTGTGCACGGCCTTTTTAAACCCCCCTCCTTTCACTGTCTGATGTGCCCCCTGAAGAAGGTTTCCCGAAACGCGCATTGGGGCGGGCACTTGGAGCCCCTACCTGCCTGCACTAGCCTATACACTCCGGGTGAAGTACTACTTTTTCTTTTGTCTAGCTTTGCATATGTTTATTCCTTTCTGATGTGTCCGGACTTTCTCCGGTGCTCTGACGGTATCTAGTGATATGTAATCTAATCATATGCATACGGTGTGTTACTTACAAGTGCCACTATATACCCTTTACCCGGCTGTATGTATCTTTGTTACTTTATTTATACTTGTATGGCACCTGTGGGTTCAGTGCCCTTTCTTGCCTCATGTCTGGTGATGACCCTGTTGTCACCACCTCTATGCCTTGCACAATAAAGCGTTTACATTTTTATAGACTATTGGTTATCTGTTGGAGTCCTTTCCTTCCCCCCTGGCAAGTTTATGTATTGATAACCGGTCTTATTTTCCTAGAATCCATGGCAGAAAATGTACTGGGCAATTAATTGTTAACACTTGTTTTTCTATCTATTAAAATATTTGTTTGCCCAGATCATGATCTATACTTCACTGCCTCATGTCACCTTTTTAGTTATTTATCTCACACAAAACTTGCACATACTAAAAACGCACCACAGAAAACTCGCCACGAGCAAAACTCGCCATGCGCAAAACTTGCTGCACACAACTTACTACACTAACCTGTCACATGCAACTCGACACACAAAAAGTTGCTACACGCATGTCACCACACAAAACTCATCTTACAAAAGTCGCTACATGTATGTCGCCACATGCAACTCAACACACACAACTTGACACATGAAACTCGCCCTAAAACACACACAAGTCTGGTATTATCCTTCAAAATTAAAAAATCTGATTAATAAGCAGACAAACTACAAGAGCAACAAATGTACCATATAGGAAATACGGCAGCTGTCAGTCACATGACCTGTCTATTATGTGCATGTGTGAGCTAATATATACTGCCAGGGGGGAGGGCTTCCTGTTGGCTGGGGATTTATCAGGCTGCCAATTTAGCTTACAAATACTGAGGTAAAAATACTTGTAACAACCCTGCTGGCATCACTACATGGCCTCCCATCCCCCACCTGCATTACACTCAAACTCACTTACTTCTCTGGGCTTGTGGTGACTTCTCTCTGCTGCCAGCTCCTTGCTGTGTGCCTCATGTCTGCTGTTTGCTCTGTGTATGCTGTCTGTGTGCATAAGGGTTGGCACCAGCAACTCCTGTTTCTTATAGAGTCTGTGTGCACCTTGCTAACGTGTCCCTGGCCAATCGCCATGAGGGTTCCTGTATTTAAGACATCCCCACCCATTGGTGGGGGCCTGTGCAACTTACTCCTTCAATCAGTTCTTAGCTGCTGAAGTGCCAGGCCATGTCTCTGTGACTCTTGTGTTCCACCACCCAGGGGGGCGTTGTACCCTGTCCTATGTCCTTGTGTAGCCACTGAGCGGGGCTTCGTACCCTGGCCTATATCTGCCACTCAGAGGAGCGTCGTACCCTGGCTTGTGTCCATGTCTCTGTGCCTTGTCTCGTTCCTGACTCTGTCTTAATCTAGTCCTATTCCTGTGTTAGTTTATATCCCTGTCTTGATTTCCTTTCCCTGCTGTACGTTCCCTGTGTCTTCCTTTGCTCCGCTTTCGACTCCGCTCTCTGCGACATTGCTTTGCTTCTTGCTCTGTATTCGGTTACCTTGCTTTGCACTCTGTGGCTTTGCTCTCGGCTCTGCACTCTGTGTCTTGCTCTGCACTCCGTCTTGCTCTGTACTCAGCTCTGCACTCTGACTCTGTTCTGCACTCAGCTCTGCACTCTGTGGCTTAGCTCTAGCTCTACTCTCAGTAACTTTGCTCTGCACTCTGACCTTGCTCCGCACTCTGTGGCTTCGCTCTGCGGCTCCGCTCCTTGCAGTTCTACCTGGCTCCGCTCTTTGCGGTTCTACTTCTCCTGCTTTTGGCTCCGCCTCCTGCGTTTCAGCACTTGGCTCTGCCTCCAGCTCTTGGCTCTGCCTCATGCGTTTTTGCACTTGGCTCTGCCTCCATCTTGTGGCTCTGCCTCCGGCATATCTGTTATTGGCTCTAGCTCCTGTGCTTTCGCTCTGCATCTGCTCTTGCGGTCTTCCTCTACCTTTTCTTAAGTCCTCCTGTCTGAACAGGTTCTTTTCTGTTTTACATACCTGTCTGCAGACCGGTCCCTACCGGTTCTTCCAGTGTACCAGCCTTGTCTGCCTGTCCTGCCAGAGAGCCAGCCATACCTGCCTGCCTACCAGAGAGCCAGCCGTGCCCGCCTGCCTGTGTCTCTGTTGTACCTGTCTGTCTGCCTGTGTCCCAGCCATGCCCGCCTGTCTGCCAGAGTGCCAGCTGTGCCCACTTGCCTGTCTATGTTCCGTTCCCTGGTGGGATCAGCAGCCACAGCCAGACACCACCCTGGAGTGGTACCTGGTAGCTTCATTTTGCACAAGTCTGTCCTCACCATCAGAGGCTCCAGTGAACACCTAGGAAGCTACTTAGTTACACCCCTTCCAGGGAAGTTTGGTCTGTGGTCCAGTGGGGCCACACCCCCGCGCCAACCAGTCTGGTCGCGAGCGTGACAATACTGACCAAATAACGTGTGAGCGCGGTCTAATACAGGAGGAGATTAAATACAGATATATACTATATACAGGGGAGATGACACACTGGCATATACTATATACAGGGGAGATGACATACAGGTACATAATATATACAGGGGAGATGACACACGTATATACTATATACAGGGGAGTTGACACACAGGTATATACTATATACAGGGGAGATGACACAGGTATATACTATATACAGGGGAGATGACACACGTATATACTATATACAGGGAAGATGACACAGGTATATACAGGATGAGATGACACAGGTACATACTATATACAGGAGGAGATGACACACTGGTATATGCTATATACAGGGGAGATGACATACAGGTACATACTATATACAAGGGAGATGATACACAGGTATATACTATATACAGGGGAGATGACATAGGTATGTACTATATACAGGAGATGACACAGGTATATACTATATACAGGAGGGGATGACACAGGTATATACTATATACAGGAGGGGATGACACACAGGTATATACTATATACAGGGGAGATGACACATATATACTATATACAGGGGAGATGACACAGGTATATACTATATACAGGAGGAGATGACACACAGGTATATACTGTATACAGGAGGAGATGACACACAGGTATATACTGTATACAGGAGATGACATACAGGTACATACTATAAACAGGAGGAGATGACACAGATATATACTATATACAGGAGGAGATGACACAGGTATATACTATATACAGGAGGAGATGACAGATATATACTATATACAGGAGGAGATGACACACAGGTATATACTATATACAGGGGAGATGACACACAGATATATACTATATGCAGGAGCAGATGACACACATATATACTATATACAGGAGGAGATGACACACAAGTATATACTATATACAGGAGGAGATGACATACAGGTACATACTATATACAGGAAGAGATGACACACAGGTATATACTATATACAGGAGCAGATGACACAGGTATATACTACAGTCATGGCCAAAAGTATTGACACCCCTGCAATTCTGTCAGATAATACTCATTTTCTTCCTGAAAATGATTGCAAACACAAATTATTTGGTATTATTATCTTCATTTAATTTGTCTTAAATGAAAAAACCCAAAAAGAGTTGTCCTAAAGCCAAATTGGATACAATTCCACACCAAACATAAAAAAGGGGGTGGACAAAAGTATTCGCACTGTTCGAAAAATCATGTGATGCTTCTCTAATTAACAGCACTTGTAACTTACCTGTGGCACCTAACAGGTGTTGGCAATAACTAAATCACACTTGCAGCCAGTTGACATGGATTAAAGTTGACTCAACCTCTGTCCTGTCTCCTTGTGTGTACCACATTGAGCATGGAGAAAAGAAAGAAGACCAAAGAACTGTCTGAGGACTTGAGAAACCAAATTGTGGGGAAGCATGAGCAATCTCAAGGCTACAAGTCCATCTCCAAAGACCTGAATGTTCCTGTGTCTACCGTGCGCAGTGTCATCAAGAAGTTTAAAGCCCATGGCACTGTGGCTTACCTCCCTAGATGTGGATGGAAAAGAAAAAATGACAAGAGATTTCAATGCAAGATTGTGCGGATGTTGGATAAAGAACCTCGACTAACATTAAAACAAGTTCAAGCTGCCCTGCAGTCCGAGTGTACAACAGTGTCAACCTGTACTATCCGTCGGCGTCTGTATGGTAGGAGACCCAGGAAGACCCCACTTCTTACCCCGAGACATAAAAAAGCCAGGCTGGAGTTTGCCAAAACTTACCTAAAAAAGCCTAAAACGTTTTGGAAGAATGTTCTCTGGTCAGATGAGACAAAAGTAGAGCTTTTTGGGCAAAGGCATTAACAGAGTTTACATGAGAAAAAAAGAGGCATTCAAAGAAAAGAACATAGTCCCTACAGTCAAACATGGTGGAGTGTTATGAAAGGTAATTCAGTACCACAATGGACATAGAGGTCAGTGCACATACAGTGACCTGGCAATAACCCAAAAAACAAGAACGAGCTCTGAGACGTGGGAACTCTGTTGACCGCAATCCCTAATCCTAACCAACCACACTAGAGGCAGCCGTGGATTGCGCCTAACGCTGCCTATGCAACTCGGCACGGCCTGAGAAACTGGCTAGCCTGAAGATAGAAAATAAGCCTACCTTGCCTCAGAGAAATACCCCAAAGGAAAAGGCAGCCCCCACATATAATGACTGTGAGTTAAGATGAAAAGACAAACGTAGAGATGAAATAGACTTAGCAAAATGAGGCCCAACTTTCTGAACAGAGTGAGGATAGGAAAGGTAACTTTGCGGTCAACACAAAACCCTACAAAAACCACGCAAAGGGGGCAAAAAGACCCTCCGTACCGAACTAACGGCACGGAGGTACACCCTCTGCGTCCCAGAGCTTCCAGCAAGCAGAAAAAACAAATTGACAAGCTGGACAGAAAAAAACCAGAAAACAAATAGCAAAGAGGAACTTAGCTATGCAGAGCAGCAGGCCACAGGAACGATCCAGGAGGAAACAGGTCCAATACTAGAACATAGACTGGAAGCCAGGATCAAAGCACTAGGTGGAGTTAAATAGGGTAGCACCTAACGACTTCACCATATCACCTGAGGAAGGAAACTCAGAAGCCGCAGTACCACTTTCCTCCACCAACGGAAGCTCACAGAGAGAATCAGCCGAAGTACCACTTGTGACCACAAGAGGGAGCTCTGCCACAGAATTCACAACAGTACCCCCCCCCTTGAGGAGGGGTCACTGAACCCTCACCAGAGCTCCCAGGACGACCAGGATGAGCCATATGAAAGGCACGAACAAGATCAGGAGCATGGACATCAGAGGCAAAGACCCAGGAATTATCTTCCTGAGCATAACCCTTCCACTTAACCAGATACTGGAGTTTCCGTCTAGAAACACGAGAATCCAAAATCTTCTCCACAATATACTCCAACTCCCCCTCCACCAAAACCGGGGCAGGAGGATCAACAGATGGAATCACGGGTGCCACGTATCTCCGCAACAATGACCTATGGAATACGTTATGTATGGAAAAAGAATCTGGAAGGGTCAGACGAAAAGACACAGGATTAAGAACCTCAGAAATCCTATACGGACCAATAAAACGAGGTTTAAACTTAGGAGAGGAAACCTTCATAGGAATATGACGAGAAGATAACCAAGTCCCCAACCCGAAGTCGGGGACCCACACAGCGTCTGCGATTAGCAAAACGTTGAGCCTTCTCCTGGGACAAGGTCAAATTGTCCACTACATGAGTCCAAATCTGCTGCAACCTGTCCACCACAGTATCCACACCAGGACAGTCCAAAGACTCAACCTGCCCTGAAGAGAAACGAGGATGGAACCCAGAGTTGCAGAAAAATGGTGAAACCAAGGTAGCCGAGCTGGCCCGATTATTAAGGGCGAACTCAGCCAAAGGCAAAAAGGACACCCAGTCATCCTGATCAGCAGAAACAAAGCATCTCAGATATGTTTCCAAGGTCTGATTGGTTCGTTCGGTCTGGCCATTAGTCTGAGGATGGAAAGCCGAGGAAAAAGACAAGTCAATGCCCATCCTACCACAAAAGGCTCGCCAAAACCTCGAAACAAACTGGGAACCTCTGTCAGAAACGATATTCTCTGGAATGCCATGTAAACGAACCACATGCTGGAAAAACAATGGCACCAAATCAGAGGGGGAAGGCAATTTAGACAAGGGTACCAAATGGACCATCTTAGAGAAGCGATCACAGACCACCCAAATGACTGACATCTTTTGAGAGACGGGAAGATCTGAAATAAAATCCATAGAGATATGTGTCCAAGGTCTCTTCGGGACCGGCAAGGGCAAAAGCAACCCACTGGCACGAGAACAGCAGGGCTTAGCCCGAGCACAAATCCCACAGGACTGCACAAAAGTACGCACATCCCGCGACAGAGATGGCCACCAAAAGGATCTAGCCACCAACTCTCTAGTACCAAAGATTCCAGGATGACCAGCCAACACCGAACAATGAACCTCAGAGATAACTTTATTCGTCCACCTATCAGGGACAGTTTCTCCACTGGGCAACGATCAGGTTTATCAGCCTGAAATTTTTGCAGCACCCGCCGCAAATCAGGGGAGATAGACACAATTACTCCCTCTTTGAGGATACCCACCGGCTCAGATACACCCGGAGAGTCGGGCACAAAACTCCTAGACAGAGCATCCGCCTTCACATTTTTAGAGCCCGGAAGATATGAAATAACAAAGTCAAAACGGGCAAAAAACAACGACCAACGAGCTTGTCTAGGATTCAAGCGCTTGGCGGATTCGAGATAAGTCAAGTTCTTATGATCAGTCAAGACCACCACGCGATGCTTAGCTCCTTCAAGCCAATGACGCCACTCCTCGAATGCCCACTTCATGGCCAGCAACTCTCGATTGCCCACATCATAATTTCGCTCAGCAGGCGAAAACTTCCTGGAAAAGAAGGCGCATGGTTTCATCACCGAACAATCAGAACTTCTCAGCGACAAAACGGCCCCTGCTCCAATCTCAGAAGCATCAACCTCGACCTGGAACAGAAGCGAAACATCTGGTTGACACAACACAGGGGCAGAAGAAAAACGACGCTTCAACTCTTGAAAAGCATCCACAGCAGCAGAAGACCAATTGACCACATCAGCACCTTTCTTGGTCAAATCGGTCAATGGTTTAGCAATACTAGAAAAATTACAGATGAAGCGACGATAAAAATTAGCAAAGCCCAGGAACTTTTGCAGACTTTTCAGAGATGTCGGCTGAGTCCAATTATGGATGGCTTGGACCTTAACAGGGTCCATCTCGATAGTAGAAGGGGAAAAGATGAACCCCAAAAATGAAACCTTCTGGACACCAAAGAGACACTTTGATCCCTTCACAAACAAAGAATTAGCACGCAGGACCTGAAACACCGTTCTGACCTGCTTCACATGAGACTCCCAATCATCCGAGAAGATCAAAATGTCATCTAAGTACACAATCAGGAATTTATCCAGGTACTCTCGGAAGATGTCATGCATAAAGGACTGAAACACTGATGAAGCATTGGCAAGTCCGAATGGCATTACAAGATACTCAAAATGACCCTCGGGCGTATTAAATGCAGTTTTCCACTCATCGCCTCGCTTAATACGCACAAGATTATACGCACCACGAAGATCTATCTTGGTGAACCAACTAGCCCCCTTAATGCGAGCAAACAAATCAGATAATAATGGCAAAGGGTACTGAAATTTAACAGTAATCTCATTTAGAAGGCGGTAATCTATACAAGGTCTCAGTGAACCATCCTTCTTGGCTACAAAAAAGAACCCTGCTCCTAATGGCGACGATGACGGGCGAATATGCCCCTTCTCCAAAGACTCCTTCACATAACTCCGCATAGCGGCGTGCTCAGGCACAGATAAATTAAACAGTCGACCTTTTGGGAATTTACTACCAGGAATCAAATCAATAGCACAATCACAATCCCTATGCGGAGGTAGGGTATCGGACTTGGGCTCATCAAATATATCCCGGTAATCAGACAAGAACTCAGGAACCTCAGAAGGGGTGGATGACGAAATAGTCAGAAATGGGACATCACCATGTACCCCCTGACAACCCCAGCTGGACACAGACATGGATTTCCAATCTAATACTGGATTATGGCCTTGTAGTCATGGCAACCCCAACACGACCACATCATGCAAATTATGCAACACCAGAAAGCGAATAACCTCCTGATGTGCAGGAGCCATGCACATGGTCAGCTGGGTCCAGTACTGAGGCTTATTCTTGGCCAAAGGTGTAGCATCAATTCCTCTCAATGGAATAGGACACTGCAAGGGCTCCAAGAAAAACCCACAACGCCTAGCATACTCCAAGTCCATCAAATTCAGAGCAGCGCCTGAGTCCACAAATGCCATGACAGAATACGATGACAAAGAGCAGATCAAGGTAACGGACAGAAGAAATTTTGACTGTACCATACCAATGGTGGCAGACCTAGCGAACCGCTTAGTGCACTTAGGACAATCAGAGATAGCATGAGTGGAAACACCACAGTAGAAACACAGCCCATTCAGACGTCTATGTTCTTGCTGTGCAACTCTGGTCCAAGTCCTATCGCACTGCATAGGCTCAGATTTAAGCTCAGGTAATACCGCCAAATGGTGCACAGATTTACGCTCACACAAGCGTCGACCGATCTGAATGGCCAAAGACATAGACTCATTCAAACCAGCAGGCATAGGAAATCCCACCATGACATCCTTAAGGGCTTCAGAGAGACCTCTTCTGAAAATAGCTGCGAGCGCACCTTCATTCCACTGAGTGAGTACAGACCACTTTCGAAATTTCTGACAATATACCTATCTCATCCTGACCCTGACACAGAGCCAGCAAATTCTTCTCTGCCTGATCCACTGAATTAGGCTCATCGTACAGCAATCCGAGCGCCAGAAAAAACGCATCAACATTACTCAATGCAGGATCCCCTGGCGCAAGGGAAAATGCCCAGTCCTGAGGATCGCCACGCAAAAAAGAAATAACAATTCTCACTTGTTGAACTGGATCACCAGAGGAGCGAGGTTTCAAGGCCAGAAACAGTTTGCAATTATTTTTGAAATTCACAAACTTCGCTCTATCACCATAAAACAAATCAGGAATAGGAATTCTTGGTTCTAACATAGGCTTCTGAACCACCAAATCTTGAATCTTTTGTACATTTATAACGAGATTATCCAATGAAGAGCACAGACCCTGAATATCCATGTCCACACCTGTGTCCTGAACTACCCAAATGTCTAGGGGAAAAAAAAGGCAAAACACAGTGCAAAGAAAAAAAAATGGTCTCAGAACTTCTTTTTTCCCTCTATTGAGAATCATTAGTACTTTTGGCTTCCAGTACTGTTATGAAAGGTAATTCAGTACCACAATGGACATAGAGGTCAGTGCACATACAGTGACCTGGCAATAACCCAAAATACAAGAACGAGCTCTGAGACGTGGGAACTCTGTTGACCGCAATCCCTAATCCTAACCAACCACACTAGAGGCAGCCGTGGATTGCGCCTAACGCTGCCTATGCAACTCGGCACGGCCTGAGAAACTGGCTAGCCTGAAGATAGAAAATAAGCCTACCTTGCCTCAGAGAAATACCCCAAAGGAAAAGGCAGCCCCCACATATAATGACTGTGAGTTAAGATGAAAAGACAAACGTAGAGATGAAATAGACTTAGCAAAATGAGGCCCAACTTTCTGAACAGAGCGAGGATAGGAAAGGTAACTTTGCGGTCAACACAAAACCCTATAAAAACCACGCAAAGGGGGCAAAAAGACCCTCCGTACCGAACTAACGGCACGGAGGTACACCCTCTGCGTCCCAGAGCTTCCAGCAAGCAGAAAAAACAAATTGACAAGCTGGACAGAAAAAAAACAGAAAACAAATAGCAAAGAGGAACTTAGCTATGCAGAGCAGCAGGCCACAGGAACGATCCAGGAGGAAACAGGTCCAATACTAGAGCATAGACTGGAAGCCAGGATCAAAGCACTAGGTGGAGTTAAATAGGGTAGCACCTAACGACTTCACCATATCATCTGAGGAAGGAAACTCAGAAGCCGCAGTACCACTTTCCTCCACCAACGGAAGCTCACAGAGAGAATCAGCCGAAGTACCACTTGTGACCACAAGAGGGAGCTCTGCCACAGAATTCACAACAGTGGAGGTTACCTGATGTTTTGGGGTTGCTTTGCTGCCTCTGGCACTGGACTGCTAGACCGTGTGCATGGCATTATGAAGTCTGAAGACTACCAACAAATTTTGCAGCACAATGTAGGGCCCAGTGTGAGAAAGCTGGGTCTCCCTCAGAGGTCATGGGTCTTCCAGCAGGACAATGACCCAAAACACACTTCAAAAAGCACTAGAAAATGGTTTGAGAGAAAGCACTGGAGACTTCTAAGGTGGCAAGCAATGAGTCCAGACCTGAATCCCATAGAACACCTGTGGAGAGATCTAAAAATGGCAGTTTGGAAAAGGCACCCTTCAAATATCAGGGACATCGAGCAGTTTGCCAAAGAAGAATGGTCTAAAATTCCAGCAGAGCATTGTAAGAAACTCATTGTTACCGGAAGCGGTTGGTCACAGTTATTTTGGCTAAAGGTTGTGCAACCAAGTATTAGGCTGAGGGTGCCAATACTTTTGTCTGGCCCATTTTTGGAGTTTTGTGTGAAATGATCAATGTTTTGCTTTTTGCTTCATTCTCTTTTGTGTTTTTTCATTTAAGACAAATTAAATGAAGATAATAATACCAAATAATTTGTGTTTGCAATTATTTTCAGGAAGAAAATGAGTATTATCTGACAGAATTGCAGGGGTGTCAATACTTTTGACCATGACTGTATATACAGGAGGAGATGACTTACAGGTATAGACTATATACAGGAGATTACACACGTATATACTATATACAGGAGGAGATGACACAAGTATCTATATATATATATATATAATTGTCTAAGGGTTTTTCCGTCTGTCTGTCTGTCTTTCTGTCTGTCTGTCCTGGAAATCCCACGTCTCTGATTGGTCGAGGCCGCCAGACCTCGACCAATCAGCAACGTGCACAGTATCGATGTAGATGTCATAATGGTTGCCATGGCGACGATGATGTCATAAAGGTTGCCTCGACCAATCAGCGACGGGCACAGTCTGCCGCGAATTCTGGAATCATCATTGTCCATATACTACGGGGACATGCATATTCTAGAATACCCGATGCGTTAGAATCGGGCCACAATCTAGTATACTATATAAAAGAGATGACATATAGGTATATAGAGGAGATGACATACAGCAGGTATATACTATATACAGGGGAGATGACATACAGGTATATACCATATACAGGAGATGACAGTTATATACTATATATAGGAGGAGATGACATACAGGTATATAGTATATACAGAAGAGATGATACAGGTATATACTATATACAGGAGGAGATGACACATAGGTATATACAATATACAGGAGGAGATGACATACAGCAGGTATATACTATTTACAGGGGAGATGACATACAGGTATATACTATATACAGGAGATGGCATACAGGTGTATACTATATATAAGGGAGATGACAAACATGTATATACTGAGGGGAAAATGAGGTGTGAGGTGAAAATGAGGGGTGTGAGGTGAAAACGAAAAGGTGTGAGTGCAAAATGAGAGGAGTGAGGGAAAATAGTAGTGATTGGAAAATGACAGATTTGAGGTCGAAATGACAAGTGTTAGGGGGGGAATGAGAGGAGTGAGGGGGAAAATAAGAGGAGTGAGGGGGAAAATGAGAGGTGTAAGGGGGAAAATGAGAGATGTGAGGGGGAAAATGAGAGGCGTGATGGGAAAATAAGAGAAATGAGGTGCTATAACTATCCACAGATATTTACTATGCCCAGGCAACGTCGGCCTCTTCAGCTAGTTCTAAATATTTTTCTATCTACTGGCTAACACGGTACCAAGATATACATCTTTCTTGTTGGGTCTGGTGTCTCATCTTCCTCTTGACAATACCCCATAGATTCTCTATAGGGTTAAGATCAGATGAGTTTGCTGGCCACTTCACACTAGACGTCAAAGCAGCTTAAATTGTGTAACTCTCAACCCTTCCTCCAGACTCTGGAACCTTGATTTCCAAATGAAATGCAAAATTTACTTTCATCTGAAAACAACACCTTGGACCACAGAGCAACAGTCCAGTTCTGTTTCTCCTTGGTTCAGGTAGGACACTTCTGGCACTGTCTATTGGTCATGAGTGGCTTGACACAAGGAATGCGACACTTGTAGCCCATGTCCTGGATACGTCTGTGTGTGGTGGCTCAAGAAGTATTTACTCCAGCAGCAGTCCACTTCTTGTGAATCTCCCCCAAGTTTTTGAATGGCCTATTCTTAAAAAGTTTTTCAAGACTGCGATTATCCTGGTTGCTTGTGCATTTTTTTCTACCACACTTTTTCCTTCCACTCAACTTTCCATTAATATGCTTGGATGCAGAACTTTGAACATCCAACTTCTTTAGCAAGGACCTTTTGTGGCTTACCCTCCTTGTGGAGTGTGTCAATGACTGCCTTCTGGACATCTGTCAAGTCAGCATTCTTCCCCATAATTATGAAGCCTACTGAAACAGACTATGGGATCTTTTTAAACACTTAGGAAGCCTTTGCAGGTGTTTTTATTAGTTATTCTAATTTACTGAGATAATGACTTTTGGGTTTTCATTGGCTGTAAGCCATAATCATCAACATTAACAGAAATAAACACTTGAAATAGATCAATACATTATATAAAAGAGAAAGAACGGCTACAAGAGCCACAGCCAGCTCACCGATAGACTATCAGAGCGCGGAACTTCGTCCTGACCCAGACGTGCACCAGCAGAAGATGAGGAAAAACATACGTATTCCAGCTCCTTAAAAGTTAGATAAGTCTTTATTGATCCATTAAATTAAAATTGAACACAAAAATCCTTGCAAGTACTGGATGCCAACAGGTGGAAACAGCAGATTAAAGAGACGCGTTTTGATCTGAAAAGATCTTAGTCATGGCTTGCTATCTGACGGTACTGAGGTTCTATACATAGGTTAGTTAATACTATCACAACGCCTCTACTAGCCACATGATTTTTCTGAAGGTCCTAAAAACCAACAGCGCCAAAAAGATTAATCAATCACAAAATTCATTAAAATAGAATTTAACAATCATTATATAAACAATAAAACATTTAACAATAATGATACATGATTTCGTTTTTCTTATTCAGACCATAAGGAAATCTGGCTTGTAAATTATAAATCCAGAACACCTCTCTCGTTAGGAGGCGTCTTTTTACATCACCGCCCTGATTAGAATTTTTTTCCTTTCAATACCCTGGATTGTCATTGCTGAAATATCTCCTCTGTGACAGGTAACAAAATATTTAGCCACCATTGAAATGTTCTTATTGCCGATATTAAAATTGCCTATATCTCTCAGATGTTCAGATATTCTGCATAGGCAGCATCAATAGTAAAAAACTTGGTCACACAGGGTTAATAGCGGCGGTAACGGAGTGAGTTACCCACGGCATAACGCGGTCCATTACCGCTGGCATTAACCCTGTGTGAGCGGTGACTGCGGGGAGTATGGAGCGGGCGCCGGGCACTGACTGCAGGGGAGTAGGGAGGGACTAATCGGACTGTGGCCATCACTGATTGGTCGCGGCAGCCATGACAGGTAGCTGGCGAGACCAATCAGCGACTTGGATTCCATGACAGACAGAGGCCGCGACCAATGAATATCCATGACAGACACAAGGACAGACAGAAAGACGGAAGTGACCCTTAGACAATTATATATTAGATGTTAACTACACTGTGCAGAATTATTAGGCAAGTTGTATTTTAGAGGATTATTTTTAGTATTGATCAACAACTATGTTCTCAATCAACCCAAAAGACTCAAATATCAAAGCTTAATATTTTTGGAAGTTGGAGTGTTTTTTTTTTTTAGATTTGGCTATCTTAGGAGGATATCTGTTTGTGCAGGTAACTACTACTGTGCAGAATTATTAGGTAGGCAACTTAATAAAAACCAAATATATTCCCATCTCACTTGTTTATTTTCACCAGGTAAACCAATATAACTGCACAAAATTTAGAAATAAACATTTCTGACATGCAAAAACAAAACCCCCAAAAATTGACCGCTGTGCTCTGCTTTCACTTTACGGCCGGCAGTCAGTGAGTGCGGGAAGCAGACGGCAAGGGACCTGACGGACACCGGAATGTAAGTATGTAGTGTTTGTTTTTTTTTACATTTACGCTGGTAACCAGGGTAAACATCGGGTTACTAAGCGCGGTCCTGCGCTTAGTAACCCGATGTTTACCCTGGTTACAAGCGAACGCATCGCTAGATCGGTGTCACACACACTGATCTAGAGATGACAGCGGGAGATCCAGCGACGAAAGAATGTTCCAAACGATCTGCTACGACGTACGATTCTCAGCAGGATCCCTGATCGCTGCTGCGTGTCAGACACAGCGATATCGTAACGATATCGCTTGAACGTCACGAATCGTACCGTCGTAGCGATAAAAATGGCACTGTGTGACGGTACCCTAAGAATTTGCAACACATTTTCACTTTCAATTTCATACATTGTAAGTAGGGGGGTTGGGGCAGCATGAGGTTAACCAAGTATAAGATTAGATAAGGGCAGTGGAGAACAGTGACACACAAGAAGTAAGAAATGTCTCTATCTCCAGCAGAACTGCTTATCACTGTTGTTCATAGTTTGATAGAACATATATATTTGAGTAACATTTATAAAATTCATATGAAAGTTCAATTATGAAATATTAATCCATTTTTTCTAAAGCTGGAGTCGGAGTCGGTACATTTCTACCGACTCCGACCAAAACAAACTCCGACTCCACAGCCCTGGGGGCCATGTCATTATTTTTTCTTCTTTGAGACCTTTACTGGCCAACCACACTGTGGAGTAGTTGGAGACATGTGATGGAGCATTGTCCTGCATGAAAATCATGTTTTTCTTGAACGATACCGACTTCTTCCTGTACCACTGCTTGAAGAAGTGGTCTTCCAGAAACTGGCAGTAGGTCTTGGAGTTGAGCTTCACTCCATCCTCAACCCGAAAAGGTCCCACAAGTTCATCTTTGATGATACCTGCCCATACCAGTACCCCACCTCCACCTTGCTGGCGTCTGAGTCGGAGTGGAACTCTCTGCCCTTTACTGATCCAGCCTCTGGCCCATCAAGAGTCACTCATTTCATCAGTCCATAAAACCTTTGAAAAGTCAGTCTTAAGATATTTCTTGGCCAAGTCTTGACATTTTATCTTATGTTTCTTGTTCAAGGTTTTTCAGCCTTCCTTACCTTGGCCATGTCCCTTAGTATTGCACACCTTGGGCTTTTTGTTACTCAAGTAACGTTGCAGCTCTGAAATATGGCAAAACTGGTGGCAAACGGCATCTTGGCAGCTTCACGCTTGATTTTCCTCAATTCATGGGCAGTTCTGTTGGCTATTTGCCATGAAACGTTTGATTGTTCGGTGATCACGCTTCAAAAGTTTGGCAATTTCAAGACTGCTGCATCCCTCTGCAAGACATTTCACAATTTTGGACTTTTCAGAGCCTGTCAAATCTCTCTTCTGACCCATTTTGCCAAATGAAAGGAAGTTGCCTAATATTAAACACACCTTATATAGGGTTTTGATGTCATTAGACAACACCCCTCCTCATTACAGAGATGAACATCACCTGATTTACTTAATTGGTAGTTGCCTCTCAAGCCTGAACAGCTTGGAGTAGGACAACATGTATTAAAAGTATCATGTGATCAAAATACAACTTGCCTAATAATTCTGCACATAGTGTAGAGGGCAGGTCACTGAGGGATCAGTGACCTGTCAGAAGCCATATTGATGAATAAATAATCAGAGCACCACATGAAGACCCCCCCACAGCCCCGACCAGAAGCACGAGCATATAATTAACTCAAAACTGAAAATAAAGATTACACAACAACCACAAGATGGATTTCACCAACCAAGGCATCATTATAATCAGTATAACGGCACCGACCTGACACTTTCTGTAGGTTACTGTGCATACTCCTGCTGACAGATTCCCTTAGAGTCTTGCTGCTGCCATCATTACAAGTGTTTTTCTTGAGGACTGCATAGTGTGCACTGTTGCCTAGTCTGTCTCATGCATCTGCTGTCTCCCAAGCTTTCATCTATTTCTTCAACACAAAACTGCTAGCTGCTTTAATGTCAATTACATAGAGAAGAAAGTGGGCATTTGAGGGCCACTGACTGTGAAATAATGACTGACCATCAAAGGGGGAGCTTGGAAGTGGGAATTAATGGAAGCCCTCCCCTGAAGCCAAGTATGCGGGGAGGTCTCATGGGAACACAGACCCTACAGTTTATTTTTCATTTATTAGTTTAATTATCACTTTGCGGTTATATTGGTTGGTTTCTGTTATGAATTTTTAGGGTTAAATGAGTAATTAGTAAAGCTGTGGTAACACGAGCTGGTTATTTCTGGTTTTTTTGTTGGCGCTCTTTTTATGCCTTCTCATTGGTCAGCTGTAAAAGACCGGGAAAAATCTTGTCTATAAATAGGCAGGTTTACCTCAGTTTTCCTCATATCGTTTATGAAGAGAGAAGATCCCGCCCGCCCGCCCTCCCTATTTTGTTGTGTTCCTTTCCTTGTCGTGGTTGTTTATTTGAGGGTAAAATCGCCCAACTATCGGGTGGATTGTTTCAGTTATTTATTGGTGTTATTTAATTAATTTATGAAATTCTTGGTATTTATTTATTAAGATATTTATTGGTAATATTCAATTAATTTATTTCATGTCAACCTAAATAAACACCACGGCCATTGATTTCCAACTTGAGGTTGTGTCTTTATTTTAATTAAGAATGGGTTTTGTGTTACCATGTGCAATAGTTTCTGCTTCCATTCAAGTAGAGTGTGGCTACACAGTTATCAGCAGCAGTGCATGAAGTAAGGGTGCGGCTAGCAACTCTAGGAACACAGGACAAAAACAAAGAAATTACAGCATAGCCGGCATTCGGAAGTAAAAAGAAAATTAAATACCATTTCAGGTTCTTTTAATAAGATGGATAATCCTTTTAATGAACAGATAAAGTACAGACGTGATCCTGATGTAATCATCCAACCTTTCTGTCTACATACATGCACGTAAGTAGGACTTTTGATTGTAATAAATACTGTGAATGAATGGAAATGAGGCAACCCACTAGTTTAGTACTATTATAACATGTGATGTGTGAGGTCATTGTGGGGAAGGAAGATTAAGCTGATGAAATGAGGATATAAGATGGAATTGAGACTTCTCTTCATCTGTCAGTGCAGCATTGCCGGGCCTTACAGCTATGGCCACATGGACACCTGCTTCCCTTGCAGCCTCTGCCTCTGTATAAATGAAAAAAAGGATAATAAACTTAAAGCTATAAATACAATAGTGTATGCACTAGCGGCGCTTGTGAGATGGATGGAGGTAGCTGCGGGTACTGCTCCTCACCACACCGAGGAGAAGGGGGGAAGCTATGAAACACAAAACTGTATATAACAGTATATGTACCTGCGCTTGGCCTAATAGGAAACTATAGTACACAAACACGATAGGTAATTACCTTTTGGGTGGGAAAACAGTAGTGAGTCCGTCTAGGGCACATATACCAGGACTGAAGTAGCCGGTGTGCAGGGACTTGCAGGTGGAAAAACAGTAGTGAGTTCGTCTAGAGTACGTATAACAAGACTGAAATAGCCGATGTGCAGGGACTAGAGTGGGGGAACAATAACAATGTCACAATAAATATGTAGATAAAATCACACGTAAAATTACTAACACCCCGGACAGTGCACAACCTAACATAAATAATGCGTGTATATATGGACTTTCAAGCGGTGCCTCAGATATATAGTGGAGATCGAGTACCTGTCATATGGTAAGCCACGGGGATTATTCAGGCCCCTTGGTTTTAATGTATCAAGTTCAAATATATATCTGGTCTCCTCCCGGGACATTTGTTTGATATAGTCCCCATTACGCCAGTCCTGTTGACAACTACAACGCTCAATTGAGCTAAGTACAACGCTTCTAACTATAACGCTATAACGCTCAATTGAGCCAAGTGCAACGCTTTCATTTGCTACTACTACCAATACTACCAACAAGTTGCGGACTTCTTTTAGTGCCATTTTACCTAACTTCCTCCCCGTGGCTTACCATATGACAGGTACTCGATCTCCACTATATATCTGAGGCACCGCTTGAAAGTCCATATATACACGCATTATTTATGTTAGGTTGTGCACTGTCCGGGGTGTTAGTAATTTTACGTGTGATTTTATCTACATATTTATTGTGACATTGTTATTGTTCCCCCACTCTAGTCCCTGCACATCGGCTATTTCAGTCTTGTTATACGTACTCTAGACGAACTCACTACTGTTTTTCCACTTGCAAGTCTCGGCACACCGGATAATAAACTTAATTAACATCAACACTAGAATAATATAATGCAAGCAAGGATGGTATACATCTGTTCCCAATATTACGGCCAATAAGAGACATTAAAAAGCACTGCCATCAAAATATATTGTAGCCATCATATGATGTAGCACAATGTACTTACAATTGCTCATTTTGCCCTTTTACCCACCTAATTCTTCTCTTTTCCACTGGGTCTATGACATCTATTGATTAAAAACGGACTAGCTGAATCCTTCTAAGCTCTATGCAGAAACATGAGGTCTCTTTTCCAGGTGGTGAACTTTGGCTGTCTTTATACCAGGTTCTCAGTATCAATACTGTGGGGTGTGAGAGCACTGAATGGGGCTCACGGCCATCTCCCAGAGATTACTGTAGCTCTCATGTTCAGAAAGGTTGGTTATCACTGTTCAAAACATTCATGGAATTTCCATACATAGGTCATTGAGTGGGTGATGAGTGGAGGAGGTCTGACTACTGGCATTTTGACTATCCAACAGAATGGATCAGCTGCAGGACTGGGTTCAAAACCAGACACAGATCATAGACATAAGCAGAGCTTATGTTAGCGTATGTCATCTATGTGATGTCAGTGGCTGTCATGAAGCTGGTAGGAGAACCAAACAGAAAAGTCTGGCCCTCCAAGGTACAATTACACGGCTCGATTAATCATGTTCGAGCATTTCTAAGAACACTAGTTTAAAAAAAAACTGTGTAGTATAAACAGGCAGTCGAACACCCTATGAATGAGGAAAATCTTGTACGTTGGATGAAATGATTTGTTGCTTTGCTCAGAAAAACATTCTTGGCAGCGCAGAGTGATCTATTGAAGCATCGTCTGCCTGTTTAAACAGGCTATTAAATGTCTGCCAATCAACGAACAAGTAACTCCTTGGTCATTGTTAAGTGCTGTTCGTTGGTCATTGTTGAGGTCGGCTAGTCCACGCAGACCATTACTTTTTTGATTATGGACATCCCAATGCCTAGATGCTCTCAGTTGACAAAAGGATGACTTAGCCAAATTGTGAAAGCCCAATATTAGGGTAATACAATCTCTTTTCAGTGTCACTGCAGTTGACCAACTCCTTGGTGCACAATTACAGCACTAGATTTGTAGAGGACAAGATCTAACAGAGTTTAATAGACATATAATGAAGACAGACAGGAAGGCCTTCATTAAGTCGCTGCATCCAATTAAAGTGGTTTTCTGGTTCCAGAAGAGCCCTAATCCCTGGCTGCAGTGTGCTGTAAAAACACACTGTGCTTTATTCAATCTCACCAGGTCAAGCACTGAATTTTACCAGTTGTCTAAGGTAGGACATATACTTTTATTTATGCAGAAGTATAACCAGGCATTCAATATACAGAATAGTGAGATACCATTATATAGAAAATTAGCTTAAGAACTATTTGCTTCATTATATTAGTAAGTAAGCAGGGAGCCATTTTACCTACCCATAGTAATGTCAGTGAGGAAAAGAATATTCTCAGTGGAACACCCAATTTTATCAGCAATTCTTCTATAGCTCTCACTTTCCACTTTGGATCCGACTGTAGTATCAAAATGTCCATTAATTAACTGAAAAAAATTGAATACATATGTTACTAACTGATGGCAGTTGTACATAGAGTCAGTAAAAAAAAAAAAAGATTTCATGGTATTCTGAAAGGTTTTAAGCTATGAAGGTATCAGAATTAAGATCCATTTAGAGGAGGAGTGCTAATCTACAGATGTTGGCTGTCATCTGACGAACAAACAACATGCATTTTCATTGGGTACAATGATTTTTAAGGGGAATTTGTGACCAGGTTTTTGCTACCTCATATGAGAGCAGCACGTTGTACTGGCAGAAACCATGAAGTATCACTCATTGGGCTGCTTGCTGCACTTTGGATAAAATTTCTGTTTTATCTGCAGCAGATCTAGTAGTTCGCTGAATGCTGTAACTCTAGGTCCCCACCCACACCACTCATTGGCAGATTTTTTTATACACTGTGTGTAGGCAGAAAACTGCCAATCAGTGGTAGGGGCATAATTATTCAGAACTCGTCAATATACATGACTATATGGCAGCAGGTTTACTAGTACATTAGTGATAAAATCACTGTTTTATCAGCAGTCGATTATCAAAACTACAAGCAGTCAAGTAAAGATTGCCATACTCATTAGATGGATGTCTCTCCCAGGGTTCGGCCAAGCACTCCTTTGTTCGGTGTGAGAAAGATGCCAACAGACAATTCTGGCAGAAGTTTCGCTTCAGGAGAACAAAGTGATCACCAATTTGTCAGCGCCCCATACACATTAGAATCTGTGTGTCTCTAACTCAGATGTTGCCAAAAAAACCATCAGAAGCTTCCAAACACATGACATCATCATATGGGCAGTCCAGAATTGTTTAAAGGCATAGTAATCTTAATTTATGTAAACTTTTGACTTTGCAATAAGTAATAAAAATGCCTTAAAACAATCTCTTTCTCTTATTATTCTAGCATTTAGCAAATAATAATTATGGTAATCCTAATTGACCTAAAGCAGAAAAGGTTTATTCCGATTTCACATCCCAGCAAAAACGTGTGACTCCTACAGAGGCATCGCATGTCCTGGGTGAAGGCGGCCAAAAGTCAGCAAGTGACGTCAGACAGTATGGAGGACCTTTGGAAACAACTAGTGCAAGCCCATGAGCAGCAGCACCAACAGCATAAGCTACAGCAGCAACAGGAGACAGGAAAGCTACTTATGCAGCAGATCCAGCTCCAAGTATAAGAAAAATCAGCCGCACTCAAATGGTTGAAAGTTCAGCAAACTGTGTAGTTTCTTTATTAACACAAACAATAAACATCACCAAGTGCTTTTTTAGGAGGTAAATGGGTGGCGGACTATTCAATTCGGGTAACGTTTCGACCCCAGCGGGTCTTTATCAAAACCTCACTTATGCCAAAGAGGTAGAAGAGAGGAGAAAGCGCAGAGTTCCCATAGGGCAGCTCTGGTGGAGTTGTGTGGAAGCACGTCCGCCTGGTGGGTGATCCAGCAGCAACTGGACCAGCAATGATAAAAGCAGCAGCAGCAGATTGATTGATGTGCTCACAGAGGCGGTTTGTGGCATGGCAACAGCTCCAACTCCAAGGTCACTGGATGATCTTTCCATCCACAAGGCGGTAAGGAGAGCCCTGCAGAAAATGACACCAGGTGATGACATGGAGGCCTTTTTGACCATCTTTGAATGGGTCATAGAGAGAGAGAGAGAACCTTCTGCCAAAGCAATGGGCTGAGGTCCCGACACCATACTTGACGAGGGAGCCCCAGAAAGCCTACTATAACTTGGCGCTGCAAGACGCCAAAGGAATATCACAAGCTAAAAACTAATTTGGACACATTTGTGGGGACTGTCAGGGCACATCGGGGCCTATCACGGGTACAAATGCCCCACTCCCAAATGTTTGACCTACTGCATCTGGTATAAAAATTGTTGCAGACAGAATCCTCTAGCCCTGCACAGATGGTAGAGCGAGTGGTGAAGGACCAGTTTGTGCATTCCCTTAATAGGCCAATACAGATTTGGGTCGCCCAGGGAGATCCCAGAGACGCTGATGAACTGGTGCGACTGGTTGAGAGGTATCGGGGGGGGGGGGGGGGGGGGGAGGGTGGTCAGGGATTCCTTGAGAAAGCAGCCCACTCCGCTTTGCATTGTTCTGGGACATGTGGGGAAAGCAGGGACGCCTGGTTGCTTGGACGACAGCCAGATCACTCCTAAAGAAACCTTGCCACAGGCCATAGAAGACGAGTTTCCCTTGTGTGTGCTTTTCGGTGACAAGGATAAGGTAGCATCCCCTGAGGACAATATTCCTGAGCTGGAGGTGTCCGAGGGAAACTTTGGAACTGCACAACTCAGGGACTCAACTCTTAAAAGGGGCATTTGAAAATGTGATAGTGTTAAATGGAGTGCCTCAGGACAGTTGGTTCCTGCATTTTGCCATGAATGGGGATTTTCTTTATAGACTAACTAAGCCAAGAGATGAGGTGATAGAGTAGTTACTAGTGCCAGGGCCCTATAGAAGCAGGGTGTTCGACATGGCTCATTCCACGTGTTGGGTGGTCACTTGGGGACAGATAAGACTCAGGAACGAATTTTCCAGAGATTCTACTGGCCTAGGTGCTACAAAGAAATGAGCTACTGTCCTACCTGCCAGTTAACTTCCCCTGTGGCCCACTTACACAGTCTCCTGGTACCGTTGCCCATCATCGAGGTTCCATTCAAACGCATAGTAATCGACTTAGTGGGGCCCCTGCTGAAGTGAGCAAGAGGACATCAATATATATTAGTGGTCTTGGATTATGCTACCCGGTACCCAGAGGCGATACCCCTAAGAAATTCCACTGCAAAGTGCATCTCACGAGAGTTGCTCGATATCTTCTCTCAAACCAGTCTGCTGAAGGAGACAATGATGACTCAAGGGACCACCTTCACGTTGAAGTTCATGAGGAAATTGTGCAAGACTCTGCACTGAGAGGTTTAACAAAACCTTTAAGGCTATGTTGAGGAAAGCAGTGAAGGACAGCCGAGACTGGGACTGTCTGTTCCCCTACCTGTTAATTCTCCATCAGGGAAGTTCCCCAAGCTTCCACAGGTTTTTCTCCATTTGAACTACTCTATGGCCGACACTCTAGAGGACTCCTGGATGTGGCAAAAGAATCCTGGGAAGCGGAGACCTCACCCTTTAGAAGCGTGGTGGAGCATGTTGCCCAGATGCAAGAGAGGATTGCCAACATGATGCCCATTGTGAAGGAACACCCCCTCAAGGCACAGGAAACAGTCCAAAGTATATAATAGGTCAGCCAGGGTGAGATGGTTCAACCCAGGGGATCAAGCACTTGTGTTGGAACCCATGGTAGAGAGCAAGTTCCTGGCCAAGTGGCAGGGCCCCTATGAGGTGGTAGAGAAAGTTGGTGAAGTTAACTATAAAATCCACCAACCAGGGAAGAGTAAGCCCTATCAGGTTTATCATGTTAAATTAAATTGATTTAAACCATGGCAGGACAGAGAACCCATGGAAGCTCCTTGCCTGGTGGCAAAGTCCACTGTCAGCATGGAAGATGTTAAGGTATTGGACACCTTGTCCCGCTCACAGAAACAGCAATGTCAGGAGCTGTTGCAGCGGAATAAATACCTGTTTTCTGAGTTGCCATGCCTCACTAGAGCATAAGGTACTCATAAAGCCTCATGTTTGCGTCAATCTAAAGCCATATTGGATTCCAGAGGCTGCAGAGAGGTGATCTTGAAAGCGGTGAAGTGGATGCTGAATATAGGGGTCATTGAAGAATCTAAGAGTGGATGATACAGTCCCATAGTGTTGGTGCCAAAACCAGATGGGGAGTGGCAGTTCTGTAATGACTATAGGAAGCTCAATGAGGTCTTGAAATTTGACACCTACACAATGCTGAGCGTAGATGAGCTTATTGAGAGGCTAGGACCAGCTCGGTACATTATCACCCTGGACCTCACTAAAGAATACTGGCAAATTTCCCTGTCCTCAGAGGCCAAGTAGAAGATGGCCTTCTCGACGTTAGATGAATGTGATCAGTACGTTAGGATGAAATTTGGTTTGCATGGAGTTCCGGCAGCTTTTCAGAGAGCCATGGCCTGGATCTTAACACCCCACAAAAAAGTATGCAGCGGCCTACTTAGATGACCGTCATATTCAGCCAGGACTAAGGAAGTAATCTTGGAAAAGTTCAGGCCATACTTGACACTTTAAGGATGGCAGGCTTAACCATCAACACAAAAAAATGTGCTATGAGGATGGAGGAAGCCAAGTATCTGGGCTACGTGGTAGGTAGAGGTGAAATAAAACCTCAAATAAGCAATACAAAACTGCCCACAGTCCCTCTCGAAATAGCAGGTCAGGACATTTCTAGGTATCGTGGGCCACTATCAAAGATTTGTCCTTAACTTTTCCCTGATAGCAGCCTCGCTGACAGATCTTCTGAAAAAGTCGGCTATGGCCAAGTGGTCACCAGAAGATGAGGCGGCCTTCTAGGAATGGAAACTGGTTCTCTGTAAACAGCCAGTTTTGGTGGCACCCAACTTCCCCAAATAGTATGTGGTTCAGACAGACGCATCAGATGTCTGGCTGGAAGCAGTTTTGTCCCAGGAAATTAACAGAGAGGAACACCCTGTAATGCACCTCTGTCGGAAGCTGTCTACATGTGAGCAGAACTACTCCATAGTGAAAAAAGAATGTTTGGCCATCAAGCAGGAGTTGGACACAGATATTACCTGTTGTTAGGTAGAAGGTTCAGGTTAGTGTCGCACCATGCACCACTGAAGGTGGATGCGAGAGAAGGGAAACAATGCCCGAGCAACTAGGTGGTTCCAAGCACTACAGGATTTAAGTTTTCAGGTAAAGCAAAGGCCTGGGAAACAACATTGGAATGCAGATGACCTATCAAGGGTCAATTGTATGTTGGCAGGAGGTGCCGAGCCCCCCCGGCATTGGGCAGAGGGGAGTGTGTAAGGTGGAAGCTGGACAGGTCGTTGATGGGAGATATGCGTCCCTGAGGTGCCAAGGCTCAGGGAAGTAGGACCTGGAGAAGCAGGCTCCAGCGCACTTGGTGCTAAGAGGTGTTTTAATGGACACAGATTATGGGTCCGGGTTTTACAAGCAGCTGAAAGCCGGGTAGGATCGGCTGCTCACTTACCTCCAGTCCAGGTCTTGGATTGTCTAATTTAAGGCAGCTGGGGCTGTCTCACGTTGTCTGTGTGTTTTCCAAAGTGAGGAGGCCTTGCATATGCTGCTCAGACCTGGCTGGAGTCTGAGAGGTAAAGACTCATGCTTAAACAGCTGAGCCCATGTGTTAAATGGACTGGCTATTTTCCTGTTTTGTTCTGTTATACCTTTTGATTACCTGTAAGAGGCTGCTTTATTTTTGTTAACCCTGACGATTTATGAACTTTTAATAAACCGCCTGTTTGTTTTGAAACAATGAACTAAATCCCATGTGTGTACCAGTGTCTACCACAGAGCCAATCCCTCACAATATATAGATAACTCGCTCTCTCTCTATATCCACATATGTATACATACTCAAACAACGGGGAAAATAAGTATTGGATACACTGCCAATTTTGCAAGTTTTCCCACCTAAAAAAAATGGAGAGGTCTGTAATTTTTATCGTAGTTACACTTCAACTGTGAAAGACAGAATCTAAACATAAAAAACAGAAAATCACATTGTATGATTTTTAAATAACATAGTAACATAGTTAGTAAGGCCGAAAAAAGACATTTGTCCATCCAGTTCAGCCTATATTCCATCATAATAAATCCCCAGATCTACGTCCTTCTACAGAACCTAATAATTGTATGATACAATATTGTTCTGCTCCAGGAAGACATCCAGGCCTCTCTTGAACCCCTCGACTGAGTTCGCCATCACCACCTCCTCAGGCAAGCAATTCCAGATTCTCACTGCCCTAACAGTAAAGAATCCTCTTCTATGTTGGTGGAAAAACCTTCTCTCCTCCAGACGCAAAGAATGCCCCCTTGTGCCCGTCACCTTCCTTGGTATAAACAGATCCTCACCGAGATATTTGTATTGTCCCCTTATATACTTATACATGGTTATTAGATCGCCCCTCAGTCGTCTTTTTTCTAGACTAAATAATCCTAATTTCGCTAATCTATCTGGGTATTGTAGTTCTCCCATCCCCTTTATTAATTTTGTTGACCTCCTTTGTACTCTCTCTAGTTCCATTATATCCTTCCTGAGCACCGGTGCCCAAAACTGGACACAGTACTCCATGTGCGGTCTAACTAGGGATTTGTACAGAGGCAGTATAATGCTCTCATCATGTGTATCCAGACCTCTTTTAATGCACCCCATGATCCTGTTTGCCTTGGCAGCTGCTGCCTGGCACTGGCTGCTCCAGGTAAGTTTATCATTAACTAGGATCCCCAAGTCCTTCTCCCTGTCAGATTTACCCAGTGGTTTCCCATTCAGTGTGTAATGGTGATATTGATTCCTTCTTCCCATGTGTATAACCTTACATTTATCATTGTTAAACCTCATCTGCCACCTTTCAGCCCAAGTTTCCAACTTATCCAGATCCATCTGTAGCAGAATACTATCTTCTCTTGTATTAACTGCTTTACATAGTTTTGTATCATCTGCAAATATCGATATTTTACTGTGTAAACCTTCTACCAGATCATTAACCCCTCTGTGACCTTAGATGTACTATCCCGTTGAGGTGCCATGGGCTTATCTGACCCTGGACGGGATAGTACGTCATAGCCGATCGGCCGCGCTCCCGGGGGGAGCGCGGCCGATCGCGGCCGGGTGTCAGCTGCTTATCGCAGCTGACATCCGGCACTATGTGCCAGGAGCGGTCACGGACCGCCCCCGGCACATTAACCCCTGGCACACCGCGATCAAAGATGATCGCGATGTGCCGGCGGTGCAGGGAAGCACCGCACAGGGAGGGGGCTCCCTGCGGGCTTCCCTGAGACCCCCGGAGCAACGCGATGTGATCGCGTTGCTGCGAGGGTCTCACCTCCCTCCCTGCTCCCTCCAGCCCCGGATCCAAGATGGCCGCGGATCCGGGTCCTGCAGGGAGGGAGGTGGCTTCACAGAGCCTGCTTAGAGCAGGCACTGTGAAGCCTGCAGCGCTGCATGTCAGATCAGTGATCTGACAGAGTGCTGTGCAAACTGTCAGATCACTGATCTGTGATGTCCCCCCTGGGACAAAGTAAAAAAGTAAAAAAAAAATTTTCCAAATGTGTAAAAAAAATTAAAAAAAATATTCCAAAATAATGAAAAAAAAAAATAAATATTATTCCCATAAATACATTTCTTCATCTAAATAAAAAAAAAAACCAATAAAAGTACACATATTTAGTATCGCCGCGTCCGTAACGACCCGACCTATAAAACTGTCCCACTAGTTAACCCCTTCAGTAAACACCGTAAGAAAAAAAAAAAAAAAAACGAGGCAAAAAACAACGCTTTATTATCATACCGCCGAACAAAAAGTGGAATAACACGCGATCAAAAGGACAGATATAAATAACCATGGTACCGCTGAAAGCGTCATATTGTCCCGCAAAAAAAGAGCCGCCATACAGCATCATCAGCAAAAAAATAAAAAAGTTATAGTCCTGAGAATAAAGCGATGCAAAAATAATTATTTTTTCTGTAAAATAGTTTTTATCGTATAAAAGCGCCAAACCATAAAAAAAATGATATAAATGAGGTATCGCTGTAATCGTACTGACCCGAAGAATAAAACTGATTTATCAATTTTACCAAATGCGGAACGGTATAAACGCCTCCCCCAATAGAAATTCATGAATAGCTGGCTTTTGGTCATTCTTCCTCACAAAAATCGGAATAAAAAGCGATCAAAAAATGTCACGTGCCCAAAAATGTTTTCAATAAAAACGTCAACTCGTCCCGCAAAAAACAAGACCTCACATGACTCTGTGGACCAAAATATGGAAAAATTATAGCTCTCAAAATGTGGTATTGCAAAAAATATTTTTTGCAATAAAAAGGGTTTTTCAGTGTGTGACGGCTGCCAATCATAAAAATCCGCTAAAAAACTCGCTATGAAAGTAAATCAAACCCCCCTTCATCACCCCCTTAGTTAGGGAAAAATAAAAAAAAATGTATTTATTTCCATTTTCCCATTAGGGCTAGGGTTAGGGCTAGGGTTAGGGCTAGGGTTAGGGCTAGGGTTAGGGCTAGGGTTAGGGCTAGGGTTAGGGCTAGGGTTAGGGCTAGGGTTAGGGCTAGGGTTAGGGTTAGGGCTAGGGTTAGGGCTAGGGTTAGGGTTAGGGCTAGGGTTAGGGCTAGGGTTAGGGCTAGGGTTAGGGTTAGGGCTAGGGTTAGGGTTGGGGCTACGGTTAGGGTTGGGGCTAAAGTTAGGGTTAGGGTTTAGATTACATTTACAGTTGGGAATAGGGTTGGGATTAGGGTTAGGGGTGTGTCAGGGTTAGAGGTGTGGTTAGGGTTACCGTTGGAATTAGGGTTAGGGGTGTGTTTAGATTAGGGTTTCAGTTATAATTGGGGGGTTTCCACTGTTTCGGCACATCAGGGGCTCTCCAAACACGACATGGCGTCCGATCTCAATTCCAGCCAATTCTGCGTTGAAAAAGTAAAACAGTGCTCCTTCCCTTCCGAGCTCTCCTGTGTGCCCAAACAGGGGTTCACCCCAACATATGGGGTATCAGCGTACTCAGGACAAATTGGACAACAACTTTTGTTACCCTTGGGAAAATACAAAACTGGGGGCTAAAAAATAATTTTTGTGGGAAAACAAAAAGATTTTTTATTTTCACGGCTCTGCGTTATAAACTGTAGTGAAACACTTGGGGGTTCAAAGTTCTCACAACACATCTAGATAAGTTCATTGAGGGGTCTAGTTTCCAATATGGGGTCACTTGTGGGGGGTTTCTACTGTTTAGGTACATTAGGGGTTCTGCAAACGCAATGTGACGCCTGCAGACCAATCCACCCAAGTCTGCATTCCAAATGATGCTCCTTCCCTTCCGAGCCCTCCCATGCGCCCAAACGGTGGTTCCCCCCCACATATCGGGTATCAGCGTACTCAGGACAAATTGGACAACAACATTTAGGGTCCAATTTCTCCTGCTAACCTTGGAAAAATACAAAACTGGGGGCTAAAATATAATTTTTGTGGAAAAAAAAATATTTTTTATTTGCATGGCTCTGCGTTATAAACTGTAGTGAAATACTTGGGGGTTCAAAGCTCTCACAACACATCAAGATGAGTTCCTTAGGGGGTCTACTTTCCAAAATGGTGTCACTTGTGGGGGGTTTCTACTGTTTAGGTACATTAGGGGCTCTGCAAACGCAATGTGACGCCTGCAGACCATTCCATCTAAGTCTGCATTCCAAATGGCGCTCCTTCCCTTCCGAGCCCTCCCATGCGCCCAAACGGTGGTTCCCCCCCACATATGGGGTATCAGCGTACTCAGGACAAATTGGACAACAACTTTTGGGGTCCAATTTCTCCTGTTACCCTAGGGAAAATACAAAACTGGGGGCTAAAAAATAATTTTTGTGGGAAAAAAATTTTGTTTTATTTTTATGGCTCTGCATTATAAACTTCTGTGAAGCCCTTGGTGGGTCAAAGTGCTCACCATACATCCAGATAAGTTCCTTAGGGGGTCTACTTTCCAAAATGGTGTCACTTGTGGGGGGTTTCAATGTTTAGGCACATCAGTGGCTCTCCAAACGCAACATGGCGTCCCATCTCAATTCCTGTCAATTTTGCATTGAAAAGTCAAACGGCGCTCCTTCCCTTCCGAGCTCTCCCATGCGCCCAAACAGTGGTTTACTGCCACATATGGGGTATCAGCGTACTCGGGACAAATTGGACAACAACTTTTGAGGTCCAATTTCTTCTCTTACCCTTGGAAAAATAAAAAATTGGGGGCAAAAATATAATTTTTGTGAAAAAATATGATTTTTTATTTTTACGGTTCTGCATTATAAACTTCTGTGAAGCACTTGGTGGGTCAAAGTGCTCACCACACCTCTAGATAAGTTCCTTAGGGGGTCTACTTTCCAAAATGGTGTCACTTGTGGGGGGTTTCAATGTTTAGGCACATCAGTGGCTCTCCAAACGCAACATGGCGTCCCATCTCAATTCCTGTCAATTTTGCATTGAAAAGTCAAATAGCGCTCCTTCCCTTCCGAGCTCTCCCATGCGCCCAAACAGTGGTTTACTGCCACATATGGGGTATCAGCGTACTCAGGACAAATTGGACAACAACTTTTTGGGTCCAATTTCTCCTGTTACCCTTGGTAAAATAAAACAAATTGGAGCTGAAGTAAATTTTTTGTGTAAAAAAGTTAAATGTTCATTTTTATTTAAACATTCCAAAAATTCCTATTAAACACCTGAAGGGTTAATAAACTTCTTGAATGTGGTTTTGAGCACCTTGAGGGGTGCAGTTTTTAGAATGGTGTCACACTTGGGCATTTTCTATCATATAGACCCCTCAAAATGACTTCAAATGAGACGTGGTCCCTAAAAAAAAATGGTGTTGTAAAAATGAGAAATTGCTGGTCAACTTTTAACCCTTATAACTCCCTAACAAAAAAAAAAATTGGTTCCAAAATTATGCTGATGTAAAGGAGACATGTGGGAAATGTTACTTATTAAGTATTTTGTGTGACATATCTCTGTGATTTAATTGCATAAAAATTCAAAGTTTGAAAATTGCGAAATTTTCAAAATTTTCGCCAAATTTCCGTTTTTTTCACAAATAAACGCAGGTACTATCAAAGAAATTTTACCACTATCATGAAGTACAATATGTCACGAGAAAACAATGTCAGAATCACCAGGATCCGTTGAAGCGTTTCGGAGTTATAACCTCATAAAGGGACAGTGGTCAGAATTGTAAAAATTGGCCTGGTCATTGACGTGCAAACCACCCTTGGGGGTAAAGGGGTTAATGAATATGTTGCAGAGAACAGGTCCCAATACTGACCCCTGCGGTACCCCACTGGTCACAGCAACCCAGTTAGAGACTATACCATTTATAACCACCCTTTGTTTTCTATCACTAAGCCAGTTACTAACCCATTTACACACATTTTCCCCCAGACCAAGCATTCTCATTTTGTGTACCAACCTCTTGTGCGGCACGGTATCAAAGGCTTTGGAAAAATCGAGATATACCACGTCCAATGACTCACCGTGGTCCAGCCTATAGCTTACCTCTTCATAAAAACTGATTAGATTGGTTTGACAGGAGCGATTTCTCATAAACCCATGCTGATATGGAGTTAAACAGTTATTCTCATTGAGATAATCCAGAATAACATCCCTCAGAAACCCTTCAAATATTTTACCAACAATAGAGGTTAGACTTACTGGCCTATAATTTCCAGGTTCACTTTTAGAGCCCTTTTTGAATATTGGCACCACATTTGCTATGCGCCAGTCCTGCGGAACAGACCCTGTCGCTATAGAGTCCCTAAAAATAAGAAATAATGGTTTATCTATTACATTACTTAGTTCTCTTAGTACTCGTGGGTGTATGCCATCCGGACCCGGAGATTTATCTATTTTAATCTTATTTAGCCGGTTTCGCACCTCTTCTTGGGTTAGATTGGTGACCCTTAATATAGGGTTTTCATTGTTTCTTGGGATTTCACCTAGCATTTAATTTTCCACCGTGAATACCGTGGAGAAGAAGGTGTTTAATATGTTAGCTTTTTCCTCGTCATCTACAACCATTCCTTCCTCACTATTTTTTAAGGGGCCTACATTTTCAGTTTTTATTCTTTTACTATTGATATAGTTGAAGAACAGTTTGGGATTAATTTTACTCTCCTTAGCAATGTGCTTCTCTGTTTCCTTTTTGGCAGCTTTAATTAGTTTTTTAGATAAAGTATTTTTCTCCCTATAGTTTTTTAGAGCTTCAATGGTGCCATCCTGCTTTAGTAGTGCAAATGCTTTCTTTTTACTGTTAATTGCCTGTCTTACTTACTATTTCTAGTCCTTTTATTCCCACAAGGTATAAACCGCTTACACTGCCTATTTAGGATGTTCTTAAACATTTCCCATTTATTATCTGTATTCTTATTTCTGAGGATATTGTCCCAGTCTACCAGATTAAGGGCATCTCTAAGCTGGTCAAACTTTGCCTTCCTAAAGTTCAGTGTTTTTGTGACTCCCTGACAAGTCCCCCTAGTGAAAGACAGGTGAAACTGTACAATATTGTGGTCGCGATTTCCTAGATGCCCAACCACCTGCAGATTTGTTATTCTGTCAGGTCCATTAGATAGTATTAGGTCTAAAAGTGCTGCTCCTCTGGTTGGATTCTGCACCAATTGTGAAAGATAATTTTTCTTGGTTATTAGCAGAAACCTGTTGCCTTTATGGGTTTCACAGGTTTCTGTTTCCCAGTTAATATCCGGGTAGTTAAAGTCCCCCATAACCAGGACCTCATTATGGGTTGCAGCTTCATCTATCTGCTTTAGAAGTAGACTTTCCATGGTTTCTGTTATATTTGGGGGTTTGTAACAGACCCCAATGAGAATTTTGTTACCATTTTTCCCTCCATGAATTTCGACCCATATGGACTCGACATCCTCATTTCCTTCGCTAATATCCTCCCTTAAAGTGGACTTTAGACAAGACTTTACATAGAGACAAACCCCTCCTCCTCTCCGATTTTTACGATCCTTTCTAAACAGACTGTAACCCTGTAAGTTAACTGCCCAGTCATAGCTTTCATCTAACCATGTCTCGGTTATTCCCACTATGTCAAAGTTACCTGTAGATATTTCTGCTTCTAGTTCTTCCATCTTGTTTGTCAGGCTTCTGGCGTTTGCGAGCATGCAGTTTAGAGGATTTTGTTTTCTTCCAATCTCCTCGCTGTGGATTGTTTTAGAAATGTTCTTACCTCCCTTCTGAGTATGTTTTCCTGGGTCTTCTTTGTTCAAGTCTAATGTTTTTCTTCCCGTCCCCTCTTCTTCTAGTTTAACGCCCTCCTGATGAGTGTAGCGAGTCTTCTGGCGAATGTGTGTTTCCCTGGTTTGTTGAGGTGTAGTCCGTCTCTGGCGAGGAGTCCATCGTACAAGTAATTCACACCGTGGTCCAGGAATCCGAATCCTTGTTGTCTGCACCATCGTCTTAGCCAGTTGTTTGCATCAAGGATCCTGTTCCATCTCCTGGTGCCATGCCCGTCTACTGGAAGGATAGAAGAAAAAACTACCTGTGCATCCAGTTCCTTTACTTTCTTCCCCAACTCTTCAAAGTCCTTGCAGATTGTCAGTAGGTCCTTCCTTGCCGTGTCATTGGTGCCAACATGTATCAGAAGAAATGGGTGGACGTCCTTGGAGCTGAAGAGCTTTGGTATCCTATCGGTCACATCCTTGATCATCGCACCTGGAAGGCAGCATACTTCTCTTGCAGTTATGTCCGGTCTGCAGATGGCTGCTTCTGTGCCTCTCAGTAGTGAGTCTCCCACCACCACCACCACTCTTTGTTGCTTCTTGGCTGTACTTTTTGTTGTCACATGTTGCTGTGTGCCCTTTTCTTTTTTGCTTGCTGGTATTGCTTCATCCTTAGGTGTGCCATCTTCATCCTCTACAAAGATTTGATATCGGTTCTTCAGTTGCGTGGTTGGTGATTTCTCCATGGTCTTCTTGCTTCTTTTGGTCACATGCTTCCACTCATCTGCTTTTGGAGGTTCTCTGACACTTTTTTCACCTTCTGTGACCAGTAGAGATGCTTCTGTTCTGTCTAGAAAGTCTTCATTCTCTTTGATGAGTTTCAAAGTTGCTATTCTTTCTTCCAGACTCCGCACCTTTTCTTCTAAAAGGGCCACTAGTCTACACTTCTGACAGGTGAAATTGGATTCTTCTTCTGGTCGATCTGTGAACATGTAGCACATGCTGCAGCTGACCATGTAGGTTGTCACATCTGCCATGTTGCTCCTAGATCCTGCTGACTTGCTGTGTGCTTTCCTTCTTGTGTAATCTACTCAGCCAAGCTCTCTCAATTAAATTGAATTTTATTGCATGAAATAAATATTTGATCACCTACCAACAAGCAAGAATTCGGACTCTCACAGACCTGTTCGTTTTTCTTTAAGGCTACTTTCACACTAGCGTCGTACGACGCACGTCGCAATGCGTCGTTTTGGAGAAAAAACGCATCCTGCAAAATTGCTTGCAGGATGTGTTTTTTCTCCATAGACTAACATTAGCGACGCATTGCGACGCTTTGCCACATGTCGCAACCGTCGTGTGACGGTTGCGTCGTGTTGCGTCGGACCGTCGAAACCAAAAAACGTTGCATGTAACGTTTTTTGGTGCGTCGTGTCCGCCATTTCCGACTGCGCATGCGCGGCCAGAACTCCGCCCCCTCCTTCCCGCAACTCAGTTTTTCAACGCATCCGCTGCCCCCGTTGTGTGGCGGTTTCACAGTATGTGTCGGTACGTCGCAACGTCGCATTGTGACGTGCGTCGTACGACGCTAGTGTGAAAGTAGCCTAAGAAGCCCTTCTAGTCTGCACTCATTACCCGTATTAATTGCACCTGTTTGAACTCGTTACCTGTATAAAAGACACCTGTCCACACACTCAATCACACTCCAACCTCTTCATCATGGCCAAGACCAAAGAGCTGTTTAAGGACACCAGGGACAAAATTGTAGACCTGCACAAGGCTTGGATGGGTTACAGGACAATAGGAAAGCAGCTTGGTGAGATGGCAACAACTGTTGGCAGAATTATTAGAAAATGGAAGAAACACAACATGACTGTTGGGAGGACCGGGTCAATGACCTGAAGAGAGTTGGGACCACAGTTCCAAACATTACCGTTAGTAACACACTAATGGATTAAAAGCCTGCAGGGTTTGCAAGGTCCCTGTACTCATGCTAGCACATGTCCAGGCCTGTTTGAAGTTTGCCAGTGACCATCTAGATGATCCATAGGAGGCATCGAAGAAGGTCATATGGTCAGATGAGACCAAAATAGAACTTTTTGGCATCAATTAAACTCACTGTGTTTGTAGGAAGAAGGATGCGTACAACCCCACGAACACTGTACCAACCGTGGAGCATGGTGAGGGAAATATATTAATTTGGGGGAGCTTTTCTGCAAAACTGACAGGATGACTGCACCGTATTGAAGGGAGGATGGATGGGCTCATGTACCGCAAGATTTTGTCCAAAAATCTCCTTCCCTCAGTAAGATCATTGAAGATGGGTCGAGGCTGGGTTTTCCACCATAATAATGACCTGAAACACACAGCAGCCAAGGCAACTAAGGAGTGGCTCTGTAATCTATATATATAATTGTCTAAGGTCCACTTCCCTGTGTCTGTCTGTTTGTCTGTCACGGAAATCCCGCGTCGCTGATTGGTCGCGGCCGGCTGGGCGCGGCCAATCAGCGACAGGCACAGTCCGGCCGTGAATTGGCCCCTCCCTACTGCCCTCCAGTCAGTGCCCCCTCCATACTCTCCTCCAGTCAGCACCCACGTAGCGTTTTAGCAGTCCACTAAACGGACTGCGTTACACCGCTGCATGATGCGATGTAACGCAGTCCGTTAACGCTGCCATTAACCCTGTAAGTGTGACCAACTTTTTACTATTGATGCTGCCTATGCAGCATCAATAGTAAAAACATATAATGTTAAAAATAATAATAATAAAAAAAAAATCATTTTATTCTCACCTTCCGGTGTCCGCGGCAGTCTTTCCCGCTCCTTGCGACGCTCCAGTCCCAAGAATCCATTGCGGCAATGATCCCAGATGACATAGTGGTCTCACAAGACCGCTACATCATCACGGGTTATTGCCGCAAGGCATTACGGGGAACGGAGTGTTGCGAGGACCATCGCTAAACGCCTGGGCTGGATTCGGGGGCCGCCGGAAGGTGAGTATATAACTATTTTTTATTTAAATTCTTTTTTTACAGGGATATGGTGCCCACATTGCTATATACTACATGGGCTGTGTTATATACTACGTGGGCTGCGTTATATACTGCGTGGGCTGCGTTATATACTACGTCGCTGTGTTATATACTACGTGGGCTGTGCTATATACTACGTGGGCTGTGTTATATACTATGTGCATGTGCATTATACTACGTGGGTGTGCTATATACTACGTGGCTGTGCAATATACTACGTGGGCTGTGCTATATACTACGCAGCTATGCTATATACTACATAACTGTGCTATATACTACATAGCTGTGCTATATACTACGTAGGCTGTTACATGCTATGTGGGCTGTGAGACTCTTTCGCCTGGGGCCCTCAAAAACCTGGAGACGGCCCTGGCTTCACTGATTGGTCGTGCCGGCCGCGACCAATCAGCGACAGACGCAGTCCGGCCGCGTATTGGGGCGGGATTTGAACCACGCTTCGCTAATTGGTAGTGCCCAGCAGGCAGAATCCTGTGTATTCATTGCATTATTCTGAAATCTTCATTAATAAACTACATACATATTCTAGAATACCTGATGCGCTAGAATCGGGCCAAAATCTAGTGAGCATATAATGGTCTTGGAGTGGCCTAGCCAGTCTCCAGACCTGAACCCAATAGAAAATCTTTGGAGGGAGCTGAAGATCAATGTTGCCCAGTGACAGTCCTCTATACAGATCTTCTGCAGATCATTCGATTTTTGGGACTGAGACAAAATCCCTGCTGCAGTTTGTGCCAACTTGATCAAGAACTACAGGAAACGTCATACCTATGTAATTCTAAACAAAGGTTTCTGTACCAAAATATTAAAGTTCTGTTTTACTATTGTATCAAATACTTATTTCATCCAATAGAATGCAAATAAATTATGTAAAAATCATACAATGTGACTTTCTAGATTTTTTTAAAGATTCTATCTCTCACAGTTGAAGTGTAGTGGGGAATATTTTTTTAATTATCTTTTTCTCAGATGTTTTATATATGCATATATATATATATATATATATATATATATATATATATATATATTTACATAATTTATCCCCCAAGAGAGGAAAAAAAACTCCTGGAAACATATTTTTTTCATTTATTAGATATTTTTTCCACTGTAACTAAGACATCTATATGAGATCCAGTTACAGGTTCAAACTGTCCCCTGCTGTGCCATTTGTCACCGACAGAGCTGGTCTAAGTCTGCTAGAACCTAGCAGCTCTACTATGCCGGCATTGGCACGCTCTACATAAAGCGCAATGTAGCTGGCAAAATAGAACACGAAAGTGGTAATAATCCGCAACTGTCTTCTCCTCAAGGTGCCGAGCTACCAGAGACTCAACCTGTTCCTGCTGCTAGATTTTAACCCAGGGCTATACATTTACAATGATATGGGGTTTAAAGCCCAGGAGCAAGCTCCGTAAATTTACAGCGCTTGATAGTTATTGGGTTGAATAGCTGACCAAGTCCTCACAGGACTCCTAAGAGAGACACAGAGTCCTGCTTACTCCAATTTCACACAGTGACCACCACCTCCTTTGTACACACACTGATAGAGGACAGCCCGTGTGGGAGTCCTTATTATTGTCTGCCGACATCTCAAATGGTGTATCATGTAAGACATTAAATGTATAATTACAATAATACAGTAAGAGACTGTAAGGCTATGTGCACACGATGTGGATTTGCTGCGGATCCGCAGCGGATTTTTCCACGCAGAAACGCTGCAGAACCGCACTGTGATGTACAGTATAATGTTATTTAATGGCAAAAAAAAAAAAAGCTGTGCAGATGGTGCGGAAAAATCAGTGCGGAATTGCTGTGGATTTCAAAGAAGTGCATGTCACTTCTTTTGTGCGGATCTGCAGCGTTTCTGAACCCCTCCATGTTAAAATTCCGCAGAGGCAAAAAACGCTGAAAATCCGCACAAAAACCGCGGTAAATCCGTGGCTGCGGATTCTGCCAGGAGATGCGGATTTTGTGCAGAAAATTCTGCACCTCTTTTCCTACGTGTGCACATAGCCTAAAAAGCCTGGTTTACATATTGTGCCTCTGAGCGGACAGACAAAGGAAAGCAGTTTGGCAGTGGTCACCCATTGCAGCTGGAAACCCCCTTTAACGAAATGTCGTCTTCGGCAGCAAAGAATCCCATAATGCGGTCTTTCAGGAATAAAATGTAACATTCATTACAAATGAAAAGATGGATGACACAGGAAAGCATGATCTCCTTTGGGGGATGTAAGCAGATTTTGGTAACAAGGTCACCTTTCCTGTCATAATGTAGTAAAGCGGATTAGTCAAGAGGACAGATATGGATGATGCATTGTATACAATGCTCTTAGTGACAGTGCCCATGCTGACATGTGAAGAACGGTCTAAACAGATGGAAGGAGCCAGACACGTGGAAGTTTCACAAGGTTACACATTTCACCGTAGGTCTAGACCTCCATAGAAGAACTGACCAATTAAGTGATTATGCATCTAAAAATCATCTCCAGGTGGCACCAATACATGGCAGGACCAAATCTGGCCATATCAACCTGGTTGACAGCTATCATTACAACATTCCTCATGAACATGAATATTTATTTCAGTGTGGAAAACACAATTTTTCCTGTTAGGTTGAAATTTCTCTCAAAACCTAAAAATGTAGGATTTATTGCACATAACTTTGATATCAGATCTCCCTTACAATGACATATCAAAACGTATACAAGAACTTGAAAAACTAAGTTCTTGGTAAGGTCAGCACGATATTGCGATGGCCTTAGTCTTAGACTCCTATACAGTCTCAGGATGGATAAAATCGCTATACATAGCTTGCCCCTCTTAACTTTCCTTCCACTTGCTATCCTGAGACTATTATAGTCAGCAAAGTCCAGGTACTGACAATAGCATTACACTGCAGAGGAACAATGAGTCAGATACTGTATTCATGTATTACAGTGTAATCCAGCACTTTGGAACACCCAGCAATATCTCCTCTGGCTAAAATCAAATTAGATAGATTACTTAACCCTTTTGTGCCAGTTCCTGTTTTCACCTTCGTGACCAGGCTATTTTTTTCAATTCTGCGCACAGTCACTTTAAGAGGTAATGACCCTGGAACGCTTCAATGGATCCCAGTGATTCCGAGACAGTTCTTTTGTGACTTATTGTACATACCCAAAAGTGACATCATTCTAAAAACTGCTCACAGGAATTAATGGAATGTGGAAATGAAAAATGAACATTTAACTTTTGTCCCGCAAAAATATTATTTCAGTCAAAAATTTTTCATTTTCACAAGGGTAGAAAGAAAAAAATGGCCCCCAAAACTTGTTGTACAATTTCTCCTGAGTACGCCGATACCCCATATGAGGGAGAAAACTGTTGGGGCGCAGGGCAGAGCTCGGAAGGGAAGCAGCGCCATTTGAGTTTTGGAATACAGAACCCCTGAGGTGCTACTGAGAAACCCTAAGATGCCTAAACAGTGGAAACCCCCCCCCCCACAAATGACCCCATTTTGCAAACTACACCCAATAAGGAATTTATCTAGATGTTTGGTTTGTACCTTGAACATTCAGGGGCTTTACAAAATTTTAGCGGGTTTTTATGTTTGGCTGCTGTCACACACTAAAAGACGCTTTTTTTTTCTCCAAAAACAAATTTTTGCATCACCATATTTTGAGATCTATAATTTTTCCATACATTGTCCCGTGAGGACTTGTTTTTTTGCGGGACGAGATGACGTTTTTATTGTTACCATTTTCGGGCACATGACATTTTTTAATCGCTTTATATTCAGACTTTTGGGAGGTAGAATGAGCAATAACCAGCAATTCAGGAAATGTTTTTTTCGTTTTATTTTTTTTTAATTAACGTTCCGAATGTGGTAAAATTGGTAAGGCAGCTATATCCTTCAGGTCAGAATGATTACAGCAATACCACATTTTTATCGTTTTCTTTTAACATTTTGTGGCTTTTAGACAAATCGTATTTTATAGAAAAAAAAAGAATTGTTTTTGCATTGCTTTATTCTGAGAGCTATATTTTATTTTTCCACTGATTGAGCTGTATGATGGCTTGTTTTTTGCGGGTAAGGACACGATTTCATCGGTACCATTTTTAGCTCCATTTTGACTTGTTGATCAGGTTTTATTCCACTTTTTGGTTGGCGATACAATGAAAAAGAAAAGATTTTTGCTGTTTTTTTCTTCAATGGTGTTCACTGAAGCGGTTAACTATTGGGACCGTTTTATAGGTCGGGTTGTTCCGTACGTGGCAATACCAAACTTGTGTACTTTTTACGTAAATATACATATTTATTGGTTTAATAATATTTTCTCTTTTTTGTCTCTCTTGGCCCAGGGATTACCTGCAATTTACAGGAGGGTAGATGGGAAGTAATCACTACAGCTCAGCTAATTAATATTGGTTGGACCACCAGAGTTGGACCACCCTGCTTTCAGGCCATTGTTAAAAAATAATCTTTCACAATACCTTAACCCCTTCATGACCATGGGATTTTTCATTTTTCCGTGTTCGTTTTTCACTCCCCTCCTTCCCAGAGCCATAACTTTTTTATTTTTCCGTCAATTTGGCCATGTAAGGGCTTATTTTTTGCGGGACGAGTTGTACTTTTGAACGACATCATTGGTTTTAGCATGTCGTGTACTAGAAAACGGGAAAAAAATTCCAAGTGCGGTGAAATTGCAAAAAAAGTGCAATCCCATACTTGTTTTTTGTTTGGCTTTTTTGCTAGGTTCACTAAATGCTAAAACTGACCTGCCATTATGATTCTCCAGGTCAGTACGAGTTCATAGACACCTAACATGACTAGGTTATTTTTTATCTAAGTGGTGAAAAAAAATTCCAAACTTTGCTAAAAAAAAAAATAAAAAAAAAAATTGCGCCATTTTCCGATACTCGTAGCGTCTCCACTTTTCGTGATCTGGGGTCGGTTGAGGGCTTATTTTTTGCGTGCCGAGATGACGTTTTTAATGATAGCATTTTGGTGCAGATACGTTCTTTTGATCGCCCGTTATTGCATTATAATGCAATGTCGCGGCGACCTAAAAAACGTAATTCTGTCGTTTCAAATTTTTTTCTCGCTACGCAGTTTAGCGATCAGGTTAATGCTTTTTTTTTAATTGATAGATCGGGCGATTCTGAGCGCGGCGATACCAAATATGTGTAGATTTGATTTTTTTTTTATTGATTTATTTTGATTGGGGCGAAAGGGGGGTGATTTAAACTTTTATATTTTTTTTATTTTTTTCACATTTTTTTTCAACTTTTTTTTTTTACTTTTGCCATGCTTCAATAGCCTCCATGGGAGGCTAGAAGCAGGCACAACTCGATCGGCTCTGCTACATAGCAGCAATCTGCTGATCGCTGCTATGTAGCAGAAATGGAGGTGTGCTGTGAGCGCCGACCACAGGGTGGCGCTCACAGCCACCGGTCATCAGTAACCATAGAGGTCTCAAGGACCTCTATGGTTACAATGGAGACGCATCGCCGACCCCCGATCATGTGACGGGGGTCGGCGATGACGTCATTTCCGGCCGCCCCGCCCGGATGCGGTAGTTAAATGTCGCTGTCTGCGATTGACAGCGGCATTTAACTAGTTAATAGGTGTGGGCAGATCGCGATTCTGCCCGCACCTATTGCGGGCACATGTCAGCTGTTCAAAACAGCTGACATGTCCCGGCTTTGATGCGGGCTCATCGCGGAGCCCTGCATCAAAGCAGGGGATCTGACCTCGGACGTACTATCCCGTCCGAGGTCAGAAAGGGGTTAACAGTGGTTGCCCATCTTTGGGGACAGTTTTTTCCACTTTCTTATATACATGTGAATGGGGCTAAAAATCATTTTTACAGTTGGGTTTCATTAAAAATGTTGCACCGTTTGCTGCCTATAGCCGCTGTGTTACATGGTCTATTGCTGTGAGTTGCCGAGGTTGGCTACAGTATCTTTAATTTATCGGATGTGCTGGGGACATGATTTTGTGGCACTTAGTGCAGCTTTCCTCACAGACTGCACAGCTCTGTACAATGGCTGCTAGTGAAGGAACATGTGACCAGACCGGTCCGTCAGCCTTGTCCAATAGGAAACCTCACATGAGAAAACCGCTTTTTATTGGAGGTGACAGACAGGTCACATGTTCAGCCACCAACAGCCATTGTATGCCCTCAGCCCATCCGCTAAAATAATGATAAAAGATACTGTAGGCGACTTCGGTAACTCAAAGCCAGCAATAGACAGTAATAAAAAAGCCGATAGGGGGCAAATGGTGCAACATTTTTTAATAAAAAACATGATTTTTCGTCTCAATTACAGACATTTAAAAATGAAAAAAATGTCCACAAAGATGGACAACCCCTTTAAGTTGTTTTACAGGTTAAGAATGTTATATCAGTTTTACATGGCAATACATGTACCTCAAGCAGATCGCCTTCAATAGAGTAACCAAATAAGAGTTTCTGGGCTTCGACGCTTCCAGAGGAAAATATATACAGTTTCAGGTCTGCTTCTCTCCATTTTTTCAGAGCTGGTACCACGTCATCGTATACCCTACAACAAAATGGAAGATTATTTTACACAGTTATACAAAACCTCTTGAAAGCATTATAACCTGCACATGATGGTGTAAACTAGTGCTCCTCACACCATAAATGGGGCCCGACTAGTGGGATGCCTTCAAATAGTTGGTGAGGAACAGCAAAGGGATGCAAGTTTGACACAAATGATTATATGTTGCAAAGGCCTTCCTGTGGCTGCACCACACTTTGGATTAAAACTACAGGGCGAGTCATGTATATGGATACACCTAACTAAAATGTGAATGGTTGAGGATATCAACTTCCTGTTTGTGGCACAACTTTTCAAGATGGGTGGTGACCATGGCGGCCATTTTGAAGTCAGCCATTTTGGATCCAACTTTATTTTTTCCAATGGGAAGAGGGTTATGTGACACATCAAACTTATTGAGAATTTCACAAGAAAAACAATGGTGTGCTTGGTTTTAATGTAACTTTATTCTTTCATGAGTTATTTACAAGTTTCGCTTTGTTTACAGCCATTGACATGTCGCAGAGGTTAACACGTGAGGAGCGGATAGAAATTGTGCTGATGTCTGGTGAACGCAGTACCCGGGTCATTGCAGCAGATTTCAATGCAAGAAAACGGTCACCATTCCCATGTTATTTAGGTGAATCCATATAAATGGACCACCCAAAAAGTTTGCCTCATCACTGAACATAATGTTCTGTTAAACTGAGGGTCCTGTTCCAATTTTTGTTTTGCCCATTCTGCATATTCAGCGCGCCGATCTGGCATCAGTCAATCATCCCTTCAGTGGATATTAGCTACTCACAAATGGCACCCTTACAAAATCCAGCTGCTGCTACATCTCAACGAGGGTGACCCAGATAGGCGCACTGAATTTGCAGAATGGGCAAAATAAATTGGGACAAGACCCTCAGTTTACATAGAACATTAAGTTCAGTGATGAGGCAAACTTTTTTGGATGGGCCATTTATATGGATTCACCTAAATAACATGGGAATGGTGACAGTTTTCTCGCATTGAAATCTGCTGCAGTGACTCGGGTACTGCGTTCACCAGACATCAGCACAATTTCTATCCGCGCCTCATTTGTTAACCTCTGCGACATGTCAATGGCTGTAAACAAAGAGAAACTTGTAAATTGATGTAATTTGTAAAAATTATCGCATACACTATGACAAATGGTGAGACCTAGTTACAGTCATCGCGAGATTACTGCAGAGTCCAAACATTCATAAATCTGTTGAAAAATGGCAGTTCCAATTATAACCACCAGGTGGTGACAAAGACCCTTTTACCATATGGAAGTTCAGTCCAAATCTTAAAGAGTTTATAGACCCTTTACTAGAGAAGGAGGACCAGACAGGAAGCAAGACGCTTATGAATGGGCACACCTGGCAAAATAGAAGGAAAACAGCTGAGTGTCAAAAGAAAAAAAAAAGGATTTTCCTTCAGTGGTCTCCTGATGGCCTCTATACACCTAGCAATGACTCCCTTCCAATGTGAGCGTTATACTCTGTGCACTGGATGCAGCAGTTATGTAATGTCACATGTACAGGGTGGAGCGCGGTAATTTGCTTTTTTGCACTGCATGCTGTGGCGGCACTGTCGGTCGAAGAGAGGGGAGAGTGGGTGTGGCTTACAGTGGCTGATGGGAGATTTGTATTCCTCTGCCTTAGAGTTGCCATCATGCAGTGGACACGTGAGGAGAGGTCATTTTGTGTTGAAGCGTATTTTTCAAATGCCCACTCGATCATTGCAGTGCAGCGTGCTTTTCGTTTACAATTCGCAGTTCCTCCACGCGGACGTGTTCCTGGACGGCAATCAATTGTAAATTGGGTGAATGCATTCAGAACAGCAGGGAATGTGTCATGTGTACGAAGGGGACCTGAGAGAAGGATTACAACACCACAAAACATCTAGAGAGTTAGAGCAGCAGTACTGCAATCTCCGAAACGCTCTGCTCGGAAGCAATCATTTGCTCTTGGCATTTCAAGACGTTCTCTCCACCGGATTCTTCATGATGAACTGAATTTTCACCCGTATAAAATGTGCGTGGTCCAACATTTGTCAGCATGGGACTATTTGACACGGCGGACCTCTTGTGAAGACATGTTAGCAACGATACCCCGTGACGCAATTGTGTTTTTTTCTGATGAGGCACATTTTCACCTCATTTTCACTGTGTGGTGCGCCATATCACGAGTAGGCATCATTGGTCCTTACTTTTTTCAGGATAATGGTCGTGCCATAACTGTGAACTCCGAACGGTACTTGTCTATGATACAGGATTATTTTCAGCCGGCTCTTGAGGCAATGGAACTAGAGGATACATGGTTCCAACAGGATGGTGCCACTGCACACACAGCGAGGGTTACCATGAATTGTTTGAGGCAAATGTTTCCTGGACGGCTTATCTCTTTGAGGGGAGATGTGAACTGGCCAGCACGCTCACCAGATTTAGCCCCATGCGATTTTTTCCTTTGGGGTTACCTGAAGTCTAAGGTGTATATCAACCGTCCCAACACCTTGGAAGACCTAAGGAACAATATTGAAGCTGAAATTGGCAGAATACCAGTGGACATGCTTGTTAGAGTTCATGAAAACTTCAGAAAACGTATGCAGCAGTGTGTGGATAGCGAAGGTCGACATTTGCCAGATACACTATTTAAAACCATGTAATTTAAAAATTCCATTACTGTTCAGTATAATTAAAATATAAAATAAATTTTTCTAATGATCATAATTTTTTTATTTCATTCCCAAATCAGCAAATTACCGCGCTCCACCCTGTATATAGGCCAACGGGAGACCGGGGGGAGCCACAGATGCACCAGGGAAGGAAATTACTGTATATACTTTTTATATTAACTCTTAACAAAAGTTTTTTCTGGGTAATTCACCACAAAATGCACATTAATTAGGGTAGCTTTTCAATTTCCCATTGAACTCAATAGGGAAAAAAATTGCAACTATTTTGTGACCGTTCTGCAACATAAATGTGCAAGTTGTGAACTTACACACCTGCACCACAGGCCGCCGCTGACACCACAGGCCACCACCACCACTACAGGCCCCTACCACCACTACAGGCCGCTACCACAACAGGCTGCCGCCACCACAGGCCACTACCACAGGCCACAACCACTACAGGCCGCCGCCGCCACCAATACAGGTCGCTACCACAACAGGCTGCCGCCACCACAGGCCACAACCACTACAGGCCGCCGCCGCCACCACTGCAGGTCGCTACCACAACAGGTTGCCGCCACCACAGGCCACTACCACAGGCCACAACCGCCACCACTACAGGTCGCTACCACAACAGGCTGCCGCCACCACAGGCCACAACCACTACAGGCCGCCGCCGCCGCCACCACTATAGGTCGCTACCACAACAGGCTGCTGCCACCACAGGCCACAACCACTAGAGGCCGCTGCCACACCACCACTACAGGTCGCTACCACAACAAGCCACCACCACCGTAGACCACAATCATCACAGGCTGCCGCCACCACTACAGACAGCTATCACCACAGGCCGCTGCCACTACAGGTCACCGCCACTACTACAGACAGCTACCATCACGGGCCACAGATACCATCAGAGGCCGCCGCCACGACTACAGGCAGCTACCACCACAGGCCACCTTCTGCAGCAGGTAGAGGAGTCATTTAAATCTCATCCACGTGGCAAATGCTGTATTCTACTGCCGATTTTCTGACTGAAAACCAGGATGGAAAATATGCAGCAATTCGAGCTTGTGAAAAGATATCCTTAAAGTGAAACGGCGTTCATTCACGCTGCACTTTGACATTTGGAAACCCGAAACAGAAAGTACATCTAAATATTATAATCTTTTTGGCAAAATTGTAGTTGTACCCAAGCTGCAATTATTATGATAGTCTTGTTTTATAATGTTTTTTTGTCACTTCTCTTATTTCCTAAACAGACATTGCAGTTAATACAATCTTTATTATCGAATCATACGTCTATTAGCAAAGGTGCCCTGGTCTTCAGATCCATCAGTGCTGTTCTACTGTCAGCTTGTGCTCAGCATTCAGTAGCGCTTTATGTGGTGGGACATCACCTGTACTGTGCGTGAGGCAAAGCCAGCCCCCTTCTCTGTCATGCCCGATACACTGACAGGAAATGGAGCTAACATATCTATCCAAATGATAGATTCTGATGCATTTTCATATGTTCCTCCTCTCCACAAGTCCCAGTAGTTTCCTTACAGACACACTTGTCATCAATCAGACCGATCCAACAGTTCTTGAAATTGGTCTGAATTGGAGGATTACAGAGCCAAATATTTTGTTAAAGGGGTATTCCTACAAAATGTCAGGTGTATGAAAAAAACAAAAAAAACAACGACTCAGTACTCTGAAAACTATTGCTAAAGGGGTAACTGGTCCTAAGCTACAAGTCTGCAGTCACTATGAATCCTCACATCGCGTGCACGGTGCTGTGAGGGTTCTCCAGTGACTGCAGTGGGTGGTCATTCTAACCAGCGCATCTAGTCAACACGTGACCGCATGTATGCAAATCGCATATTTGCAGTCATGCACACGCAGCTCCTGGCGCCAGCACCGGAGAGTCTGCACAGCATGCAGTGTCCGTGACGTGAGGACTTACAAGTCTGCAGTCACACAGAGTGATCACAGACTTGTAGGTTAAGGCTGGACAGCCCATTTGACAGAGAGCTCCAGCCCAAAATTAATTTACTTTCTTCTCCCTTTGTGTCTATTTTGCTTCCCAGATGTCTCTATCTGCACCCTTCTTCCCAGAACTGAACGGGCTTTCCTGCTTATTACAGTTATATGAAAAAGTTTGGGCACCCCTATTAATCTTAAGCTTAATGTTTTATAAAAATTGTTTTTTTTGCAACAGCTATTTCAGTTTCATATATCTAATAACTGTTGGACACAGTAATGTTTCTGCCTTGAAATGAGGTTTATTGTACTAACAGAAAATGTGCAATCTGCATTCAAACAAAATTTGACAAGTGCATAAGTATGGGCACCCCACCAGAAAAGTGACATTAATATTTAGTAGATCCTCCTTTTGCAAAAATAACAGCCTCTAGTCGCTTCCTGTAGCTTTTAATGAGTTCCTGGATGAAGGTATTTTTGACCATTCCTCTTTACAAAACAATTCCAGTTCAGTTAAGTTTGATGGTCACCGAGCATGGACAGCCCTCTTCAAATGATCCCACAGATGTTCAATGATATTCAGGTCTGGGGACTGGGATGGCCATTCCAGAACAGTGTAATTGTTCCTCTGCATGAATGCCTGAGTAGATTTGGAGCGGTGTTTTGGATCATTGTCTTGCTGAAAGATCCATCCCCTGCGTAACTTCAACTTTGTCACTGATTCATGAACATTATTGTCAAGAATCTGCTGATACTGAGAGGAATCCATACGTCCCTCAACTTTAACAAGATTCCCGGTGCCGGCATTGGCCACACAGCCCCAAAGCATGATGGAACCTCCACCAAATTTTTCTGTGGGTAGCAAGTGTTTTTCTTGGAATGCTGTATTTATTGGCCGCCATGCATAACGCCTTTTTGTATGACCAAACAACTCAATCTTGGTTTCATCAGTCCACAGGACCATCTTCCAAAAAGAAATTGGCTTCTCCAAATGTGATTTTGCATACCTCAGCCGACTCGGTTTGTGGTGTGCTTGCAGAAACGGCTTCTTTCGCATCACTCTCCCATACAGCTTTTCCTTGTGCAAAGTGCGTTGTATAGTTGACCGATGCCCAGTGACACTATCTGCAGCAAGTTGATGCTGCAGCTCTCTGGAGGTGGTCTGAGGATTGTCCTTGACTGATCTCACCATTCTTCTTCTCTGCCTTTCTGATGTTTTTCTTGGCCTGCTACTTCTGGCCTTAACAAGAACTGTACCTGTGTTCTTCCATTTCCTTACTATGTTCCTCACAGTGGAAATTGACAGGTTAAATCTCTGAGACAGCTTTTTGTATCCTTCCCCTGAACAACTATGTTGAATAATCTTTGTTTTCAGATCATTAGACAGTTGTTTTGAGGAGCCCATGATGCCACTCTTCAGAGGAGATTGAAACAGGAGAACAACTTGCAAGTGGCCACTTTAAGTAGCTTTTCTCATCATTCCATACAACTGGCTATGAAGTTCAAAGCTCAATGAGGTTAGAAAACCAAAAAAAGTGCTTTAGTAAGTCAGTAAAAAGTAGGTAGGAGTATTTAAAACAAGAAAATGCCCATACTTATGCACCTGTCAAATTTTGTTTGAATGCAGATTGCACATTTTCTGTTAGTACAATAAACCTCATTTCAAGGCAGAAACATTACTGTGTCCAACAGTTATTAGATATATGAAACTGAAATAGCTGTTGCAAAAACAAAAACCAGTTTTTATAAAACATTAAGCTTAAGATTAATAGGGGTGCCCAAACTTTTTCATATAACTGTATATGGCAGACTACATTTCCCAACAGCACGCTGGCTCTCCAACTGGCGGTAGGCACCCTTTTCTCTCCTGTGCGCTGCCTATGTTCCCTCGTTTCTTTGGAAAGCAATTAGCAGTGGTCTTCATTTGATAATAGGGTGCTTTGCCTTTAATTTAAATGCGGTCATTTTTCTAGTGAGAGTCTGGTCTCATTCCTCAGAACTAATGACTATATTATTTGTGAAATTACCTCCATATACCCATCTCACTTAAGCCTGTTATCTGGTAGCCAGTGTGCGGTTCCCAATATATGTACCGTATATACTCGAGTATAAGCCGACCCGAATATAAGCCGACCCCCCTAATTTTGCCACAAAAAACTGGGAAAACTTAATGACTCGAGTATAAGCCTAGGATGGAAAATGCAGCAGCTACCGGTAAATGTCAAAAGTAAAAATAGATACCAATAAAAGTAAAATTAATTGAGACATCAGTAGGTTAAGTGTTTTTGAATATCCATATTGAATCAGGAGCCCCATATAATGCTCCATAAAGTTTGATGGGCCCCATTAAATGCTCCATATTAAAATATGCCCCATATAATCCTGCATAAAGGGTAATAAGGGCCCCGTAAGATGCTCCATAGACACATTTGCCCAATATAATGCTGCACAAACGTTATGCCCCATAAGATGATCCATACAGTCACTTGCCCCTTATAGTGCTGCACAAGCGTTATGGCCCCATAAGATGCTCCATACAGTCACTGCCCCTTATAGTGCTGCACAATCGTTATGGCCCCATAAGATGCTCCATACAGTCACTGCCCCTTATAATGCTGCACAAGCGTTATGGCCCAATAAGATGCTCCATACAGTCACTGCCCCATATGCTGTGGCTGCGATAAAAAAAAAAATAGGGATTTTTGTGTGTACTCACCTTAAAATCCTTTTCTCCGAGCCACTCATTGGGGGACACAGGACCATGGGTGTTATGCTGCTGTCACTAGGAGGCTGACACTAAGCTGAGACAAAAAAAGGTTAGCTCCTCCCCTGCAGTATACACCCTCATGCTGGCTTCCAGAGACCCAGTTCAGTGCAAAAGCAGTAGGAGAATAACAACAAAATATCAAGAAACAGAGTATAACATGTCAAAAAACAGTCAAAACCTGAAAAAGGTAACGAGCCGTAAGGCTAACAGGCTGGGTGCTGTGTCCCCCAATGAGTGGCTCGGAGAAAAGGATTTTACGGTGAGTACACACAAAAATCCCTATTTCTCCTTCGCCACATTGGGGGACACAGGACCATGGGACGTCCCAAAGCAGTCCCTGGGAGGGAAACAATACAACCAAATAACTCCGTGTACCATCTGACTACAAATGCGCAACGGCCGTTTGCAGAATACGTCTGCCAAGGGCCACGTCCGCAGAGGAATGAATGTGGACATTGTAGTGCTTTGTGAAAATATGCAGGCTGGACCACGTTGCAGCCTTGCACACCTGCTCCGCTGTTGCCTGGTGCCGGATGGCCCAGGAAGCCCCCATCGACCGAGTGGAGTGTGCTCTAATCCCCGCCGGGATAGGACTGCCCCTGACCCGATAGGTTTCCTGGATAGCAGATCGAATCCATCTGGCTATCGTGGCTTTAGATGCAGCCAAACCCTTTCTGTGACCCTCCGGGAGCATGAAAAGGGCGTCCGATTTTCTGAAATGAGCCGTTCTGGAAATGTACCTCCTAAGGGCCCGTACCACGTCCAGGGTATGAAGGGCTTTTTCGACCCTGTGTCTAGGTTGCAGGCAAAAAGAGGGAAGAACGATGTCCTCGTTAAGGTGAAAAGATGAGACCACCTTAGGGAGAAAGGCCGGAGATGGGCGTAGAACTACCTTGTCCTGGTGGAAGGCAAGAAAAGGAGCCCGGCAGGATAAAGCGGCCAATTCTGAGACCCGTCTGATAGACGTCACGGCTACAAGGAAGGCAACCTTCCAGGAGAGGACAGAGAGCGGAACGTCCTGAAGGGGTTCAAACGGAGGTTCCTGAAGAACCCCCAGGACCAAGTTGAGATCCCAGGTCTCTAACGGCATTCTGTAGGGAGGTACCACATGGGAGACCCCCTGAATGAAAGTCTTGACTTGAAGGTTGGCAGCGATCCTGCGTTGGAACAGCACGGATAACGCTGAGATCTGACCTTTGAGAGAACTCAGTGCCAAACCGGAACCCAAACCGGACTGAAGGAAATCCAAGATGCAAGGGATAGAGAAGACTAGCGGAGGGTGACCTCGGAGCCTGCACCATGAGAAGAAGGTCTTCCAGGTGCGGAGGTAAATGGAAGCGGAAGACGCCTTGCGAGCGCTTATCATGGTGGGAATGACTTGCTGGGAGAAACCAGCTCGAGTTAGAATCCAGGTTTCAACAGCCACGCCGTTAAACGTAGGGCCCCTGAGCTCTGGTGGCAGATCGGTCCTTGGCGAAGCAGGTCTGGGCGGTCTGGTAACCGCCAGGGGACGTCGGCTACGAGCTGAACGAGCTCCGCGTACCAAGCGCGACGTGGCCAATCTGGGGCGACCAGAATGACCGGAACCCCCTCAGTCTTGATCTATCGGATCACCTTCGGCAGTAAGGGAAGTGGAGGAAACACGTATGGGAGTTGGAACTGATGCCACGGGAATATCAGCGCGTCCGCTCCGATAGCCTGAGGATCCCGAGAACGGGCAATGAAGTTGTGAACCTTGGCGTTCAATCTGGAGGCCATCAGATCCACGTCCGGGGTACCCCAGCGAAGGCAGATCTGTCGAAAGACCTCTGGATGGAGTTCCCACTCCCCCGAGGCAAGGCCCTGACGGCTCAGAAAGTCTGCCGCCCAGTTTTCGACTCCCGGAATGTGCACCGCGGAAATGGTGGAGTGGTTGGTTTCTGCCCAACGAAGAATGTGGGAGACCTCCTGCATCGCCGCCCTGCTGCGGGTACCCCCCTGGTGGTTTATGTAAGCCACCGCTGTGACGTTGTCCGATTGGACTCGTATCGGGTGACCCGCAAGCAGGGCGTGAAAGCGACTCAGGGCAAGCCTGATCGCACGAATCTCCAGAATGTTGATTGGGAGCTTCGACTCCCGAACAGTCCAACGGCCCTGAGCAGAGTGGTGAAGAAACACCGCACCCCAGCCGAGGAGACTGGCGTCGGTAGTTAGCACTAACCAGCGGATCGGGAGAAAGGACTTCCCCTGGAGAAGAGATGGACCCAGGGTCCACCATGCAAGAGATTGTCTGACCCGCGGAGACAACGGGCAAGGACGGTCGAGAGATGAGAGACTCCTGTCCCAATTGTCCAGCAGAGCCTGCTGCAAGGGACGGAGATGGAGTTGAGTGAAAGGCACCGCTTCGATTGCTGCAACCATTTTGCCCAGGATCTTCATAGCGAACCGAATGGATCGCGGGGGAGGATGGCAGAGAGTCCGGGCTCCTAGCTGAAGCACTTGGGCCTTGGACCGAGGAAGCAAGACCAGACCCCTTGAGGTGTCCAGGATCATTCCCAGAAAGGAGATGCGTCGGGCAGGAACGGGAGAGGACTTGCTCAAGTTGATCAACCAGCCCAGGCGCGAAAGGGAATTCAAGGTAATGTGGACGCTTGCCTCGAAGGCCTGATAAGACGGACCCTTTATGAGGAGGTCGTCCAAGTAAGGTAACACGACCACTCCTCGCGAATGAAGAATGGCCATGACGGCCGCCATGACCTTCGTGAATACCCTGGGTGGCGTGGCAAGACCGAAGGGTAGGCCGTAAATTGGAAGTAGTCCTCTAGAATAGCAAAGCGGAGGAACCTTTGATGTGGCGGGAATATTGGAATGTGAAGATAGGCATCCTTGATGTCTATCGATGCCAAGAATTCCCCTCTCTCCATCGAGGAGATGACCGACCGGAGCGATTCCATCCTGAAGTGTCGTACTTTTACGCACTTGTTCAGGAGCTTCAGATCCAAAATGGGGCGCACTTTCCCGTCCTTCTTTGGCACGACGAAGAGGTTTGAGTAGAAACCTTTGAACCTCTCGTGTTCCGGAACTGGAACAATGACCCCGCTCTGGCGGAGGGCGTGGATGGCGCAAAGAAGGGCGCGAGACTGAGCTCCCGAACTGGGGAGACGAGGGGGAAAAAAACGAGTTGGAGGAGGAGCAGAGAACTCTATTTTGTAGCCAGACGACACCAGATCCCTGACCCATTCGTCGTGAACGACGGAAAGCCAGGCTTGCTGAAAAAGAAGTAGACGTCCGCCTACTCTGGTGGTAACGACTGGCGCCGTTCCCGAGTCATTGTGAAGGGAATCTGGGGGGCCTGAAACCTCTGGTCCTGGGCTGCCTAGGCTTTCCTCGCCAGGATGGATTCGGCCTGAAAGAGGGACGAACGTCTATCTGAGCGAGCGGGGCTGTCTGATCTGGAAAAACCGGCAGGGTTGGACCAGACTGGACTGGTACGAAAGGGCCGAAAACGAAAATATGGCTGGCGCCGCCTTGGGCCTCTGTTGGGGAAGGAACTTGCTCTTTCCCCCTGTGGCGTCGGAAATCAGCTGGTCTAGCTTTTGTCCAAAAAGACGCCCGCTCTGAAACGGGAGAGAAATCAGAGATTTTTTAGAGGAGGAATCTGCGCGCCACTCTCTGAGCCAAATAGCCCTTCTGATAGTGATGGCGTTTGAGGCCACCGATGCTGCGCAATTCGCTGCATCGAGAGATGCGTACATCACGTAATCACCAGCCATGGCAATCTGTTTAGCAAGGTCCGCCATCTCAGATGGGAGATCCTGTTCATGAAAGGATTTCGCTAGAGCATCTGCCCAGGAAACCATTGCCTTGGCCACCCAAGCCGCGGCGAAGGAGGGAGATAGGGAAGAACTTGAGGCTTCGTACACTGAGCGAGCTAGGGAATCTAGCTGGCGTTCTGTGGGATTCTTAATCGAAGCGCCATCCGGAACGGATAGGAGTGTTTTGGAAGCAAGGCGCGAAACTGGAGGATCTACTAGTGGAGAATCCGTCCAGTCTTTCACGAGATCTGCCGAAAAAGGATACTTCGATACCAGGTCCTTTTTTCCCGTGAAACGCTTATCCGGACGCTCCCTGTGTCGCTTGACTATATCCAGAAAATCTGGGTGAGAGGCGAAAGTTTTGTGAGAACGCTTGGTTCTAGTAAAGGAGACTGAGTGGTCCGGAGCAGAATTAGAGTCATCATCCACCTTAAGAGCGTGATTGACTGCCTCAATGAGGGAGTCAACAGTAGATCTAAACTCCGGAGCATCCGGGTCTAAGGATACATCAGACTCATATTCAGAGTTGTGAACGCTACGAGCCCCCAAAGAGGGTGAGCGAGAGGTGGAACTGCCAGAAGCTGACTGGTGTGGAGAGCGCTCAGGAGAGGTAGTGCGGATCCGTTTTCTGGATGACCGTGCCTCTTTCCGGAGAGAGCGGCCCCTGCTGGCCGACAATTCCCCTGTTACGGAGGGATCTCTTAACACCTGTAACGGATTGCCCCGTTCCCCAGGAGGGTTCTGAATAGATTTGATGGCATTGGCTAAAAAATCCACGGACTGCGAAAGTGAAGCGACCCACGCGGGGGGACTAGATACGCCGGAGTCGGTGGAGGGCTCCGGGGCACATGGGGCATCGCAGGCTGATCAGAGGGGGGAACTTTGAGGCCGAGGAAGTGGAGCCTGGCAGGTGGTACACGCAGAAAAAAAGGTCGTATGCACCTTAGAGGATTTTTTAGACCTTGACTGGGACATGGTGTACCTAATGCAAAATAGACCACAGGGTCTATAAACTACAGAAGCGAGGGCGGCACTGCAGAGGAGAGGCTGACGTAGTCTCCTTACCCGAGGTCCTGTGTCCCGCAGAAGAAGGAAGACGTAGGCGACGGCCGGCGATCACAGCGCTGCACGTGGGGGAAGCTGCGGCTGAGAGAGCTGGAGCTGCGGCGTGCAGTGAAAAAAAAAAAAAAATCCAAGATGGCCGCCGAGATCAGGGAGAGAGATCGAGAAGCGCCAGGACCGGGGGGCGGTGCCGCAAGATGACGCGAAAAAGGGGAGGAGCCTATCGGGATGCGGCCTGCGGCTAGGCCGAAGCCGGGGACTAAATTTGCGGCTTCGGCCCAGAGCGCGGCCGCTGAGGACCGGAATATGTGGGGCCCAGAGCAAAGTGTGCCACTGCTAAGAGGGAGCCCTCCGGACCGCAGAACCGGCGATTTCCCCCCCCCCCCCCCCCCCGAGACACCCCGATGGAGCAGCTGCTGCACAATGGGCCTAGGTGAGTGTGCCTGGGGTGAAAAAAGGACGGTGCAGGGGTTGGGAAGCCTCCATCCACCAACCCCAGAAAGGGGGGTGGAGAGGAACCGTCCACCACCTGAATCAGCCGCATAAACAGTGGTGATGCAGTGTGGGCTGCACGTACGCCACAGGGAATAGTGCCTCTGTACAACCGAGGGTGAAACCTGGTGGGCAGGGCAGATGTCTGGCAATAAAAAGGCCTGGCTGCAGAAGAGGATACTGGAGGTAAAACACCAGTGCTCGTCTGAACTTGGTGGGGAGATCGGTGCCCGGGAAAGGGCCCGTCGCCCAAAAGGGTCAGCTCAGGCAGTGGCTCCCACGTCGCAGGAGAGGATACGGAGAGGTGAAACTCCCGTGCTCGCCTGTTGTTGGTTCGGGGGAGATCGGAACATGAAAGAATCCGTCGCCCCCTTCGTCCGGATAGAAAGAATAAAAATCAGTGTGCCTCCTACGGACACTAAGCTTGAACTGGGTCTCTGGAAGCCAGCATGAGGGTGTATACTGCAGGGGAGGAGCTAACCTTTTTTTGTCTCAGCTTAGTGTCAGCCTCCTAGTGACAGCAGCATAACCCATGGTCCTGTGTCCCCCAATGTGGCGAAGGAGAAAATCATATACTCACCTCTCCGTCGCTCAGGACCCCGGCACTTTCACCTGCTCCTCGTTCAAGTGTGGCTCCGTCCTCAGCACTGACGTTCAGCAGAGGGCGCGCACTGACAACGTCATCGCGCCCTCTGACCTGAGTGTCACAGCCAGAGGACGCTGATGACGGAGCCGCACTGGAACGAAAAGTGGTAAATATCGCGCAGCGCTGCGCTCCCCCTCCCCGTATACCTACCTGCTCATGGCACGGTGCAGTCCCTGCTTCCCCGGCGCCGCATATTCTTCCTGTACTGAACGGTCACCGCTACCACTCATTACAGTAATGAATATGCGGCTCCACCTCTATGGGAGGTGGAGCCGCATATTCATTACTGTAATGAGCGGTACCATGTGACCGCTCAGTTCAGGAAGAATATGCAGTGCTGGAAGAAGCAGGGACGCGCAGGGACCGCACCAGGGGTAGGTAAGTATAATTAGATAGCCCCCGCCCCCCTCACCTGCCGACCCCCGGGTATGACTCGAATATAAGCCGAGAAGGGGACTTTCAACCCCCAAAAATGGGCTTAAAATCTCGGCTTATACTCGAGTATATATATATATATATATATATATATATATATATATATATATATATATATATATATATATATATATATATACATATATACTAGATGGTAGCCCGATTCTAACGCATCGGGTATTCTAGAATATGCATGTCCACGTAGTATATTGCACAGCCATGTAGTATATTGCCCATCCACGTAGTATATTGTCCATCCACGTAGTATATTGCCCAGTGACGTAGTATATTGCCTAGTGACGTAGTATATTGCGCAGGCACGTAGTATATTGCCCAGTGACGTAGTATACAGCACAGAGCCACGTAGTATATTGCCCAGTAAAGTAGTATATTGCCCAGTGACGTAGTATACAGCACAGAGCCACGTAATATATTGGCCAGTTACGTAGTATATTGGCCAGTTACGTAGTATATTGCCCAGTTACGTAGTATATTGCCCAGTGATGTAGTATACAGCACAGAACCACATAGTATATTGCACAGCGAAGTAGTATACAGCACAGAGCCACGTAGTATATTGGCCAGTCACGTAGTATATTGCCCTGCTACGTAGTATATTGCCCAGCCAGGTTTGTCACAGGTTAAAAAATAAAAAAATAAACATATACTCACCTTTCCGTGGGCCCCTTGGAGTCCACGGCAGCTTCCGGTCCCAGGGTTGGTATGAGCGTAGGACCTGTGATGACGTCGCAGTCACATGACCGTGACGTCATGGCAGGTCTTTCTAGCGCTGGCGCGCAGGGCCAGTGATGATGTCGCGGTCACATGACCGTGCCGTCATGGCAGGTCCTTCTCCCATACCGTGTTTCTCAACGCAGTGATTCCAGAATACTGCCCCCATCCCTTATGGGAAATATGCAGATGCATGTAAAGAAGCTGCGGAGACACCATCACGTGTTTCTCGACGCAAGCAGTGAATAGCCAGGCCTTTCCCCGGGAAGGAACAACCACGGGAAGGGCAGCATCCTATGAAGGAAAGCCACCTATGCCAAGCATGGTATCCATCCACAGACAGCTGTTTCGGGGTTTTTGCCCCTCATCAGTGTGGAGTAGGAATCTGGCTATTAGGAGCAGTGCCTAGTAAAAAGGCTATAAAGGCACAGATGATTGGCCTCGGGGAGACCAAAACATCCAACACCGCGGAGACACCATCACGTGTTTCTCAACGCAGTGATTCCAGAACACTGCCCCCATCCCTTATGGGAAATATGCAGATGCATATAAAGAAGCTGCGGAGACACCATCACGTGTTTCTCGACGCAAGCAGTGAATAGCCAGGCCTTTCCCCGGGAAGGAACAACCACGGGAAGGGCAGCATCCTATGAAGGAAAGCCACTTATGCCAAGCATGGTATCCATCCACAGACAGCTGTTTCGGGGTTTTTGCCCCTCATCAGTGTGGAGTAGGAATCTGGCTATTAGGAGCAGTGCCTAGTAAAAAGGCTATAAAGGCACAGATGATTGGCCTCGGGGAGACCAAAACATCCAACACCGCGGAGACACCATCACGTGTTTCTCAACGCAGTGATTCCAGAACACTGCCCCCATCCCTTATGGGAAATATGCAGATGCATGTAAAGAAGCTGCGGAGACACCATCACGTGTTTCTCGACGCAAGCAGTGAATAGCCAGGCCTTTCCCCGGGAAGGAACAACCACGGGAAGGGCAGCATCCTATGAAGGAAAGCCACCTATGCCAAGCATGGTATCCATCCACAGACAGCTGTTTCGGGGTTTTTGCCCCTCATCAGTGTGGAGTAGGAATCTGTCTGTGGATGGATACCATGCTTGGCATAGGTGGCTTTCCTTCATAGGATGCTGCCCTTCCCGTGGTTGTTCCTTCCCGGGGAAAGGCCTGGCTATTCACTGCTTGCGTCGAGAAACACGTGATGGTGTCTCCGCAGCTTCTTTACATGCATCTGCATATTTCCCATAAGGGATGGGGGCAGTGTTCTGGAATCACTGCGTTGAGAAACATGTGATGGTGTCTCCGCGGTGTTGGATGTTTTGGTCTCCCCGAGGCCAATCATCTGTGCCTTTATAGCCTTTTTACTAGGCACTGCTCCTAATAGCCAGATTCCTACTCCACACTGATGAGGGGCAAAAACCCCGAAACAGCTGTCTGTGGATGGATACCATGCTTGGCATAGGTGGCTTTCCTTCATAGGATGCTGCCCTTCCCGTGGTTGTTCCTTCCCGGGGAAAGGCCTGGCTATTCACTGCTTGCGTCGAGAAACACGTGATGGTGTCTCCGCAGCTTCTTTACATGCTTCTCCCATACCGTCTTTGCCACCGGAACCTGCAACGGAAGATGGCGGCTGGCGCGAGCGACTACGGAGGGTGAGTATAGTATATTTTATTATTATTTTTAACATTACATAGGCAGCATCAATAGTAAAAAGTTGGGGACACACAGGGTTAATAGCGGCGGTAACGGAGTGCGTTACCTGCTTCCCCGGCGCCGCATATTCTTCCTGTACTGAACGGTCACCGCTACCACTCATTACAGTAATGAATATGCAGCTCCACCTCTATGGGAGGTGGAGCCGCATATTCATTACTGTAATGAGAGGTACCATGTGACCGCTCAGTTCAGGAAGAATATGCAGCGCTGGAAGAAGCAGTAATGCGCAGGGACCACACCAGGAGTAGGTAAATATAATTGGATAGCCCCCGCCCCGCCTCACCTGCCGACCCCCGGGTATGACTCGAGTATAAGCCGAGAGAGGGACTTTCAGCCCCCAAAAATGGGCTGAAAATCTCGGCTTATACTCGAATATATATAAGGAGCGGCCTATGCGACATGAATAGTAAAAAAATGTAAAGTTAAAAATAATAAAAAAACAAAAAACCTGCTATACTCGCCCTCCGTTGTCCGCTGAGCCGCTCGCGCTGGCCGCCATTTTCCGCTCCAAGCGATGCATTGCGAAATTACCCAGAAGACTTAGCAGTCTTGCGAGACCGCTAAGTCATCTGGGTAATTTCGCAATGCATCCTGGGAACGGAAGATGGCGGCAGCCGCGCGCCTATCGCCGGAGCTCCGCTGGATCCCTGGAGGTGAGTATATAACTATTTTTTTATTTTAATTATTTTTTTAACAGGGATATGGTGCCCACACTGCTGTATACTACGTGGGCTGTGTTACGTACTGCGTGGCTCTGTGCTGTATACTACATAGGCAGAGTTCACTGGAAGAACTGTAACATTAAAAGGATCACTACAGTAGAGATGATAATCACACACATTATAAATGCAGTTTGCATCTACACATGCTTCTCACTTAATTAGAATATCATCAAGAAGTTAATTTCAGTTCTTCAATTCAAAAAGTGAAACTCATATATTGTATTATTGAGTCATTACAAACAGAGTGATCTATTTCAAGTGTTTATTTCTGTTAATGTTGAGGATTATGGCTTGCAGCCAATGAAAACCAAAAAGTCATTATCTCAGTAAATTAGAATAATTAACAAAAGAAACCTGCAAAGGCTTCCTAAGCATTTAAAAAGGTCCCTTAGGCTACTTTCACACATCAAGTTTTTCACATCTGGTGAGTTTTGAAAAAAAAGGATCCGTTTTTTTTTTTTTTTTTAACGCCGCATCCGTTTTTTTCCTTATAGAATTGTATTAGCGTCGGATTGCACCTGAGGGCCAGACGTTTCATCCGTTTTTTGCTGGATCCGTCAAAAAAGCTGTTTCTGGCGGACGGAGAAAACGTACAGAGTAACGTTTTTTTCTTTCCAGCGAAAAAACGCCCAGAGACTGATCCGGCTATTCATATTTTCTCTCTCTGTCTCCTCCCCGTAGCAGGAAGTACAAACTTTATCCCCGGGTTAATTAAAAAAAACAAAACGGATCCAGCAAAAAAAAAAAAACCTGAATCCGTTGCATCAGTTCTTCACAATTTGCAACTGATCCAAAAACTCACCCTCTGCCTGACGGCAAAAAAATGATGTGTGAAAGTAGCCTTAGTCTGTTTCAGTAGGCTCCACAATCATGGGGAAGACTGCTGACCTGATAGATGTCCAGAAGGCAGTCACTGACACACTCCACCAGTAGGGTAAGCCACAAAAGGTCATTGCTAAAGAAGCTGGCTGTTCACAGAGTGCTGTATCCAAGCATATTAATGGAAAATTGAGTGGAAGGAAAAAGTGTGGTAGAAAAATGTGCAAAAGCAACTGGGATAACTGTAGCCTTGAAAAAGAATGTTAAGAAAAGGCCATTAAAAAATGTGTGGGATATTCACAAGGAGTGGACTGCTGCTGGAGTCATTGCTTCAAGAGCTACCACACACAGAGGTATCCAGGACATGGTCTATAAGTGTTGCATTCCTTGTGTCAAGCCTTGTGTCAAGCCACTCATGACCAATAGACAAGCCAGAAGCGTCTTACCTGGGCCAAGGAGAAAAAGAACTGGACTGTTGCTTGGTGGTTCAAGGTGTTGTTTTAAGATTAAAGTAAATTTTGCATTTCATTTGGAAATCAAGGTCCCAGAGTCTGGAGGAAGAATGGAGAGGCAACAATCCAAGCTACTCGAGGTCTAGTGTGAAGTTTCCACAATCAGTGATGGTTTGTGGAGCCATGTCATCTGCTGGTGTAGGTCCACTTTGTTTTATCAAGACCAAAGTCAGCGCAGCCATCTACCAGGAAATTTTAGAGCACTTCATGCTTCCCTCTGCAGACAAGCTTTATGAAGATAGAAATGTTATTCTCCAGCAGGACTTGGCACCTGTCCACACTGCCAAAAGTACCAATACCTGGTTTAAAAACAACATTATCACTGTGCTTGATTGGCCAGCAAACTTGCCTGACTGTAACCCCATAGAGAATCTATGGGGTATTGTCAAGAGCTGAAGACTCCTATCAAAGCAACCTGGGCTTCCATAACACCTCAGCTGCATTGATGCAGTAATTGATGCAAAAGGAGCCCCAATCAAATATTGAGTGCATTTCCTGAACACACATTTCTGTAGGCCAACATTTCAGCTTTTAAAATCATTTTTTAAGCTGGTGTTATAAAGTATTCTAATTTACTGAGATAATAACTTTGGAGTTTTCATTGGCTATAAGCCATAATCATCAATAGGGTTGAGCGAAACGGATCGTTCATTTTCAAAAGTCGCCGACTTTTGGCAAAGTCGGGTTTCATGAAACCCGACCCGATCCCTGTGTGGGGTCGACCATGCGGTACTCGACTTTCGCACCAAAGTCGCGTTTCGTATGACGCGCTTGGCGCCATTTTTTCAGCCAATGAAGGAGCGTGGGCAGAGTGATGACATAGGTCTTAGGGGCGCCTATCGTCATCTTGTCGCTTGTGCGCTGTAGCGATTTGAAATGTGTAACACCAGCTTTTCTGTTCAGGGACGGAGGGAGGGAGGGAGAGAGGGAGAGAGAGAGAGAGAGAGAGATCCCTATCTCTAGGACGTGTGGGAGATCTATAGTGTTGGGCAACTTTTCAGCTATAAATACAGAATTTTTTATACCCCCCAAGATAAATGAAAGTGGTGGAATAAGGGGAAAGCACATGCTCATACTCAGACAAATCTAAAAAGTTTCTTGGCAGCAAGTGAGAGGTTAGAAAATAGGAGTTGTGCTTGTTTGGCCAGCGCAGAGGATGGTGATGGCGCATGCAGAGAGTAAAAGCAGCAGTAAGTGTGGAGAGGCTACAGAAGGAGCTGCTCATGCTCGGCCAGCGCAGAGGATGATGACCGAGCATGCAGAGCTTAAAAGCAGTCAATAGCCTCTTGCAGCAAACATTGGAGATGCTACACATTAGACATCGCTTGAAATGTGCATAGAGAATGAAGAAAAAAATAGCACTCACCACGAGCTGCCGTAAAACAATACTTTAATCCTGCATATGTGCTCGGAGCAGTTAGTGCTGGTGTGCGGGGGGACTGAACGAAGGCCGTTTTGTGCTACAGCGTGTGTTTTCAGGCCTTCCTCCAGTTTTCTTCACCCCTGCTAACCGCTATCCGAGCATATATGCTGGATTGTTTTACTGCAGCTTGTGGTGCTATATTTCTTTGCTCTCTACACACAATTTGAGCAAACATTGTGATTTTGGGAATACCCCTTTAAGTTAACTTGCATGTATACTGGCTGATGATCGGTAATGACTGTTCCTAACAACTATCATTTCTCAATGATCACCCTAGCTAAAAAAAAAGATGTCAATCACCCGTCGCACAAGCAAAATAGACAATGTTTGGGTGAAATGAGCAGCACATCATCCAGGGTAAACAAGTCTTGTACTGTGCAGATGAAGGATATTCGATGGTGCACAGTCTTATTGTAGTGACCATTGTTCTGTGCATGTGAAACTGCATTGATCCTGTATAAACAGACTAGTTAACATTTAAAGGCCGCAGTCAACTAAAGGTACCGTCACACTCAGCGACGCTGCAGCGATATAGACAACGAGCCGATCACTGCAGCATCGCTGTTTAGGTCGCTGTAGAGACGTCAAACACAGCAACTCCAGAACGATGCAGGAGCGATCCAGTGACGTAACGGCGACTCACTTATCGTTCTCGCTGGTTGTTAGCTCCATGTAAAACGTTGCTGGCATTGTTGCTTTTGCTGTCAAACATGACGATACACTCCGACCTGACGACTAAATAAAGTTCTGGACTTCTAGCTCCGACCAGCGATGGCACAGCGGGATCCAGATTGCTGCTGCGTGTCAAACACAACGAGATCGCTATCCAGGATGCTGCAACGTCACGGATCGTTGTCGTTCTCGTCGTAAAGTTGCTGAGTGTGAAGGTACCTTTAGTGTAAATGCCTAACTTTTGTGTGTCTTATCTTTTGACACCTGCTTCGACTAAACTTTCCATTATCAAGAATGGAGTTATCTTTCTACAATTATGATTGGCAGATAGTGTGGCCAGAGGCAATGCTGTCAGCTGAGACATGGCTGATAATTGGCCAAACCACACATAGCCTTACTGCCACAGGCAAATCCAGCTGTAGCATGAAGAACCATGTGCTGAGCTGGTGTCATTCCATGTTACATGGTGTGCTTACAGCGGACACTCTGTGTACTGAGTGGTGATTAAAGCCGCGTTGACACACCTCTGTGACTCAAAGCCAGAGGTTGCCAGAATAAATAAAACTGCGCTTTGAAATGTTATTTACCAGCAGATTAATTTTTAACATGAAAATGCATTTGCTATCTTTATTCCAATTAATTAGAAATGAATTAAAAATATTTGCATTCTAGAACATAAATGATATGGCCATATTCAAATGAGTAGAAGTTCATCTGCAGAACCCAGCAATGGCCTCTACACTAGGGCTGTGCCAATATCTGGCACGGATAGAACTGAGAACAGTTGATCGGTGTCAGACTCTCACCAATCTGATATTGATTGGCTATCCCAGGTGAATGTCATCAATACAAAAATAGTGGAACAACTCTTTAAATGATATTTCTGTTTAGAGTCCTAACCTTGTGCATGTGCTTGGCCATATGAACATCTTAGCACAGGGGTTACCTGCTCGTGACTCGCTTAGAGGAGTAGTGGAGGTCAGCTAGATGAATTGCGTACTTACTACAGGGAGGACTTTTCACTGAAATGGGGGCTGTATAATACAATTTATCCTCTGTGTGGCCATCGGTAACTTCTCCCAGTGATATCATCTGCTCACCAAGTTTGGCTGCAGGGTTGGACTGGCCCACAGGAGAATCCTCCGGTGGGTAACAGTGGGCTACCACTCTCATTTGAGCAGTCCTTGGCACAATATACTTGAATCACTATGTACAAAGGCAGCATCTTATTCATTTAGCAATCTACCCAGATCATTGTTATATACATTTGCGATTGATGATAACGTCACATTTGCATGTAGCTGAGAAGTGGGGCCCTGGAGTTGGTTACTGGTGGGCCCTTGGCACCCCACTCACACACTGTTTGGGTGTGCATTTAAAAACACATACAAAACCACTTACTCTCCCTTCACTTTGCCAGTAGCGTACGCAGATCTCCACATATGACCCTGCAGCTGTTTGAGAGCTGTTGTCTTCCTATCCAGTGACATTTGCCAGCAAACATTATCAACCACACCCTTGATAACCAGTAACTCCGCCTCATGTTCTGCATTGCTGGGGATGGGCACAAATCCTTTCAGTCCCCTGTCTTTTTCTGCCTTTGAAGTATAAAAACAAAATCAAACAAACATACAAAACGTATATTGTTAATTTCCAATTATTTGTGAAAAATAACCATGCAAAATCTTTATAGTGTGTGGAAAACAAAATACAACTATTTAAAGGGATCCTGTCAGCAGGATTCTGCACAGTAACCTACGGGTAGTGTCAGGTTGGCACCGTTATACTGATTCAAATGATACCTTAGTTGATGAAATCTGTCTTATGGTTGTTGTTTAATCTGTATTTGTAGTTTTCAGTTAATGAGATTCTCGTGCTCCGGGGCGGACCTGTGGGAGGTCTTCATGTGGTGCTCTGATTAGGTATACAAGTTTATTGCTTTTGATAGGTCACCGATCTCGCAGTGACCTGCCCCCCTATTTTACATACTGTATATTTCATTCATAGCATGAATCAGACACTGGCTACTTGATTGCACAGTGTATGTCTTACTCAAAAACGTTGCAGTGTCATGGATGACTAATTCGAGGCAGGTGCCCGTTGGCCTCACTCTATAGGTGTGTATAGGTAGAGACGTGTTAGTCAAGTGAACTGGGGTGAGTAGAAGCTGCCGGCAAATAGCCTCGGACTAGACATCCGAGAAGTGTCTTACCTGGACAACTTTTCAAAGTATGCCACAGCGTTACTGAGTAAATCATACACGGTAAACACATTCAGCCAGAGTCTGATTCATGCTGCCCGTGGTTCTGGCAGCCTGAACTGCTAGATAACATGGACGGTCTATAGGAATTGGCAGATATGACAGGCGATTTTGGGTAGAAAACATGTAGGACAAGAGTGGTAGTCCAATCCTCCATAGAGCAGTCTGGCAGCCATACTTCTCTATTAAAACTGCCAACCATATAAAGGAATTTGGAAAAAAATGGAACAATATTAATGCGCAAATAGGGTCTTATCCGAGACAGTGGGGAGACCAAAGGCTATGGTATTCACCTGGTAAGATTGTGTATCCACAACCATTGAAAAGCTCAAGGCTGCTGGAGACCCACAGCTCGGAAAAGGTAAAAGGAACGTAAGGGTTACTCTGCATAGCTGGTATAGTAGAATGGAAAAAGAGAACAATATTCAGGAATGTGGTCAACACTTTTTGAAGTTCAAACTTCATCATCGTAAACCACAGACAGTAATGAAGAAGTTTGAAACGATTTAACAAAAACAAAAAAAAGCCCCCTGACAAAGGCAGATGCCAAAACGCACGTCGGGGTGCTTGTGGCACCATGCCATCAGATCTGTACATGTGATGCCAGTTTGTGCACTTTAATAATGCATATGGACTTATATATGGGTTGATGTGAGACTATATTTCAAAACAAGAGGTCAGTTTATGTGGCCTGAACATATGTACTGCTGTACTTTTCCTAGGGCATATGATGCACGTCATATAGGGACATACTTGTTATATTGATATACTTACTGATCTATATTTCCCATATTTGATGCACTATGCACTTTATTACAGTAACCAGTTTCATATGAGATATATCTATACAAATAATTTTTTGCTATACTCTATCTCCTCCTGCGGTTTGTCGCCTACTGATGTGTATTCATAAAATGGGCTATCCTTAATAAATATTGAGATTTTAATGTGAATTGTAGCCTCCATCGTTTGTGGCTATGCTTTTTTCGTGTATTGGTGTTATATTGTATATAAGTGTGGCCATGCCAGTTATTGCCAAATACGGGGAGCTAAAGATATAGATGTCACTTGATTAAAATTTCTATACTAATATATTAATTTATGCAAACCAATTGTGGCTTTGTATTATCATTTTTTTGCTGCATTTAGGAAGGAGAACAGAAAAAAACTAATTTTAACTCTGTCTATTAGCTGTATAAGAAAACACAAACTTAAAATTGATCCTAATCATTTAGCTATTTTTACAAATTGAAGTTTTTATTCTGGTGACCTATATAATATTAATTTGCTCTCACAATAGTGAATCCTTCTAACAAAAATTTGGGGTTTCTAAAAAGTATGGACTTATATACATTTCACAGTTGTAAAGTTAGACTTCAGGCATGCAAAGAATATTGACAACCTGTAATCTTAGTTGTCGAACGTCTTCCTGACATTCCTCCTCGTGCCAGTGGTTCTGCAAATATTCTTCAACATTGTCTTGTATATAAGGGAACAAGATGTCCTAAAGAGACAAAGTGAGGTTTTAGTCCATACATTCAGGTCACTTCTCTAAAAGCAGCATTTTCATGGAGAATCTGCCAACACTGTCATTGGTGCATCCATTATGTGTGTTCCAACGATGCATCAGACCGGGTGCACAAATAATTGACAGGAATGGTGAACACATAGTTAAAAATACGAAACACCCCATCAGAAAAATAGTACCCTTTTTCATACCCATGTTTTTACTCATCTATTATGTTCATTTTCATAGTTAGTGTTTTGACTAGTGATGAGTGAGTGTACTCGTTGCTCGGGTTTTCCCGAGCACGCTCGGGTGACCTCCGAGTATTTATGACTACTCGGAGATCTAGTTTTCATCACCTCAGCTGAATGATTTACAGCTACTAGACAGCTTGAACACATCTGGGGATTCCTTAGCAACCAGGCAACCCCCACATGTACTCAGCCCGGCTAGTAGCTGTAAATCATTCAACTGCCGTGATAAAAACTAAACCTCCAAGCACTAAAAAATACTCGGAGATCACCCGAGCATACTCGGGAAAACCCGAGCAACGAGTACATTCGCTCATCACTAGTTTTGACCCATTTGTCCTACAATGGTGGAAAATAGAAAAACAAACAAACAAAAAGCTACATAGGTACAAAATTCACATTGTAAAAATACAGTGTAGGAAAGGAGAGAGTAAATTAATCTGACCAGCATTGTGAAGCGGTTTTCCTTTTACATGGTTATTCATAAAATATTAAGACATTCCCTATCCATAGCAGATACAGTAGTTCGGAATGAATGGAGAGGAGATACAGTGTGCAGGGTTCCACAGCTTGAAACTTAGGATCCTGGATGGTCATAGAGATGGAAAGGATCAGTGGCTAGGTGTAGCTTAATATTTAGGGAATATCTCTTCAACTGCAAGTTGATAAAGGCCCCTGAAACACAATGTAAAAAATTCAGCAGAACACACAAAATCTAGAAGGACCTGATGACCAATTGAGGTGCATGGTTTTTCAAAGCTGACGCGTGGTGAGAGAAGTATTCGTTTGAACTTGCTTGGGCTTACATCCCACTAAAGACAACATCCACAGCGATATTGCATGTTCTCCCCATGCTGGTGTGGGTTTCCCCTGGATGCTCCGTTTTTTTCCACACTGCATACTGATAGAGAATTTAGAGGAGACCGCTGTGCTCTGCTTTACGGCCGGCGCTGACACAGTCAGTGCAGGGAAGCTGACGGCGGGGGACGTGACAGACATCGGAATGTGAGTATGTAGTGTTTTTTTTTTTTTACTTTTACAATGGTAACCAGGATAAATATCGGGTTACTAAGCGCGGCCCTGCACTTAGTAACCAGATATTTACCCTGGTTACAAGTGAACACATCGCTGGATCGGCGTCACACACGCCGATCCAGCGATGACAGCGGGTGATCAGCGACCAAAAAAAGGTCCTTATCATTCCCAGCGACCAACGATCTCCCAGGAGGGGCCTGATCGTTGGTCGCTGCCACGCATAACGAGATCGTTAGCGGGATCGTTGCTATGTCACAAAAAGTGTGACGTTGCAACGATATCGTTAACGAAATCGTTATGTGTGAAGGTACCTTAAGAAGCAATGCAGAATGATAGGCCTTAAAGTCAGAAAGTCCTAAAGAATAAGTTTAAATACCTGATCATTTAAACAAGCCTGGCAGCGAATTGCTGGAATATAGAGAACACATGAGTGTTTGGAGGAAGGGGTTTGGGAGAAATAGCTTGCTAGTTCAAAGGTAAAATGGAGAATTGAAAATTTTCCAGAGTCATGAGCCCATAAGAAGAAAAATCACACTTCAAGTTGAAATTGGAAATCTTGGGCAGAAAGGCAGCCATGGTAGCTATAAAACACCAAGCTTGAGGCAATATGAACTTAAAAGTGTAAACTATTATAACACCATCAGAAAATCAGAGTGCAAGATTTTGACTAAGCCCCCTCCCATCGTTTCGTAGTACCCCTAGAAATATCTTCTGCGTCTCTGGTTCGAGACTCGATTTTTTTGTAGTTATTACCCACCCCAGACGTTTCAGGAGTGACGTGGTAATTTCTAATGGATTCTTCCATCTGTTGGGATGAATCTGCGATCAGCAACAGATCATCCAGATATGGTGCGATGAGAACTTCCTTCTCTCTTAAGTAGGCCATGACCTACGTCATGAGCTTCGTAAATATCCTTGGGGCAGAGGAGAGACCAAATGGTAGGCACTGAAACTGGAAATGAAGTATTTTCTTGTGGTTTCTTATTGCGAACCTGAGGAATTTTTGATCTGAGGGATGGATGGGAACATGATAGTAAGCATGTTTGAGATCTAGCGTGCACATTACAGAGTTCTTTTTTATTAGCGGTGTAATTGATTTGAGAGATTCCATCTTGAAGCGTTTGTACGCCACCCATTTGTTTAATGGTTTTAAGTTTATTATTGTTCGGTAATCTCCGTTTGGTTTTCTTATGGAGAACAGACTGGAGTAATGCCCCTGAAAATGTTGATGATGGGGTACCGGTATTATGACGTTTAATTCTAAGAGTTCCTGTATGTCTGTTATCAGCCTTTGATGTACTGCTGATGACTCTGTCTGTGTTAAGCAGAATCTCTTGGGGGGTAGATGAGTAAACTCTATCTTATAACCCTGTGCCACTGTAGAATCCACTGATTCTGAGTTATGTTCTGCCATCCTTCTTGGAAGTATTGTAGTCTCCCTCCTATATTGTTGGCGTCATTGTTTGCTGGGTCCTGTTGATTGGTCTCGAAAGGAACCTCTTCCTCTGCCTCCTTTAGGGTAGCTCCACCTACCGGACTTCCCTTTGCCTCTGTAGTCCTGTCTTGGGTGGGAGCGAGTTTTTCGGAAGAATTGCGGTTTCTATGGCTTCTCCTCAGGGAAGCCTTTCTTCTTATCAGACGCTTTTTCAAGTAGCTCGTCAAGGACTGGACCAAAGACGTGAGAACCTGAGAATGGAATCGAACACCGCTTGTTCTTGGATTGGGTATCTCCCGTCCACGATCTCAGCCATAAGGCCCTTCTTGCTGCGTTTGACAGAGCATTATTCCGGGCAGCAAAGCGTACGGATTCCGCTGAAGCATCTGCCATGAAATCAGTCGCCATCTTTAAAACTGAAAAGGATTTAAGGATTTCTTCCCTTGGAGTTCTGTTTTTAATATGACTCTCCAGCTCGTCCACCCAAAGACTCATGGACCTTGCTACAGAGGTAGCCGCTATATTCGTCTTCATAATGGCGGCTGATGATTCCCAGGCTTTCTTAAGAAGATCTTCTGACCTCTTATCCATTGGGTCTTTTAACCCTGACGAGTCCTCAAAGGGAATAGCCGTTTTCCTTGTGACTTTGGCCACGGGAATGTCGATCTTTGGAACCAACTCCCAGACTTTAGTTTCTTCTGGGTCAAAGGGAAGACGGTATTTGAAGTCTCTCGGGACTACTAATTTTTTTCCCACATCTTCCCACTCTTCCATTATCATTGCAGTTATGTGATTGTTGACCGGAAAAACTCTATTCCTGCGAGTTCTCAGGCCCCCAAACATCTCGTCTTGAACTGATAAAGGCTCAGACGAGTCTTCTATTTTCATAGTGCTTCTTACTGCTTTTAGCAGTATATCCGTATTTTCGGATGAGAACAAGTATTTCTTCCGTTCTTCCGGAAGCACAGTTAATGTATTGTCCTCTTCGTCCGAGCCCGGATCGGAATAACCTGAGACCTCTCCTTCCTCGGAACTCACATCCATATCCCATCTAGGCCTTTTAGGCCGCGGAGATTGGGGTGGCACCATAGTAGACACTGTAGCTTGGACTTCGTCTCTAATCATAAATTTAATATTATCTAAGAGCGAAGCCTGTTCGTCTTTAAGAAGTTTAGCGATGCATTTTTCGCATAATTTCTTCTTATAGCCCTCTGGGAGTTTGGTGGTGCACAATGGGCATCTAATAGTCCTTTTTTTAGTAGTTGACCTCTCGGGAATGTCCTTATCCTGAAATGTAAAGGAGATCCCTGTAGGTACAGAACTAACTTTTTGTAATGCATCCCGTACCACGTACTACTCACATGGTCCGTGTGCAGCTCTAAGGATTGGACGTCTGGGCGAGTAGCACCTTCCATGTTACTGGGTCAAGTGTGCTGTCAGATGTCGGTCATTAAGTAGCAATCTTACCCAGCTTCAAGACATCTGATTCATCCTCCTTCCGAGCTCAGCTGCTGGCCTCCACGGTGATTTCAGGCTCCCAGCTGTACTGCGCATGCGTCATCTGGAACACATGCAGACCAGCCTGGGACCTGGATACCGGCGCATAGTCTTCAGCCATTGCGCTCTGATCTCCCCCTGCAGCTCCCAGGCGCCCCGGAAACAATTGGCGCCGCCGACCCCCGGAATCCGGCCACGCCCCCCGGAAGTCGTCACCTCCGGCTGGAGCGCCGGACCGGAAGTTAGGGGAGCGACGCCAGCACCGGCCGCACGTGGAGCCTGAGGGAGCGCCGGACACCGCCGCCGCAGCTGCTGCCTCAGAGCCCCCTTTGATGAGGGGATGAGACAGCGCATGGGAGCAGACAGCTCGACCTAATCGCAGAGGGACCTCCAGCGGTATCGTGCGACTTCAGGAGTCGCCAGACTCTCGCGGCCAGAGCCCCCTCCAGGAGGATGGACCGCTCTCCGGAGCTCCTGCTCCAAGACCTGACCTCGGATCAGGTAAAGAAAAAAACCTAATCTTCTGGAGAACTCTCTCCTGCGTCTGTCCCTGATAGGGACAGGAAAACACTGAGGGGTGGAGGTGGGGAGGGGCTATTTAACCTCTTCTGTGTTCCTGTCCCTATCAAGGATATGAAGAGCAACCTCCTGTGGTGCTGTCATGAGGGACGATCTGGAAATGTATGTTCAGCAAATGCACTCAATACGTAGTTGGGGCTTTACATCAATTACTGTATCAATGTGGTGTGGCAATCTTGGCGATCAGCCTGTGGCACTGCTGAGGTGTTATGGAAGCCCAGGTTGCTTTGATAGCAGCCTTCAGCTCATCTGCATTGTTGGGTCTGGTGTCTCATCTTCCTCTTGACAATACTCCATAGATTCTCTATGAGGTTAAGGTCAGGCAAGTTTGCTGGACAATCAAGCACAATGATACTGTTGTTTTTAAACCAGGTATAGGGACTTTTGGCAGTGTGTACAGGTGCCAAGTCCTGCTGGAGAATTAAATTACATAGTACAGCCCCTTTAGCTGTAATGACCTGCTGCAAATGTGATGCATAGACAGAAACCAGATATTGGTGGCATTCCTAAGGAATTTTTGCCCATTCCTCAAGGGCAATAGCCTCCATTTAATTTTGTTTTAAGTATACGCAATGCCTCTGTGACGGCCACTTAATCTTCCACGACTTCTTCTGTAACTAAACCTTAGTTGTAAGGTTTTGATCGCTGTCTTGTTGGAAGGTCTGATGACACCCAAGTTACACAGAACGCACGAGGTTTTCTCCTAGGAGTTCAAGAAAACTTGATTGAATCCATCTTGTCATCCATATGCTGCAGGTTTCTAAGATCAGAGGAAGCAGAGCAGGAGAGTATCTTTGAGCCACCACCATGCTTCACTGTAGAGAGGATCTCTTTACCAGCACTCACTTTATTTTTCCTCCCCACAACATATTGTAGATCTAAGGCACCGAAAAGTTCCAGTTTTGTTAACATCACTCCTCAAAACAGAATCAGAAAACTTATGTGGTTCTATTATATTGATTGCGCACATTGGAACAGATTTCTCTTGTGCTTTTGGGTCAATAGAGATGTATGTCATAGGGTCTGGACATAGAGACCTTCAGCATTTATGAGAATTACTTGGCACACTGAAACCTTAGTGCCTGCTGCTGTAGGTCTTTTGCAGTCACTTGTCAGTTTTTGATCACCTGCCTCCTCAGATATCTAGTGATAGTCGGTGGTCCATATAGTGTCAGTGTTCCTTTACCTTTGAACTGTGAATTCTGCTTCCTGATGCATCTCTAGGAACATTAAATGCCTTTGTCTCTTTTTGTATCCTTGTTTGTGCAGGTAATTATATCTTAATTTTTTGGACTACTGTCTCGACAACATAAGAATATTATCACACTGGAGGCCACTGTACTTGAGAAATGGAATAAGAATCTAAAGAAACACTGCCAGCAGCTGGTGTCTGTCTATGCATCACGTTTGCAGGTCAATCCAACCAATGGAGCTCTACTAAGTACTAAGGCACTGGTCATGAAGCGGGTGACTATTTCTGAGACTGCAGTAGTCAGTAAAAATGGCATTTTGTGTTGAATTGGAAGAAATCACTTGTTATATTAGTTGTTTTGATGAGCTATTGAAATTATTCTTGTTTCGTTGGTTTATTGCAAATAGCAGAAAGTTTACACATTTTGCTAATAAACCCAATTTCAACTGGGGGTTGAATAATTTTCATTACAACTGTAGTTCGTACGGATGAAAGAAGACATACAGTACAGATCAAAAGTTTGGACACACCATCTCATTTAAAGATTTTTCTGTATTTTCATGACTATGAAAATTGTACATTCACACTGAAGGCATCAAAACTATGAATTAACACATGTGGAATTATATACTTAACAAAAGAGTGTGAAACAACTGAAAATATGTCTAAGGGTATGTTCACACTATGCGGTTTTTACTGCGGAACCGCCGCGATTTTGCCGCTGCGGGTCCGCAGCTGTTTTCCATTCAGGGTACAGTACAATGTTACCCTATGGAAAACAAAAACCGCTGTGCCCACATTGCGGAAAATCCCGAAAAAAACCGCGCTGAATTGCTGCGGAAAAAAAGAAGGACCATGTCACTTCTTTGTGCAGAATCGCAGCGATTCTGCACCCATAGAAATGCATCGATCCGCTTACTTCCCGCATGGGGCTGTGCACACCATGCGGGAATTAAGCGGATAATGTGCGGGTTATACCCGGGGTGGAGGAGAGGAGACTCTCCTCCAGGCCCCGGGAACCATATTTGAGTAAAAAAAAAAATAATTAAAATAAAAAAATCATGATATACTCATCTCTGAAGTCTCAGCGCTGCACGCGGCCGTCCGGTCTCAGGTTTGCTATGCGACCAGGACCTGCGGTGACGTCGCGGTCACATGACCGTGACGTTACGAAGGTCCTGGTCGCACAGCATCTTTGGAACCGGACCGCCGCCTGCAGCGCCGAGGAGATCGGGACGTCAGAGGGTGAGTATATAATTATTTTATTATTTTTAACATTACTATTGATGCTGCATATTGCTGCATATGCAGCATCAATAGTACGGGTAAAATCCCGCAGCGGAACCCTCAGGACAAACTGCGATAAATCTGCAGGGATAACCGCAGCGGGTTTGCCCTGCAGATTTATCAAATCCGCTGCGGGAGAACCCGCAGGACAGGACGCAACGTGTGAATGTGGCCTTACATTCTAGGTTTTCTAGGTTCTTCAAAATATCCACCTTTTGCTTTGATGACTGCTTTGCACACTCTTGGCATTCTCTTAATGAGCTTCAAGAGGTAGTCACCGGGAATGGTCTTCCAACAATCTTGAAGGAGTTCCCAGAGATGCTTAGCACTTGTTGGCCCTTTTGCCTTCACTCTGCGGTCCAGCTCACCCCAAACCATCTCGATTGGGTTCAGAACTGGTGATTGTGGAGGCCAGGTCATCTGACATAGCACCCCATCACTCTCCTTCTTGGTCAAATAGCCCTTACACAGCCTGGAAGTGTGTTTGGGGTCATTGTCTTGTTGAAAAGTAAATAATGGTCTAACTAAGTGCAAACCGGATGGAATAGCATGCCGCTGCAAGATGCTGTGGTAGCCATGTTGGTTCAGTATGCCTTCAATTTCACAGTGTCACCAGCAAAGCACCCCAACACCATTATACCTCCTCCTCCATGCTTCACGGTGGGAACTGTTATGACCTGGTGGTTAGGAGCACCCGACCTGATAGTTAAACTCATACAGGACAAGCTCTGGGATGTGGGAGCTCTGCTGACCGCAAGCCCTAATCCTATCGCACACACTAAAAATAGCCGTGGAGCGCTCCTGACGCTCCCTAGGCGCCTCGTCACAGCCTAAGGACTAGCTAGCCCTAGAGATAGAAAATAAAGCCTACCTTGCCTCAGAGAAATTCCCCAAAGGAATAGGCAGCCCCCCACATATAATGACTGTGAGTAAAGATGAAAGTCACAAACGCAGAAATGAAACAGGTTTCAGCAAAGGGAGGCCAGACTTACTAAATAGACAGAGGATAGGAAAGGTAACTTTACGATCAGCACAAAAACCTACAAAAGACCACGCAGAGTGTGCAAAAAAGACCTCCGCACCGACTCACGGTGCGGAGGGGCCACTCTGCATCCCAGAGCTTCCAGCTAGCAAGACAAAATCATGATAACCAGCTGGACAAGAAAACAGAGAACAAATAATGACTATCAGGAACTTAGCTTCTGCAGGAGAAGGCAGGTCACCAGAGAGATCCAGGAGCGAACTGAACCAATGCAAAAACATTGACAGCTGGCATGGAGTAACGATCTGAGAGGAGTTAAATAGAGCAGCCAACCAAAGGATAAACCACGTCACCTGTGTAAGGAACCTCAGAAGCAGCAGTTTCACTCATAGCCACCAGAGGGAGCCCATAGACAGAACTCGCCGAAGTACCGTTCACGACCACAGGAGGGAGTTCAACAACAGAATTCACAACAGGGAACCAGGCATGTAGAGTTCATCCGTTCACCTTTTCTGCATCATACAAAGACACTGTGGTTGGAACCAAAGATCTCAAATTTGGACTCATCAGACCAAAGCACAGATTTCCACTGGTCCAATGTCCATTCCTTGTGTTCTTTAGCCCAAGCAAGTATTTTCTGCTTGTTGCCTGTCCTTAGCAGTGGTTTCCTAGCAGCTATTTTACCATGAAAGCCTGCTGCACAAAGTCTCCTCTTAACAGTTGTTGTAGAGATGTGTCTGCTGCTAGAACTCTGTGTGGCATTGACCTGGTCTCTAATCTGAGCTGCTGTTAGCCTGCGATTTCTGAGGCTGGTGACTCGGATAAACCTATCCTCAGAAGCAGAGGTGACTCTTGGTCTTCCTTTCCTGGGGCTTTCTTTGTGATCCAATTTCTTTGTAGCGCTTGATGGTTTTTGCCATTGCACTTGGGGACACTTTCAAAGTTTGCCCAATTTTTCGGACTGACTGACCTTCATTTCTTAAAGTAATGATGGCCATTCATTTTTCTTTACTTAGCTGCTTTTTCTTGCCATAATACAAATTCTAACAGTCTATTCAGTAGGACTATCAGCTGTGTATCCACCAGACTTCTGCACAACACAACTAATGGTCCCAACCCCATTTATAAGGCAAGATATCCCACTTATTAAGCCTGACAGGGCACACCTGTGAAGTGAAAACCATTCCTGGTGACTACTTCTTGAAGCTCATCAAGAGAATGCCAAGAGTGTGCAAAGCAGTCATCAAAGAAAAAGGTGGATACTTTGAAGAACCTAGAATGTGAGACATATTTTCAGTTGTTTCACACTTTTTTGTTAAGTATATAATTCCACACGTGTTAATTCATAGTTTTGATGCCTTCAGTGTGAATTTACAATTTTCATAGTCATGAAAATACAGAAAAATCTTTAAATGAGAAGGTGTGTCCAAATTTTTGGTCTGTACTGTGCATCCAACAAGTGTAACTGGGTAAAGAAATTAAAATGAATGGCCATTGTTATTTGCAGACCGCTAGGCTGAGATAGGGGAGGGACAGGTCTCATGAATTCTTTGGAACTCTGGGGGAACCATTACTCAGGGCGACCATGCACTGCAGACACAAGACATAAGTTGGATCCACTTGCTCACACAGATACAACTGACATGAACAGATGAACAGTGTAGTTTAATATCACAGCACATCCAGTGCAATCCAAGTCTCTTATGCACAGGCTTCATAAACAGTACAGCTGCTTCTTAAAGGTAAATTGACTAACAGTCTCGTTTGATAGCACAGTTCAGCACAGATGAAGACTGTTTATAAAGATACAGCAGTTCACAGAATTCCTTCTAGCACAGTGAGAGGGAGGAGGGGGGAGGGTTTGCTGAGGGAGATGATCCCTGTGACACAATTCCCTCCTGTCCTTATCTTCCTGCTCATGACAGACTTTCTCATCTAGCAGTACAGAGTTTAGCCCAGCTTCAATCTTTAATGGAATCCTGTGTCCCTATGGTTCACTTGCCTGAACTTTTGTGAGAGACAGATCACAGACCACTCATCCCTTCAGCTTCTGCCATAAAAGTAAACAAGTTCCCCAAAATCCCCACCCTGTCTCATGTGACTGTGTTAACCCCTCTAGTTGCTGGATGCATTTGAAGCAACAGCACTCAGCACTACTTCTGCATGTCACACCAACTTAAAGTAGTTGTCCAGTTTAGCCAATTACTGGCCCTGGCATCTACATAAATTACAGGCAAATAAATACACCAATTGAAAAAGGCTCCACACAAAAGTATTGATAAAAACTATATTTTTTGGACGAAGCAGTTCATTGCGAAATGCGCGTCGGGTGTGGTGGATGCCTGGCCCCTCACTCCAATTGGTAATGAATGTTTATCGTACTTAACTATTTCGCGTGTACTTTATCTCTTGTCTAGATACATTATGTAGGACTCCCCCATCGGCCTTTATATGCACATATTTTTATGTATTTGTATGCTTAAATGATTTTATTATGCATGCTTAGGCGTACTAGATGGGTGTGCATTGTTCTATTGAGGAGTTATTCTTGCACTATAAAGCGAATGAATTACCAACATTCACTACCTGGTACAAACTTTTGTATTTAGATTGTCAATATATATTTTGCCCAGGCGTATCCACTTCTTTCTTGTTTATGTGGCCCTCACCTGTTATTTGTATTGAATTTTATGACCATTCTTTGGTCCTATTTTATTTTTTTGTATAATAAAATATATTTTTTATCAATACTTTTGTGTGGAGCCTTTTGCAATAGGTATATTTATTTATCCAATGGCTACTATTTAGGATATATAGGTGTTTTTTTTTGTTTTGTTTTTATAAATTACAGGCAGCCAAGCAATTGCACCGTACATTGAGTAGTGCTTTGTTTCTTCTGAAGTAGTGTGGCCAGGGGAATGGAGCACTTGCTTCCAGATTAAACCACAGGTTTGAGCTGATATCTGGAACAAAATAGGATTTCCCAATCAGTCATCCTTTTTTATATGGGAATCTATGCAGGGTAAATACAGTATTGCATGGCCACATTTCAGATTGGTAGTCAAGCCCTTCGAGAAGGGGCTGCTTTCTATTCTAGATCACGGATGGTGAGAGGACTCTATGACATCCATATGCCCTACATAAGACAGCTCTTTCAAGACCCATTGCTGCAATCACTCCGTAATCCTCTGTTTCTCATGATGGGACTTTCGGGAGATCTTCAATTACACAGATTACAATTCTCATGAGAGTAGTGATGTGCGAGGCCCCAGATGTCTTGTGCACGGTAATAAGAATAGGAGCGGAGCACAAGGTTACTCGGTTGCCTTGGTAACTGTACTGCCCGGCGTGCTACCTCCACGTAGAAGGTAAAATGACACAAGGCGTATAGTTTTCCCTACAACCATTTTGGTTTGCCTCTTACATTCATTGTCGTGTGCACATTTGCTGCAATACTGGCAGGGTGAACCAAGTGTGTATGGCCGGATTACTCATATACAATCTAGGAGGGTGATCTGATCAGTGGCTATACTCACAAGCGGATTATGGCGAGGACTGAGGGTGTGGACACGCAGACTTTCCATTGATTCTGATACAAAGGCTACGGGCTGTTTGAGACATGTAGAGGAGCCATATGCTCTTTCTTTTGTCACCGCTGCATCACAAGGTTACAGAGAAAGTAACAGGGGAATTGCCAGGAAAAGAGCATCGACATGAGAACCCATCCGCCTGCCCAAACCATATTATTCTACAAGCCGTACATGCCAATTTACACGGATCCTAAGGGAATGGAAATGACAGTCTAATATAACAATTATGGGCCTTGTGTTTGTAGACACTAGGAGAATCGTGTAATCAGGCAGAGGACTGGGAATTTCAGCAGAAACCTCTACTCCCCTCCTGCAGAAATAAAGGGTCACTTCCTCTACTTCTGGGTATTAGATTGCACAGCACCAGTCTGCCAGATAATTATAGTCAGGGCACCAAGTGACCTTCAGCAATATTCAGGGACAGCTGATGCTACCAAGCGACTGAGGCACTCCTCTGGGTGCTTGTCTCCAAAATGGCCTCCTCCTATATAAGAGGACGCAGACAGACGGCAATCATATCGCAATCCTGAGACTGGCCGTTGGCTCTCCTGACCGGAATGTGACAGCTGCATAGAAATACATGCTGTCTCGACGCCGGCCACTCCAAGGATTGCGAAGTGATCGTCTGGGCTGCTTTCACATATCAGTTTTTTGCCATCAGTCACAATCCTTCGAATGTTGAAAAAAACGGATCCGTCATAGATTGTGAAAAACTGATGCGACAGATCGCTTTTTTCACCGGATCCGATTAGCTGATCCAGCTAACTGGATTCTTAAAAAAAAAAAAAAAATTGGAGCATGCTCAGTTAAAAAAAAAGGAATCCGTCACCGGATTCCATCATCCGACAGATCCAGCGCCATAGGCTTCCATTCTAGCTAGCGACGGACGGACACAAAAAAACTTTACTATGTCCATTTTCTCCGGCCGCCGGATAAACAATTTTCTACGGATCCGGCGAATGACGGATGAAACGTGAGGCCATCTGTCGCTAATACAAATCTGTGAGAAAAAAAGGATCCAGTGGAAACGATACGATACGATACACTTTATTGATCTCGTGGGAAATTATGGTATCACAGCAGCATGACATAGTTGACATGACAGTTTGTTGACAGAAGAACATTATACATTAGAATAGGACATACACAACAAGTGAACTGAAATGTAGAGAAATAAGTAGACATTCACCTTGGTGGTTTAACCCTAATGTTGTTGTTGTACATTCCCATGGCAGTTGGCACAAATGATTTCCTATATTTTTCCTTCTTACACCTCAGAAGTATTAGCCGGTTGCTGAAGGTGCTCTTCTGTCTCATGAATAGCTCATATAGTGGATGTGCATTATTGTTCATAATTGCCATACACTTTTTCAGAGTTCTTTTCTCCACTACCTCCCCAAAAGAGTCCAGATTACAGCCGACAGCAGAACTTGCCTTCTTAATAATCTTATTAAGAAACAGTCGCCGGATCTGTTTTTTTTTCAAAATTTGCCAGATTGTGACTGATAGCAAAAAACTGATGTTTGAAAGGAGCCTTATACATCTGGCTGCACCCATATAGGGGAGTCCTCCACTTTACGTAGCGATTTATTTTAGGACTTCATTATTTTAACCCCTTCACAACAAGCGCCATGTATGGTGCATGTCGGGTCTCCTTCTGAGGCCGGGGTCACACTAGCGTATAGCATTGGATGCGATATGCTAATGATACTCCGCTCCTGCTCTGCTGCGAGTGGGACCGAAGGTCATGCGTCTGCGCTCCAAGCCTCTCGCACAGAGCGGATCAGAGCACAGCTGCGGAGGAGGCGGAGAAATGAATTTCTCCATTTCCTCCATTGCTGGGGTCCGCTTATAACGCACATCACTCGGGTGATATCCGAGTGGTGTGCGCTGTCTCACTCGCATCCATAGGCTTATATGGGTGCGAGTGAGCAGAGACTCGGCCGAGTGTTGGTAACAATCGCAACAAGCTGCGATTTCACTCGCACACTGAAAACGGCCGAGGAAAAAAAACGGTCATGTGAGTTGCCCCATAGCAGAATACTGGTCCGAGTGCTATGTGATTTTTTATTGCATAGCACTCGTCCGTATCACGCTCTAGTGCGACTCCGACCTTAGATGTGGGCTCCAGCACTGAGCCCACATCTTCTCCAGCAGATGTCAGTTGACTTCAACAGCTGACATGTGCCCCTAACATTCGCGGGTGGAATCGTGATCCAACCATGGCTGTCAACATGTTAAATGCCACTGTCAATCTCTGATAGCAGCTTTTAATATGATCGCACCGGAAGCGCGTCACTAATCCCACCCATCAGCACCCATGTCACATGACTACGGGTCGCCGATGGGTTGGCATGACAACCCGGGGTCTGCAAGAAAACCCTGTGGTTGTGGTATGGATAGCAAGCGAGTATTTCTGCTACACAGAGCAGGGCGGATGATCGCAGCTTCTAGTCTCCCATTGAGACTATTGAAGCAGGTAAAAAAAAAAAAAAGTTTTTAAAAAGATTAAAAATACAAAATTTAAAATCACCCCCAATCAAAATAAAACAAGCAAACAAAAAAAAATTGGTATTGCTGTGTTCAGAATCACCCAATCAATATATAATAATTAATCCAATCGGTAAACGGGGAAAAAGAAAAAAAAAGTTAAAAACGCCAGAATTACGTTTTTTTGGGTTGCCACAATATTACACTTATATGCAATAACAGGCGATCAAAAGATAGTATCTACAAAAAAATGTTATCAATAAAAATGATAGCTCGGCACGCAAAAAATAAGCCCTCAACCAGCTTCAGATCCTAAAAATGGAGACGCTACAGGTCTCACAAAATGATGCAATTTTTTTGTTTTTTTTAACAAAAACTTTGGATTTTTTTTCACCACTTAAATAAAAGAAAGAACCTATACGTTTGGTATCTACAAACTCATAAAGACCTGGAGAATCAGAATGGCAGGTCAGTTTTAGCATTTAGTGAACATTGTAAAAAAAACAAAAATAATTGTGGAATTGCACTTTTTTTTTGCAATTTCACCGCACTTTGATTTTTCCCCCCAGTTTTCCAGTACGTTATATGGTAAAACCAATGCCCTTTGAAAAGAGTGTTTTTACTCGGACTCCCATGACAGCACGACGAGAGAGGGGATCCGCCCATTAGGAACAGGAAACCTACAGATACAAAAAGGGCGGCACCTCTCCTTTGCCTCAGTTGGTTTCCTGTTCCTGAGGGGACGGGTGCCTACAGAAGGAGCCCAGGCCGGCCGATTACGGTAGCGGGGGGGGGGGGGGTCTCCTACCTCGGCCGGTGCTGAGATCCCTGGAGACGCCATGGTGGTCCTTGCTGGATTGCACGTCGGTGGCGTTCGCAGCAGGGAGCGGAGTCCGGAGGATTTCCTGCCTCCATCAGCGTCGGCGCAGGTAAGTATTTCCCATTGGTGGCGCAGCGGTGCGGCTGCGGGTGCCGGGCTCAGATGTGTGGGTGAGCTCCGGAGCGCTGCCGATCCATCCCCGGCGTCCTGCACCGCTCTCAGCGTGCGCTGGAGCGTTTCCGGGTGCAGTGACGTGGGGGGGCGGAGTTTGGTAGCCGCTTCCGGGTCACCGGACGTCTGCGCATGCGCGGTCGGTCCAAGATGGCGGCGCCCATCGCATCTGGACGCCGGTTCGTCCGCCAGCCCTCCCTGCTGTGTCCGGAGCCAATAGGGATAGCGCTGGCCCATCTGCTGACCGGATCCAAGGGGGATATAAGCGGGTTACAATGTCAGAACCCTGCTTTTGGTCGCAATTCGTCATGGAGAGTGGTGGTGAGCAGCAGCAGCAGCTGTCAGACGAGGTGCGTCAGAAGCCCAAGAAAGATAGAGGTGACCAGCCCAGTCGTAAAAGCTCATCCGAGCAGGGATCCAGAGCTTTGACTAGGAAAGAACCCCCTCGGATTCCGGTACTTGACTTTGGCGCACGGGTAAGTGATCTACGTGAAAGTTCACTCTGTGACGCGGGCCCCTTATACTTTATCTTTCCAGGGGAAGAAGAGTACGGACAAGTCAAAACATAAGGAGTGTGCCCTCTGTGAAGTCCCCTTACCTGACTCTTGTTCGAAAAAGTTATGTGCCCCCTGTATACAACAGACGGTGAGGTCTACAGGAGTGGTTGGGTGGAAGTGACTTAGGTCAGATAGTGGTTATCACCTATATTGTCCTCCCCTAGGTAGCAGAAGAGTCCGTGAGTACGGCAAACCTAAAGGAAATGATCCGGCTAGAAGTAAGGGAGTCATTACGATCCCTATCCCAAGCGGAAGGCTCGAAACATAGGACCCCTCTGGACTCTAATTCTTCAGAAGAGGAAAGAGAAGAAAGTACCTATCTCTCTAGTCCTTTCTCCTCTTCATCAGATGAGGAGTCTGGACGATTTTGTCTACCCTTGGATAAGATTGACAGGGTGGTCAAATCAGTTAGAGGCACGATGGGTATAGAGGAACCCAAATCACAGCCCTCAAAACAGGAGTTGATGTTTAGTGGATTAGATCGTAAAAAACATAGATCTTTTCCGGTAAACGAGAAGATCCAAGAATTGATCCTCCGAGAATGGAAAAAAACGGAAAAAAAGGGGGCCTTACCGCCAGCTTTAAAACGCAGGTATTACTTTGATGATCCGGTTGTGGATACGTGGGATAAAGCCCCTAAGTTGGACGTGGCAGTAGCAAAAGCGTCAAAGAAAGCCTCATTACCCTTTGAGGATATGGGGTCCCTCAAAGATCCTCTAGACAGGAAAGCGGATATCTTCCTTAAAGGTACCTGAGAGATGGCGGCAGGATCCCTCAGACCAGCCATGGCCGCAACATGCACAGCCAGGTCATTAATGGTCTGGCTAGATCAATTAGAGTCTCAGCTTAAGGACGGTGCATCCAGAGATTCTATTCTGAAAGCGCTACCGACGGACGCATCTGTGGACTCTGTCAGAATGGCGGCTAGAGCGGCAGGACTTGACCAAGAAAAGGAAAAGAGTAGACTGAAGATGTTATGCACAACCCCTGCTATAAAGACAATATATGGCTCCATAAAAAAGCACCTTTATTGAACACCTCAAAAGACATACATATTAAAAACATGTAAAATCAAACATCAAAAATGCACATCACCACCATATCCTACATAAATGACAATCCCATGATACAATAAGTATATACAATAAGTATATTGCCCTAAATGCATCTAATCTAATACATTAACCTGTATATAAAGCCCATGTGAGCCGCAAGAACCTGACCTCAATCTATGAATATATACCGCTGGTAACCCAGAGTCAGGCATCCATGTTATACAAAACCCTAGAGCCCAAATAAAGCGGTATACTGAAGCATGGCCGTAAATACAACCGGTCCTAAGTCATGTCAGGTCCGTAATGATGCAGCAAAGTCCAGTGGCATAGGCTATACCGCAGGGGTTAAAACCCCATAAGGCCAGAGTGTGGAATATAAGAGAGCCTAAATCGCCCAAAGATGCAGAGAGGGTATGGTGGGAGCGCACCCCACGCGTATCGCTGCCGCAGCAGCTTCGTCAGGGGAAGTGAAACAAAGGTACAATGGAGCGTTATAAATAGCAAATCCAATCAGGAAGAAATTACATACCGATGTGAAACACGGGCAAACGGAGATGGAGGCAAGGAGACGCCAGTCACGCCATAGCCGCAACAGTATGAGGGGCGGAAGTAGTGCCGCGTCCAATGGGTCATACGCGCATGCGCAAACCGCGGTATCCAATAGGACCGCGTTGCGCATGCGCAGTATCAGCCGGCATAGTGTACACATCATAGGGGACTCGGCGACAATACACAGTGAGGGATTGAGGGGGCGGAATTGCACATGAAAAAGCCGAATCATAGTTCAAGGCGGCGGAGAGCATCAGAGGGAACAGGCAAGAACCAGGGAGGCAAAGAATATAAATCCGCGGTACCAGGATATAACACAGGCATAATTAGGCTAGTGTTTTAGCAGAAAAGTGCCCCAAACGACTATAAAGCCAAATAGGGCCATCAAGGTCACCTAAAGGGATGGAAAGGCAGTTATTAAAATCGGTCTGTGCACCACAATAAGTGCACATTAATATCAACATAGTAACTAGATGTAATACAGAACAATATAGAGCGGAGCGCACACATGAACATATGCAGGCGGATATCAATTAAGTCCATGAACATATATAAGAATATTCTTTAGGTGCAGCTGAGGATATGCATCATTCCTAACATATAGCCCCATAGTGGGTGAGGTGGCACCATCCAGATCCATATTCGTGGACAGACTCTTCATAACGGGACTCCCATCCAAGTCGTCAGCAGTATCTCCGCCTACAGTCCATAGTTGAGATTGGTCACAGACACCGCTCTGTGATGGTAAAGAAAGAGTTTCTTGCACATAAAATGTCCTCCTATTCACGAAAAATGACACTCCACACATCCACCCTCCAGGGTCCACTCCATTGTCCGATATACCACGACAATGTACGTCCCAATTGATCCACACGATGATCCTTTAATTTCCATGTCGAAATGCCAAGTGATAAATCTCCCCCCTATATTATTACGTCCTCGACCAACCTAAATGAGAACAAATACAGCATTAGGGGGGTAAAGGTGGAGGGAAGCCTCACCCGATACCCCGGAAATAGGACCTAAACCAGTATGTCCATATGCCATCTAACCCAGGAACCCCGTAAATAGCAGTTCCTCATTTAGGCCCATAGGTGTAACTGCCTGAAGATCAAAGATCCACGTGGACTCCGCACGCAGAAGATGGTTAGACATGTTACCACCTCTTTCACCACAGAACACCCTCTGTAACCCCACAATCTGAAGGTTAGTGGGAGAACCCCTGTGTTTCAGCAGAAAATGCGCTGCCACAGGAGTCAGGATTTTACCTTTGTCTTGGTCCGTGGCTGCCAGGCGTATCGTTGACATATGTTTTTGGAGCCTCTTGCGTAATTCCTGGGATGTTTGCCCTACATAAATCATATCACACGGACAAATGAGTGCATATATGACATTTCTAGTCCTACAATTGATGTAGGTCTTTAACGCATGTCTGCTGGAATTAGTGGGGTGTACAAATATGTCCCGAATAGGCTTCATAAAGGGGCAAACATTACATTCCCCACAGGGGAATGACCCCTTAAGAACCAAACCCCTATTTAGCTTAACCGTAGGTCTAGAGAAATGACTCCTGGTCAACAACTGCCTCAGATTGGGAGCTCTTCTGGACGTAAGAAGCGGCCTACTACTAATGATTTGAGTGGTTTGCATATCTGTTTGCAATATCGGCCAATGTCTGGTAAGAATATGTCTTACCTGCCCCCAATTGTCATTATAGTCCGTGATAAATCTCAACTGCGATTCTCGGGCACGTCCCACAGGGATTAAAAGTGAAGCCTGATCATGTTGTCTTGCTCGCTGAAAGGCAGTGGCCACCACCCGTTTGGGATAGCTCCTCTGTCTGAAACGATCCGTTAAATCACGAGCTTGTATGAGAAAGTCTTGATCCCTGGTACAATTACGTCTAATGCGTAAAAATTGTCCCGTTGGGACGCCCACCTTCGTGTGCCAGGGGTGGAAGCTGTTGAACTCCAGAAGGGCGTTGGTAGCGGTGGGCTTCCGGAAGAGATCTGTCGCCAGCCGATTCCCTTGCACAAAGACTTTCAAATCCAAGAAACTAATCGAGCTGTTGGAGATGGAATAGGTTAAAAAGATGTTGTGGGGGTTAGAGTTAAGACCATTGATGAAATCAACACAGCCCTCCCTGGTACCCACCCAGATAAAAAATACATCATCGATAAATCGATGCCAATTCCGGACCTGATGTTGAAACGCCAGGGATTGATATACGCACACCTCCTCCCACCAACCTAAGAAAATATTTGCATAGGTCGGTGCACATTTTGCCCCCATTGCCACTCCTGCCGTCTGTAGATAAAACGTTCTATCAAACAGAAAGAAGTTATGGTGGAGAACAAACCTAAGCAGATCCAACAAAAAAGAATCATGTCCCCGATCCGAATGTGAAAGCCTGTCCAGAAAAAAAGTCACTGCATTAAGACCATCACTATGTTTGATGTTGGAGTACAAAGACTCCACATCACAAGTCACTAGATAAAATTCTTCTGGCAGCTCTATCTGTCCACAGACCTCAATAAAATGGGCAGAGTCTCTGATAAAGGAGGGCAAAGCCGTGACTATTGGCTGGAAGAAGAAGTCCAAATACTCACTTGCCCGCTCACAAATGCTGCCGATGCTAGAAACAATCGGCCTTCCTGGTGGTTTCTTCTCGTCCTTGTGTATCTTCGGCAACAAGACTATAGAGTAGAGCGGCAGGACTATCTAACGCGGCTCGCAGAGCCTTATGGTTAAAGTGCTGGTCAGGTGACATTCAGTCCAGAACTAAACTCTGCGCCATTCCGTGCGAGGGACAATATCTCTTTGGTCTAATGCTGGATGAATTGCTGGAAAAGGCAGGCGATGACAAAAAGAAGTTTCCCAGTCTGTACTCGGCATCCTACCGCCGACCCTTTAATCGAAGAAGGTTTGGTCGCGGGAAGAAACGCGGGTCCTCTCCCTCTAGAGAAAGTTTCAGATGGGAAGACAGACGCGGTAGAGGTACGGGCTACATGTTTCGCCGTTCCGCAAAGGATCAGAAAAAAACGGACCAATGACTAGTGATCCCTGTAGGGGGTAGACTGTCAGCATTCTCCTCAGCGTGGCTTGACATTACGAACAGTAAATGGGTCAGAGGCATTATTACTAAAGGTCTAAGGCTGGACTTCAATCACTGGCCTCGAGAAAAATTTAAATTAACCCCTTTACGTTCCTCCCCCCTTGAGCAAGCAGCTCTAGAAGCAGAGGTCACGAACTTATGCTCTAAAAATGTATTGATGGAAATTCCAGAATCAGAAAGAGGAAGGGGATTTTAGTCTCCTCTTTTTCTGATCAAAAAGCCAGATAGATCTTTTAGAACGATCATAAATCTAAAATGTCTTAATGAGTTCCTGGTTAATGAATCCTTCAAAATGGAGACAATTAATTCGGCAATAAAAATGTTGTTTAATCACTGTTTTATGGTAGTTGTAGATCTTAAAGACGCATACTATCATGTTCCGATACATGAAGATTTCCAGAGGTTCCTGAGAGTAGCTGTGTCAGTGGGGGGTCGCATTCGCCATTTCCAGTTCAGAGCTCTCCCCTTTGGCTTATCAGCGGCTCCTAGGGTGTTTACAAAACTAGTGGCCGAGGTCATGGCGCACTTACGAGAGTCCGACATCCTGATCATTCCCGACTTGGATGACTTCCTTATAGTAGGGAGCTCAGCAGACCATTGCCTGTCCCAGCTAGAAACAGCCACATCCAAACTTGAGCGTCTGGGGTGGATCATAAATTATGAGAAATCTCGTTTACAGCCTCAAAAGATACAAAGGTTCTTAGGACTGTTATTAAACTCAGAATCCCAACAGTGTTGTCTTCCACCAAACAAATTATTACATATCCAGCAACAGGTGTCTAAGGCAATTGATAAACCATCCATGACCCTTAGACAGGCTATGTCACTATTGGGTTCTTTAACCTCTTGCATTCCCGCTGTCCGTTGGGCCCAATTCCACACCAGACCGTTACAATCCGAGGTGCTGGTTAATGATAGAATCTTACAGGGGTCTCTGCAGAGTCAGATTACCTTAGGTCCAAAAGCACTCACATCTCTTAGGTGGTGGCTAGACAGTGAAAACTTATCGGCGGGAGTTCCCTGGGTGTCACAGGTAACACGTGTTATAACAACAGATGCTAGCCCTTCGGGTTGGGGAGCACACATGGATGACATGATGGTTCAGGGTCTATGGTCCCCTCCCCTAACATCAGCCTCCTCCAACCAGAAAGAGTTAATGGCAGTAGAGCTTTCAGTGAAAAAATTCCTCATATCTGCAGGGTCATCATGTCAGGATCCTATCGGACAACCAGGTGGCGGTCGCATACATAAATCATCAGGGTGGAACTCATTCCGAGTCACTGATGAGAGTGGCGGATCGTCTGATCCAGACAGCGGAAAATCACTTCTTATCCCTAACCGCTCTACACATAAGAGGAAAAGAAAATGTCAAAGCGGACTTTCTAAGCCGCAACACCTTGAGGCAAGGGGAGTGGTCCCTAAACAATTGCGTGTTCGATCAGATTGTCCACAAATGGGGACATCCAGAAGTAGATTTATTTGCTACCAGGGACAACCGGAAGACAATAAAATTCTGTTCCCTAAATCCCAGGGAGAATCCTCTGGCGGTAGACGCCTTTCTGATCAATTGGGATTTTCAGCTGGCTTATGCATTTCCTCCACTAGGCCTGTTACCCTTAGTAGTCAGGAAGATAAGAGAAGATCGAGCCAGAGTTATATTGATTGCCCCATTCTGGCCCAGAAGGGCCTGGTTCACTTGGCTCAGGATCATGTCAGTGGAGGATCCCTGGGTGCTTCCGGAGATTCCAGATTTGCTCTACCAGGGTCCGATCAGTCATCCGCAAGTAAAGAACCTTCATTTAACGGCATGGATTTTGAAAGGGCATTACTAGAAAACAAAGGGTTCTCCCCGAGTTTAATTGAAACCCTTATGAAAAGTAAGAAGCAAATAACCACAACAATCTACGCTAGGACCTGGCGAAAGTTTCTGGCCTCTTCTGATTTCAATTTAGAAGAAGGAATACCTATAAAACAAATCTTAGAATTCCTGCAACTTAGTCCTATCAGCATTGACTAAAGAGCCGTTTGAACCTTTACAATCAGCTTCAATTAAGGCCTTATCCCTTAAGACAGCATTTCTGGTAGCAATTACATCTGCCCGTAGAGTAGGAGACATACAAGCTCTCTCCAGGGTTTCCCCTTATACAGAGTTTCTACCAGACAGAGTAATCCTCAGACCGGACCCGGCCTTTTTACCAAAAGTATCATCACGGTTTCACAGGTCACAAGAGATAATATTACCATCCTTCCTCCCCAATCCTGCTAACCCTAAGGAAGAACTACTCCATACATTAGACGTTAGGAGGTGCCTGCTAGAATACATCTCTGTTACTGACACATGGAAGAAAGATGATGCGTTATTTTTATCTTTCCAAAATCCTAGAAAGGGACTTAGGGTATCAAAGTACACGCTAGTAAAGTGGATTAGGGAGGCTATCTCTTTGGCTTATACTGCAGGTGGGGGTCCGGCTCCGCAGAATCTGAGGGCGCATTCCACCAGGGCCATGGCTACATCCTGGGCGGAAAAATCTGGAGTATCAATCGACCAGATATGTAAGGCGGCCACATGGTCATCCCCGTCCACCTTCTTTAAACACTATAGGTTGGATTTGGGGGCTTCCTCTGATCTCACATTCGGGTTAAGGGTGCTACAAGCCATAGTCCCTCCCTAAGGTACCTTACATCTCTGTAATTCTCTCGTCGTGCTGTCATGGGAGTCCGAGTAAAGCATTAAGCTACTTACTGGTAGAGGCATTTCTCGGAGGCCCATGACAGCACCCTTAGTTCCCTCCCTATTCACTGGGGGTTGCACTTCCTATAGATGTATATATCTCACATATGATACCCAGTTCCAAATATATGGCTGAAATTTTGTATATAATCTGTATATAGTGTATATTTTTTGTGCCACTAACCGCGGTAGTCCTCTCAAGACTCTGAAATACAACTGAGGCAAGGGAGAGGTGCCGCCCTTTTTGTATCTGTAGGTTTCCTGTTCCTAATGGGCGGATCCCCTCTCTCGTCGTGCTGTCATGGGCCTCCGAGAAATGCCGCTACCAGTAAGTAGCTTAATGCTTTTTTTCAAAGCACAACATGGTTTGGATGTGTTTGCATTTGTGCAATTTCTTTTGCTGTGACTTTTTATACAAATTAAAAGCTGCTTTTTCCAGAACCAGCAAAAGCTATGAAATGTCAAATCTCATGCACGCACTTGTTTTTTACCTGACTCAACTGGAAAACTTTGGAGTTTGTGAAAACTGCAGCATGTCACTTCTGTGAGTTTTCACCAATAAAAGCAATAAGTGCAGAAATGTTGCCATCAGTTTTTGAAGCATTTTTGCTGGAAAAAATGCAGGAACAGCCGGATGTGATACCAATTTATGTTTTGAGTTTTTCACAACCATAAATCTCATGACCTGAACCATAATCTCTTCACATGAGCATGAATGTTCGCATTTGTTTTATTGCAATGTAATTTGCATGTAATATATAAAATATATGTAAGACAATTTTTTGTTTCTCCCCCCTCCGAGCAGTGTCATTGAATTAGTGAACTAAATGTGTTAAAATAATGCCATACCTAATAGACAAAAGGAAAAAAAACTTTTCCTCCTAAATAATTTGATGAAATTGCCCCAAAAATGTTTTCTGTTTTCACATACATCTTCCATTGGCAGCCTAACACCTTGTATTATTTATGCTTGCAAGGTGGAAGCAAAGCTGAACATTGGGCTCCTGAAAAACATGACAGACATCGGAATGTGAGTATGCAGTGTTTTTTTTTTTTTTACAATGGTAACCAGGGTAAATATCGGGTTACTAAGCACAACCCTGCGCTTAGTAACCCGATGTTTACCCTGGTTACCCGGGGACTTCGGCATCATTTAAGACAGTTTCAACGATGCCGAAGTCGTTCCCCGGATCGTTGGTCGCTGGAGAGAGCTGTCTGTGTGACAGCTCCCCAGCGACCACACAACGACTTACCAACAATCATGGCCAGGTCGTATCGCTGGTTGTGATCTTTGGTAAGTCGTTTAGTGTAACGGTACCTTTAGCGTGAAGGCCACTGGATGTACAAGTATGTGTGAAAATCTGGGATGTATGCGTGATGAAGATCTGGAATGTACAGTGAATATGCGTGACTAAGATCTGGGATGTAGAAGTGAGTGATACAGGTTTGGGTTGTACATCTGGTGAAGATCTGGAATGTACAGCAAATATACATAAGATCTTCATTATGTCTGTGATAAATATGAGGATGTACAAGTGGGTGTGCGATGAACATCTGGAAGAAATGTGTGAAGCTTGTGATGTACGAGTGAAAATCTGGAACGTACGAGTAGGTATGAAAGATGTGGGATCTACAGCAAGCATGCGTTAGGAAGCTCAGGGATATATGAGTGATGAAGATCTGGGATTTACAACGAGTATGTGTGATAAAGATCTGGGAAGTACAGGGTGTGTGTGTGGTGATTATTTGGGATATATAGTATGTGAGAAAAAGATCTTGGATGTACAGCAACACCCTCAGCTTAATATTTGGTTGCACACCCTTTGCAGTAAAAAACTGCAATCACTTTCTATAATCATCAACATTGCTTACACCTCTCACAGGAGAATTTTGAACAACTCTTTCTTTGCAAACTGCTCCAGGTCGCTCAGATTTGAATGGTGCCTTCTCCCAACAGCAATTTTAAGATCTCTCCGAAGGTGTTCAATAGGATTTAGATCCGGACATATTGCTGGCCATTTCAGAACTCTCCAGCGCTTTGTTTCCATCCATTTCTGAGTGATTCTTGAAATATGTTTGGGGTTACTGTCCTCCTGGAAGACCCATGACCTAGGATGTACATCGAGCTTTCTGACATTGGGGACTACACTGTAACCCAAAATCCTTTAGTAATCATTAGATTTCATGATGCCTTGCACACACTTAAGGCACCCAGTACCAGAGGCAGCAAAACAACCCTAAAACTACTTTGAACCTCCAACATATTTGACTGTTGGTATTGTTCTTTTCTGTGTAGGCCTCATTCAATTTTCGTTAAACAATAGAATCATGCGGTTTACCAAAAAGATCAATTTTTCTTCTCATCTGTCCACAAGATGCATTCACAGAAGAATTTTGGCTTACTCACATACATTTGGGCAATCTGCAGTCTACCTTTTATATGTCTCCGTGGCAGAAGTTGGGTCCTCCTGGTCTCCTACCATAGAATTTCATTTTAGTCACATGTTGACTGATAGCTTGCTCTGCACTGATGCACACTGAGCCTGCAGGACAGCTTGAATTTCTTTGGAACTTCATTGGGGCTGCTTATCCACCATCCGGACTATCCTGCGTTGCAACCTTTTATCAATTTTTCTCTGCCAGGGAGATTAGCTTCAATGACATGACTTCTTGATTATTTTGCGCTATGTGAACAAAGGAACATCAACATCTCTGAAGATGAACTTGTAACCTTGAGACTTGATATCTTTCAACAATTTTGGTTCTCAAGTCCTCAGACAAATCTCTTCTTTGTCTGTTAACTATACTAAGGGCTCATTTCCACTTGTGATAGACAAATCGGTCCGTAATCTGTACCGAAAAAAGGGATGAAAAGTATGCATTTGTCATGCGTTTGTGATGCGAGTTCAATGCGATTTTTTAATCGCACCATCCGTTTTACATCCGTATGGAATCCGTTTTTTTTCTCTGCAACTATTTTTATACAGTCATTTACAGGACTATTTACAGTGTTCTATGACACAGAATGGTAAGGTATCCGTAAAAAACGGATGGAATATGGATGTTCCGTATGCCATGCGTTTTTTTTATCGCACCCATTGACGTGCATTGGCGAGTCTCGTCCGAGACTCGCAGCATGCTGCGATTTTTTTCTCAGTCCGATTTCGGCTGAGAAAAAAAAAATCGCAAATGAAAAGACACCTATTGAATAACATTGGTCCGAGTGCAATCCGATTTTTTATCGGATTACACTCGTCCGTTTAACTCGCAAGTGGAAATGAGCCCTTAGTGTGGCACATGCAGACACGTGATGCAAAGATTGAGTTTTCTCTCTTTTTTATCTGGTTTCACGTGTGATTTTCATATTGCCCACACCTGTTACTTGCCACAGATTAGTTTAAACGAGCATCACATGTTTGAAACACTGTGGTTTACTCAGAATTTTGGAAAGGTGTCACAATTTTGGCCCATTTTGGGGGTTTTGTGTGAAATTTTGTCCAATTTGCCTTTTATCCTGTTTTTTTGTTTTGTTGCAATACACAGAGAGGAAATAAACGTGTATTACAAAGCAAGTAATTGCAATTTATTTTCTGAGAGAAATACTTCATTTTCTGGAACAATGTCAACACTTTTGGACATGACTGTATTGGTCACGAAGATATTGGATGCACAGGGTGCATGTGCGATAAAAATCTGGGAAGTACATGGTGTGTGAATGATGAAGATGTGGGATACGAGTTATGAATAGGGATGAGCGAATAGCTTTGCATAAGTCCTTATCCGAATAGCTGCCTCGGGAACCTGGAGCGCTCCTGCTAATCAGCTGTTCGGCACCGCAGCTGCATGTGTCACGGCTGTGTGACCGTCACAACACATCCATGGATAGCACAACACACAGGCTATCCATGCATGTGTTGTAACAGTCACACAGCCGTGACACATGCAGCTGCGGTGCCGAACAGCTGATTAGCAGGAGCGCTCCAGGGATCCAGGTTCCCGATGCAGCTATTCGAGAAGCACTATAGCTATCTCCTATAAGGACTTATGACGATCTGGGATATATAGTGTGTGTGAAGATCTAGGACATACAGTCTTGTAGATTGTAAGCTTGCGAGCAGGGACCTCACTCCTAATGTCACTGTTTAGATTGTCTTAACTTGTACCGAATTTATTGTTTGTACATGTCCCCGTCTAATTGTAAAGTGCTGCGGAATATGTTGGCGCTATATAAAAAAAATTTATTATATTACAGTCAGCATATGTGATGAAGCACTGGGATACACAGTCAGTATGAGTGATGGCACCCTGGGATACGAGTGATGACGCTCTGTGTGTAACAGTGATGACGCCCTGGGATACGAGTGATGACGCTCTGTGTGTACCTGTGATGACGCTCTGGAATACAGGCGATGACACCCTGTGTGTACCAGGGATGATGCCCTGGTATTTGAGTGATGATGCTCTGTGTGTACCAGAGATGACGCTCTGGGATACGAGCAACAATGCCCTGTGTGTACCAGTGATGACGCCCTGTGTGTACCAGTGATGGCGCCCTGGAATATGAGTGATGTCGCTCTGTGTGTACCAGTGATGACGCCCTGGGATATGAGTGATGATGTCGTGGTATACGAGCTATGACGCCCTGGGATATGAGCGACGACGACCTGTATGTACCAGCGACGACGCTCTGGGATACAAGTGATGACGCTCTGTGTGTACCAGCGACGACGCTCTGGGATACAAGTGATGACGCTCTGTGTGTACCAGCGACGACGCTCTGGGATACAAGTGATGACGCTGTGTGCACCAGGGATGACGCTCCGCGTGCACCAGGGATGACGCTGTGTGTACCAGGGATGACGCTCCGCGTGCACCAGGGATGACGCTCCGCGTGCACCAGGGATGACGCTCCGCGTGCACCAGGGATGACGCTGTGTGCACCAGGGATGGCTCCGCGTGCACCAGGGATGACGCTGTGTGCACCAGGGATGGCTCCGCGTGCACCAGGGATGACGCTGTGTGCACCAGGGATGGCTCCGCGTGCACTAGGGATGACGCTGTGTGCACCACTGATGCAGATCCATGGTGTACATGTAGATAACGCAGCGGGCTTCCAGCAGACGGACCGGTACCGGAGCAGCCAGCACTGGTCCCCACAGATCCGTAGTGCAGTGCACAGCTCGGGCGGGGGATGGCAGCCAGGACATAGGGGGGCTCCGGTCACCAGCTCCCCACCCTGGTGCCGGCAGACGACCTGCCAGCCTTACCTTGACGAACGTGATGGGGGTGGTGGTACCCTCGATATCTAGCAGGATGGCAGTGACGGAGGGCGGCACCATGTTTCCTCAGTGCTCGGTAGTGAGAGCGGAAGCCGCTGTGGAGAGGGGAGGGGGGCTGACAATAACCGGAGGGCGCAGACGGCGCACACTCTGCCGGCACTACAGCGAGCCGCTACCGGGCAGCGCGGGATGATGGTTACGTGACTGCATTCACTTTAATAGGTCGGCCAGGGACGCACACTCCTGATTTTACACACGGCCTCAGCGCCATTTTGCACTCCCCACGCCGCGCACACGCCGCCATTGTCTGCCTTGCTCACGAGGTGGCGCAGTAGCCAGCAGGGATCACTTCCGATCGCCATGCGTTCCACCGCTTCCCAGCAGCCAATCGGTCCTCGGCGTGCAGCGTGACGTCACGGAGAACGAACGATGGCATTGGCTCCGATCCTGTGTATATAAAGGGAGGGCGGGAGCTGCGCGGATCTTTTCCGCTGTAGACTGCGGTGGGTTAGGTTGCTGTTATTATTGTACGTGGCATCCCCCACCGGAATCATGAGTGGATTCGAAGCTATGGACCAATATTCCGAGGGCTCGAAGATCAACGCCAGCAAGAATCAGCAGGACGAGGGGTAAGACTGGGCGGCGACACTTGGGCTTCCGTGAGTGATGCATGCGTGCCTGGAAACGAGGGGACCGTGCGTCAGTTCTGATGGCCGTTATACTTACTGGCGAGTGGCGATGTAGCCTGCGCATGATCTGGCCGCAGGGGGCGCTGTTCATGGGAAGACGGCTGGTGACGTCAGCGGCGCGCCGGCCAGTAGTAGCGCTGGGGGTGTGTCCGGCCGCGCTGATGACGTCACTGCCCTAACAGCCGGCCTTGTCTCACAGGAAGATGTTCATCGGCGGCCTGAGCTGGGACACCAGTAAGAAGGACCTGACGGAGTACCTGGCCCGCTTCGGGGAGGTGGTGGACTGCACCATTAAGACGGACCCCGTCACCGGCCGCTCCAGGGGCTTCGGCTTCGTGCTCTTCAGGGATGCGATGAGTGTGGATAAGGTGAGGGCGCCCACATCATGGCGGCTGCTGCTGGCCGCACGGCTGCGATGGCTAATGGCTTGTATCTATAGGTGCTGGAGACCAAGGAGCACAAGCTGGATGGCAAGCTCATTGATCCGAAGAGGGCCAAGGCCTTAAAGGGCAAGGAGCCTCCCAAGAAAGTGTTTGTTGGCGGCCTGAGCCCAGACACCACCGAGGAGCAGATCAAGGAGTACTTTGGGGCGTATGGAGATGTAAGTACACCAGCGGCTAAGCCTGCAGTGGTTCACCCCAATGGCGGTCCCAGCAGTCGGACACCGTGCCAGCTCACCGTGGGCATTGCCCCCTTCTTAGTCTCCCTGCCCATATTCCCTGTTGTTGCACCACATGACCCCATCCTCCAATGTTAGCTCACCCTGGCGAGTAATAAGTCACTGCTTCTGGGACATCCCCTCATTACATGGGTGATAGGTCATGACACAATGGCAGGGTATCGCCTGTACAAAGGACCTGGTCATCACTGGGGGTCCCTCTCCTGAGCCCCACCTGACTAGAGCAAGCGTCATGCATGATTACCTGTACTACTGTCTGGCAGGGACCGCGGAGCTTGCCTCTTCACTACATCCAGCGGATCCATAAGTGATGATCAGGGCTCTGCTTTGTTCCATTGGGGCTCTGGACCCCCAGTAATGACAGTCCAGCATTATCCCTAGGATTGGGGATCCTCCTAAGTGTAAGCTTGTGCAGCCAATGTTGGTGATGATCTTGTATTTTACATCTCAGATTGAAAACATTGAACTTCCAATGGACACAAAAACGAATGAGAGGAGAGGGTTTTGCTTCATTACATACACAGATGAAGAGCCAGTGAAGAAGCTTCTGGAGAGCAGATACCACCAGATTGGTTCAGGAAAGGTTGGTGTAATGCTGCCGAGTCTTCTCTGACCCTACCTAGTGTGCCCTACTCAAAAGTAACCCTTGCTGCAACTTCATGTCCTCCAGTGTGAGATCAAAGTCGCCCAACCCAAAGAGCTGTACAGACAACAGCAGCAGCAGCAACAGAAGGGAGGGCGAGGAACGTCTAACGGGCGCGGAGGTGGCCGAGGGAGAGGCAGAGGAGGTATGTAGTACTGTGGTGGCCATGTACCATTATAAAGGGCTCTTCATGCACCTTCTTGTTAAATACAGAGAAGTTTGAGAAATCTCCAATGGTAACGGTCTTGAGGCCACTTTGTGCGGCTCGATCCATCGGGCGGACACTTGAGTTACTGGATGGCCCTAATCTTTAAGTTTGTGTCTGTTGCCAGTTGCAATGGATGTCTATGGCTATGAACTGTCAGGTTGGCTCTTGGGCATTCATGTTACCTGGTGGACTAATACCAAGCTGATGCCGAGTGCTTTAAACTGTAAGTGCTCATGTCCTACCACAGGAGGTAGTAATGGCAGATGCTAGAGCGCCTTTTTGTTTTTCTGATCTCCTCTCGGCTGATATGACCACAGACGACATCAATGTAGAATGCGCAGACACAAAGCTTGTAGAAGCCAAATGATGCAGGTCTATTTAATGAAACCCACTTGGTTATGGGGACATGGTTGTGACAGAAGGCAAAATTATTTTGCTGCCTCGTATGTCATTAGCAAGTCTGGTTTCCCTCGGTGGTATGAGGGTGTGAGTTCTATTTTCACTTTACGGAAATGAGTGCAACATTTTGTGGTTTCTAGGGAAGCTGATTGTATACAGATTCTGGCGAGGTGCAGGATTCATTGTGTTCTCAAGCCACGGAATGCAATGGAAGTCTCAAGAGTCACACGCGGAATTTCATCAACAGGCAGTGACTTGGCATAACCTTCTCGTCCTTTCCCTGCCAGAAACTGGAATGTTACGTCACACTTAATAATCTGAAAGGGGTATACTTATCTCTAAGATCCTATCCCAATACGTAGCATGTGTAGTAGTAATATTGGCAAATACCTCCAATTAGAAATGTAGTATAGTTCTTCAGATTCACTTTGTTTCTTGCCTCATGTAGGGCATTGCAGTAGCTTGGGTATCCATGGTTGCGGCCACTGATAGTGATATTTGGTTTTTCAGCTCCAACCATGGATACCTAAACTACTGCATGGCACTACGTATGAGGTAAGCGACATAGTGAAGCTGAGAACCTCACTACATTACTAATTTTAGGTAATTTGCTAATATTACACCTACTACATACTGGGATAGGAGATGGGAATACCTCTTTAGAGGCCATCTGTCTCGTGATTTTCCTCATCTGAGAGTAACGTGATAGTCTGAGACCCTGATTTCAGCCATATGGTAGTTATTGGTCTGCTTGCTGTATTCATGATAAATCACTGCTATCTGCTGCAGATCTAGCAGTTCTCTGAATGCTATGCACTATATAACCCTTCCCACACCACCGATGAGCTGCTTTCTGTGTACACTGCATAGGCAGAAAGCTGCCAATGAGCGATAGGGCAGGGTTATACAGGGCTCGATAATTTGGAGGACTATGGCAGCATGTTTACTAGTCTATTAGTGATCAAGAGCTGATAAAAAAATATATATTTTTTTTTTTTTTCAAATTGGGTTTCAAAAACCAGGTGACAGATTCTCTTTAAGTGTTAGTGTCTGTGTATATTATGCAGCCCAGATAAAGGTGGTGGGTAAAGTTGTCTCTGAAGGAGTTCATATGCAGAAAGGAGATTTAATTCTGCAATGAAGGCAACTGGTTGTCTGTTAAGGGTTAATCTGAATCTAAATGGTAGGTCTTGTACTCTGATGCAAGATATATGCAGACCTCTCATGTTTACAGGTGGTCCCCCCTCCCCACACCATGGTATTTTTCAGCTCAAAAGCAGGAGGTCTGCTACAGCTGTGAATGGCCAGACTGGGGAGAGGTCTTTTATGCCTGTCATTAAATTAAATGGGATTTGTTTTTTCATTCTCTAGCATTTTAGTATTCCAGGAGGTAATGATTCCTCTTTAAGGCTATGTGCACACGTTCAGGAAAGTGTGCAGAATTTTCCTGCGCATATCTGGACTTTTTCCGCAGGAAATCCACATGCGTTTTTATCGTGTTTTTTTTTTTGCGGATTTTTCACGTTTTTTTCCAGAGCTTCCCAATGCAATAATATAGCGGCAAAAAATCTGCAAAATTAACATGCTGCGTTTTTACCGCGATGTGTTTTTTTTTTTTTTTTTTTGTGAAAAAAAAACAAAACGCAGCATGTGCTCAAAAATTGCAGAATGCATTAAAAATGATGGGATGCTTATGTATTTTTTTTTAAGCGTTATTCCGCAGAAAACTGCCAAAAAAACGCAAAAAATCCTGAACGTGTGCACACAGCCTAAGAGGTATTTCTATTCAGCTCATGATTTGGTTTACATGGATAAGCTTTACATCAATCTATGGTAAGATGGAAGGTCATATTTTATACTTTTGGATGTTCTTGAACAAATGCTTTAAAGGGAACCTGTCAGCAGATATTGCCGATATATAAGATGCGGCCTCTGCCTTTCAGGGCTGATATGCAGCAATCTAGAATGCTATAGATAAGCCCCTGGTCCGACTTGCAAGAGAAGAAAATAACTTTTATTATACTCACCTGGGGTGATCCTGTGCAATCCAGTCTGATGGGTGTCACAGTTCCGGGTCCGGCGCCTCCCATCTTATCACCGCCCTCCTGCTTCTTCAGCGCTACGGCGCAGGCGTACTGATTTGCCCTGTTGAGGGCAGTGTAAAGTACTGCAGTGCGCAGGTGCTGGGCCTCTCTGACATTTTCCCGGTGCCTGCGCACTGCAGTACTTTACTCTGCCCTCAACAGGGCAAATCGGTACGCCTGCGAGCGATGAAGATGCAGGAGGGCGGTGATAAGATGGGAGGCTCCGGACCCAGACCTGTGACACCCATCGGACCAGACCGCCCCCGGGTGAGTATAATATAACTTATTTTTCTTCACTTGCTGGTCAGACTGGGAACTTATCTACAGCACTCTAAAATGCTGTAGATAAGCCCTGAAAGGCTGTGGCTGCATCTTATAGCGCAAAAATACGCAGACAGGTTCTCTTTAAAGAATCCCTTCTCCCATCAGAGGTTTTATCCTCTTAGTATATAGCAATCATTTATATTGTATGGCACTGTGCACTTAGTTTCTCATTTCGCCTGTCTATCAAGATGATTCTTCTTGCTCTTTGTAGAAACAGGAAGTCTCTTGTGTCCCTGCAGAAATTGTCCCCCTTTGTTACCTCCTGACCCAGCTGATCCTTCCCCCCCCCCTCCCCTGCCAGGGAGTTCTGCAGTGACTTATGACTCATGTAAGAAAATAGACTAGCTACATAGAGCTTAGAAGGATTCATCTTGTTGGTTTTTAATCACGTGCTGTCAGGCACAATGGAAAAGAGAAGAATTAGCTGGGTAGAAAGGGAAAACGAGCAATAGTAAGTACAGTGCTATATAATATGATGACTGCAATATGTGAAGAGTATGGACTCTTTGATGGGAGGAGGGCTTCTTTAATTCAGACTCCCTAATCCCTACAGTGCTTTGCTCAGTGTTGGTGCCATGCGGTTGGCTACATGGCTGGGCTGCCCCTTTTGAGTTGTCTTAAGTCATACCTGAATCGAGCTGTCACATGAACACCAGTCCTTCTGTATCTGACTATGGATTTCTTTCAAGGCCAAGGACAGAGTTGGAACCAAGGGTACAGTAATAACTACTATGATCAAGGATATGGCAGCTACAACAGCAGTGGCAGCAGCTCCTACAGTGATGCCAGCTACAATAACTATGGTGGCTATGACTATTCTGGGTACAACTACGGGAGTTACAGTGGATACGGGAACCAAGGGTATACAGACTACAGTGGTGAGTGACTGTCCATGTTGGACACTATACAGACTGCGCGCGCTCCCAGCATCGGTCAGCTGTAGAATAATTGCTGTTACTTACATGCAGGACAACAAAGCACGTATGGCAAAGCATCAAGAGGCGGCGGCAACCATCAGAACAACTACCAGCCATACTAGGGCTGTGATCTTCACATAAGGTGTGTATGACGGGATTTCTAGACTGCCTATAGACTTTTAACCCTAAACTTTTTAATAAAGATAACTTAAACAGTGTGTGGCCTCCTCTTTAATAAAAATGTATTTTTTTTATAGAGCTTTAACTTAAAGACGCGACCTTAAATGTTTTTCCCTGGTAAAAAATTTTATACAGATATCGTTAATTTAAATTTGGGGTTTTCTGGTCTTTATGCCAGACGCTCTATGGAATAAAATTTTAAGCAATTTTATTAAAGTAATACCAGGTAAAGTACTGAAATGGGTACAACTTAAGGTAGAGAAGAATGTTGTCTTCTAACTCTGACATTATACCTTGTTTGTACCCGCCAGCGGGAACTTCATTGCAGGCCGTGTGTCACCCTGACCACGTCTATCTCTGGGGTCGCACGTTGTGGGCAGAGCGCAAGGCGTACACCAGAAACCGCTGTCCTGTGGTATGGTCTCTTCCAACTTCATGTACCAGCGTAAAGATTAAATTGGGGGAAAACCACTTCAGACTTTGGCTTCTTTATCTCCTTTTAAGTCTTTTTGTTAACGTTCAATTTAAATTTTTTACAGGAGTTAATACTAAAGTAGATGCCTTTTACAGCTTAATAATTTTGGCCTTAAAGTGTTCTGATTTTTAGGATTTAATGCTTGCTTCTTTTCTTTATAGCTAATAGTGAAATCTGCAGAGGAGCTTAATAAAGTGAGGGTGTCTATTGGGGAAGGTCATATGCACATAAGTAATGTCATTTCATAGCGGACACCTTGGAAATAGAGGGGGTGAAGGCTTTGTCAATAGATGTGTAAAGTGCCCACCATTGCAGGGGTCTAATGCCACTGTTTCTCTTGTAGGTGAAGGACTGGCTGCACAGGTCATCCAGGCGGGCGTTAAATCTACATAAACTTATGAGGACTTGTGTACAAGGCACATTAGTGTCTTGCTGTAAATAGCACCTGCACCCCCTTTTGTTTTTATGCCCATTATTCCTCCTCATCTGTATACAGTGATTTTATGTTCATAATGTTTTTATGTTTGAATGTACCGATACCTTGTGACTTTCACTGCATTACATCTCCAGTGTTTGACATTTTGTAATAAAAGTATAAACCCAACTTGTGAGATGTGCCAACTTTGAAGTACTGTGCTATTAGAAAAAGCCATTTTAGGCTATGTGCACACATTGAGGATTTCTTGCAGAAAAAGTCCGGTTTTTCTCAGGAATTTTCTGCGAGAAATCCTCAAGAAAACCGCATGCGTTTTTGCCGCGTTTTTTTCCGGACACTTCCCAATGCATTTTGTAGTGGGAAATCCGCAAAAAAAACAACGCAAAATTAATGAACATGCTGCGGTTTTTACCGAGATGCTTTTTTTTTTCGCGGGAACAAAACGCATTATGTGCACAAAACATGCAGAATTCATTCTAAATGATGGGATGCTTATTGTATATTTTTTGCGGTTTTATCGGGAAAAACCGCAACGTGTGCACACAGCCTTACAATTCAAGTTAAAGGGGTTATCTGGGACCGGCTCCGATCTGCTCCTGCAGGCTATTCAGCTGCTGATGTCACAGCGGCAGCATTCACTCTGCTCTGACGGGGCGTCGATAGGCAACAGGGAGCTAGCTGTGAAACTAGGCAAGCCCTCCTATATGGCTGAGGAGCCAGAGGAATACTCTGGAAAGAAGGACAGAAGCAAACCTGCTAGGTCTTGAAAGGTTTAGTAATAACTTGCTGGGGTTGCAGTGTTGTATCTGCAATTCATTCCAAGAATGGGGCTTTGGAAGGCTCTGCTCAAAGGGAAGCACAACCAACTACTGTCTTCAGTTTTATGTTTATTTTCATTAGACATACATAATTTGGCAATTTTTTTTTTCCTTTCATGATCTATTAAAAAAATAAATAAAAACAAAATAGATTAGAATATCTAAACACTCTTTCAATTTTGACTCTGACCACTGGGGCTTTTAAACTACTTGCTATCCTTTTATAGGTGTCTCCAGTTCAAGTCGTCTCTCTCTAAATAGGCAGTTTGCATATTTAATTTCCCGGAGGAGCATGCATGGTGTATAAGGCTGTGCACACGTTGCGGATTTTGCTGCGGATCCGCATCGTATCTTAAACTGCGGATCTGCAGCTGTTTTCCAAGAGTTTACAGTACCATGTAAACGTATGGAAAACAATCCACAGTGCACATGCTGTGGGGAAAAAACAGCAAGGGAACGCAGCATTGTTTTTTCCGCAGCATGTCCATTCTTTGTGCGGATTCCGCAGCGGTTTATACCTGCTCCTCAATAGAAATCTGCAAAAAAACGCAGGTAATTGGCAGTGTGGTTTACCTGCGAACTTTGCAAAAACAGTGCAGAAAAATCCGCAACGTGTGCTCGTAGCCTTAGTCTCCTCAATCTGACATGCCAGACCTGGCTGGTCACTCTACAAGGAGAAATGTTACCCTTTAGATTCCTGTCCTTTAGAAGCGTTTTCAGCAGGCTCCTCATCAGAGGCAGAATTACAAAGACCAGTAACCCCTCTACACAGCTGACAACACAGGATCCACCAATTACAATCGGTGATGTCACAAGTAACCCTACTTTCTAGTGATGAGCGAGTATACTCTGTACTCGAGATTTCTCGAGCACGCTCGGGGGTCCTCCGCGTATTTTTTAGTGCTCAGAGATTTAGTTTTCAGCGCCGCAGCTGAATGATTTACATCTGTTAGCCAGCATAAGTACATGTGGGGGTTGCCTGGTTGCTAGGGAATCCCCACATGTACTTATGCTGGCCAACATGTAAATCCTTCAGCTGCGGCGATGAAAACTAAATCGAGTACTTACAAATACTCGGAGGACACCTGAGCATGCTCGGGAAGTCTCCAGTACTGAGTATACTCGCTCATCACTACTACTTTCCCTCCTGTCAGTGACTTTTTGCATAGGCTCATTAGATGCTTCAATAGAAAAAATAGTGCTGGGAACTGACTAGTGTGGCTACGTACATGTGATTTCCAGAAACAAAAGAAAGTCGGAGTCTAAAGCCCCAGAGGCCAGAGTGAGAATTGAAAGGGTTTTTAATACAGATGGTCACATGATGATTTTTTTTTTTTCACATTTAAAAAAAATCAAACCCTGATTTAGAGATTGGCCTCTAGTTTTACATTGATGGCCTACCCAGGATAGTCATCAATGTCAGACCAGCCAGGGTCTGACACTCACGCCAACTGTTATTGGTGGTGGCAACTGCCAGCAGGAAGTACTTGCTTGCAGAGCTGGCCGTTTACTTGCAGTGGCCGGGACTTGGTACTGCATATACGCTTCCTCTTGATTTGTATAGGAGGCAGATGTGCAGTACCTTGCGGCGGCAACTACAAGTAGACGACCAGCTCCGCAAGCAAGTACTTCCTGCCGGCAGTTGCTGCCACCAATAACAATTGATCGGTGGGGGTGCCAGCCCCTGCCTGATCTGACATTGAGGACTATCCTTAGGATAAACCGTTTTCCGGTGATTACTTCCTTTATAAATGGAGTGGTGATCCATGTGCCCCACTGTTCTAGTCATTGTATGGGAATGTTGGAGAAGGCAAACAGCAACTCTTCATCATTCCCACAAGTACCATAGACTGAGCGGAGGGTCTCGGTAAGGTTTCGTTTTTATCCGTTTCCTTCTTCCAGTTGATGTACTGAGAATGCTTACAAAAATAAGTGAATAGTTTCATTTTGTAAATTGATATACAGATAAGTGAGCAAATCTAAATCCATGTATTTAGTGCGACCACCCTTTGTCTCATGGAAAAAAATGGGGTCTGCGCCACTGTAGTAATAAATGAATGTACAGGTGCACGAATATACTACACGCCATGACTTTGTAGTGCACATTGGGGTGTGTGGCACCCTCTGCCACCATAAATGCCCGGCTTCCTTTACACTCTCCAGTAAGATGAGGCCTGGTTTGGTACAAGGAGAGGTAGGACAATGTTTAGGGACCATCCATATTTAGCCATCCACCTTCACTTGGTTGTGTGACTTTGATTAAAAACAAAAAAAAACCTGTACCTTTTTTTTTATTTGTAGCGATATCGCGATTGCTGAAAAAATCTACTTGTAATATTCAAATGAGGGTGCTTCAGTGCACCCATGGTGATGGTCTCCTCTTAGGGTAAGTTCACACAGGGCGTTAGCATGGACAAAGAGGAAAAAAAACCCGCAACAAACGCACCTAAACCGGCGTTTTTGACACAGCTTCTTTCCTGCCAAGATGATCAGGTTTTCCTGCAGAAAAAAAGGCAAAAACACCCTGTGTGAACTTAGCCTAAATGTAAGTCTAAAGGCCCTACATTGAGACAGTGGTTTCTGGTCCCACAGCACGCTCTGGAGCGACCCGGCGGGTCACATCTAGGAGAGGAGCGGCCTTCACACGTCCATATAAAATGCGCACATGAATAACATCAGCGGTTTCCCTCCGTGTGTCCGTTCTACCATCAGTGTGAAGAAATGACGACGCTTCTCCTATACTGTGCAATGTTATATATGGACAGCACACGGACACCAGCCGTATTCTTTACGGACCCACAGGCTCAGGCTGTCGTCACACTATCAGTATTTGGTCAGTATTTTACCTCAGTATTTGTAGACAAAACCAGGAGTGGAACACTCAGAGGAAAAGTATAATAGAAATATATGCACCACTTCTGTATTTATCACCCACTCCTGGTTTTGGCTACAAATACTGAGGTCAAATACTGACCGAATACTGCTAGTGTGACGGCAGTCTTATAAGGCTATGGTCCATGTCTCCGTGTGCTCAGGTCTGTGTACATAGCACCATAGGGTATAACGGCTATGGACGATGTCCCTGATAATGGCGGATACCACACGTACTGGAAACACGGCCGCTCTGTGGGGGGCTCCTCACCGCTGCTAATGCGTCATGCAGCCCCGAGGCACAAGGTGGAGACCCCTGCTATCTATGCCGTGGCCCCACATCATTTATTCCATTGCAGTGCCATGACAGTGAGGGCGCAGACCCCGTCATGGCGGCGCTAACAACTGGTGACTGACTAGAGAAATGAATGTATCTATAGTCTGCCGGTACAAGTGCACTGGGTCGTGCCGTCTCTATGGTAACACTACAAAGTGTCGCAGAAAGCGCGCAGCTGTGACAGGACGGACCCGGCGGCCATTTCAAGCCGTGTCGCCGCCATTACTGCGCGCGGGGAGGCGGCGCCATGAGCAGCGGAGGAGTGGCACGGACAGGAATCCGCCATTACTCGCTTTTGCTGCTCTTCTTTCCTCGCTGTTGTTGATAACGGGAGATGTCGGGGGAAGACGAGATGCAGGACGAGACCATGATGGAGGCTTCCGCCAGCGAGGCAGAGGGCAGCGGGCCCGGCGAGGGGCTGAGTATGAACTCCGGCAAGACCGAGGAAGACGAGGGGTGAGCTGCCAACTAGGGACGCCCGTCCTCCTCGTCATAGGTGCCATGCACGGCGTCAGGTGGCCAGCAGCCCTTCTGGCAAATGCCCCCAGACACAACCCCTCGACGTGGTGACTGTCCTTGTCCCCACGGCCTGACATATAGTGGGGGATCTGGGACCCCTGGCTCCGCAGTGGTGTGGGCACAGCAATAGCACCGCACGGAGCGCTTCTCTAGGACGAGGCCCGTGATATTCGCCATTACCGGTGTGCGGTTTTCGGTGGTCCTGTGTGGCTTCCCTGAATATTCTCCGATATAGTTACCTCTGGCTAATTGTGCAGATCCGATCCATCACATAGTGTCGCTCACCTGCCCTAAGGGATCGCCCGTGTCCTGGTAATCAGCAGTGGAAGCCCCTTACTATTCACCCAGCAGACATTCATTCCTCAGGGGAACCATAACCTTCAGCCCCATGTGACGGCATTCTATAATGCTGCATATATGACAACAGGGCGGTCCGGTCCGATGGGCATCGCTGAGCTGATCTTGGTCCTTGCCTCCCTTCTTGCGATGCCATCCTCCCGCTTGGCAGATGTGTCCTACGTCATCCACAGTGCCCGCCTGCGCGCTTCTGCTCAGGTGTACTAGGGAGGAGCAATGTACTATTCTGCGCCTGCGTCCAGAAAGCGCACCGTCACATACAGTACTGTGATCAGCCCTCGGCGGGGCACCGTGTGGATGACGGAGGGTGCGCATCCACCCCAAGACCAGCAATGCCCACTGGACCCGCCCCACAGGTGAGTATTTTAGAAGGTCTTTTTTGTTTGTTTTGCATTGTAGAAAGCTGTCGCATGGGAATGAAAGGTGGTGACCGTAGGTTATATTGGAAAAATCTGGTGACAGGTTCCCTTTAAATGAGCTAATTAGATTGATAAGTTTTTGTGAAAAGGTTCGAGTTAAACTTGTATTTTAAACATTGAAATGCCTGATGTAGGTTCTGTAGAAGGACGTAGATCTGGGGATTTATTCTGATGGAATATAGGCTGAACTGGATGGACAAATGTCTTTTTTCAGCCTTACTAACTATGTTACTATGTCTGTATGAATGAGTCCAGTGGGCGGGTCTGGTCAGTGATTGACAGCACTCGGCATGCACACTCATACAGGTGGCTGGTTTCACATTGGCGTTTTTTGGGGTGCGTTTTTGCGGTGAAAAAACGCATGTAAACGCGTGTAAGGCTACGTTCAGACTAGCGTTGCGCGCCGCTGCGTCGGCGACGCACACAAAAACGCGGCAAAACGCATGCAAAAACGCTGCGTTTTGCGACGCGTGCGTCGTTTTTTGCCGAAAATCGGACGCAAGAAAAATGCAACTTGTTGCGTTTTCTTGGTCCGACGCTAGCGGCAAAAAAGACGCAAGTGTTGCAAAGCGCAACACACAAAAACGCATGCGTCCCCCATGTTAAACATAGGGGCGCATGACGCGTGCGTCGCCCGACGCTAAGGCGACGCACACTAGCAGAACGCTAGTGTGAACGTAGCCTTAACGCTGCGTTTTTTTGACGCATGCGTTTTTGCATGTGGTGAAAAAAAGCGGCGTTTTGACGCGTTTACATGCGTTTTTACATGCATTTGCGTTTTTTAAATGCATGCTGAGAAATGTGTGACAGCTGCCAATCATCAAAATAAAGTAAAAAACCCACTATAAACAGGTAGGGGTAGGGATCATAACCCTAACCCTAAAGGGATCCTGATCCTAACCCTAAGGGATCCTAACCCTACCCCTAACCCTAAGGGATCCTAACCCTACCCCTAACCCTAACCATAAAGGGATTAGGGTTAGGATCCCTTAGGGTTAGGATCCCTTAGGGTTAGGTTCCCTTTATCACCTTTATGTTGGGGGGTGGCATATCAGTGTGTTTTCTGGTTTTTTTAATTTAAAAAAAAAAACGCATGCACCAAAAAACGCATGCGTCCCCATTGACTCCAATGTATTTTTTGACCCAAAAAAACGCATGAAAACGCATGCGTTTTTTTTTTGGTCCAAAAAACGCTTCTAAAAATACTACAAGTAGCATTTCAGAAAATGAACGCATGCAGTAAAAAAACGCATGCGTCAAAAACGCGACCAAACGCGTATAGAAAAAAAGCATGCGTTTTCAATGTTAAAGATAGGGGAAAAAAACGCATGCGTTTTTTTGAAAAAAAAAAACGCTGCAGACAAAAACGCAAGTGTGAAACCACCCTAAGACTGTCAGAGTAGACCCACCCACTGGACTCATCATTACAACCGCCATGAATGAAATCCAGGCTTTCCTGAGACTTCTCCACATATCAGTGGACTCATGCAGATCAGGCAGGCTCCCTTTAAGCTGACTAAGAATAATCCCTGTTCTCAGCAGCACTTTATTCTGTGTAATTGCTGAGAATGACGGCGTACGTTCACAGCGCGATCTGTGCTGAGCGCTACACTTCGCTGCTCGGTGCTATTTACCGACCACCATCAGCTAGTGTAAAGCCACCCGCAGGGTAGGTCTAGTTGGTACAAATAGCATTTCACTGACACATTATTGATCTCCAAAAGGATCAATAGCCACTTATCCCAAGTTCTGACAAGGCTTTGAGAACCAGCCAGTAAGCATCCCTCATCTGGTGCCCACTATCAGCTAAAATTAGATGAATCCGGTACCTCTCCCCGCAGCTAAAGCAAGGAAATGGATATAGCGCCTAAATACATTCAGCCACTGTTGACATGAAGTGCAGTACCCCGTTATCGGTGACCGCTACACTGCCTCCATAAAACGGGCAACCTCACTGCCTGCCCTGGGAGACACAAGGAAATTCCACACTAACAATTGCTGAGCCCCCTGAGGTAGTGTCGGTCTTACCTGCAGCCACCATATGTCCATTATACAAGTGTGGACCGCTTTCTTAGTATTGGGGTATGTTCACACAATGCAATATGTCGTATATGCAGTGTACTTGGCACCAGCTTACCAAATTCAAAGTAAAACCAAATAAATATCACAGACCAAAGCACAATATCAAATAGGAATAATGTAAAACATAACTTTTAATGATGTACTAAGAAAGAAAGAAAAACAATGTATAAAATACAACATACAAACAGATGGCCAAAAAGTTTGTTGTTCAGCCCTAAATAAGGTGTAGTGTAACCCTAATGTCCAACTGTTGATCCTCTACCTTTCTGCCGAGGTTGGCACCCTAGATCCTTTGCTGTGGTGCCCCGCTCGACAATGACTCTCCCTATTGTGCCGTAGTAGGCCCTGAAGTGAGGGAAAGGACAAGGGTCAGACAGCAGATACAATTATTCAGAAACATATATCATAGGGGTGCATTCATATCAATGTTGTTAATGGGGGGAGACAAAAAATAGGGAAGGAAGGTGTACGTACAGGCAAGCAAACATATTGCACCTATTGTGATAAAGAGCCTACTGGTAAGAAGGGATAGGTAAGATGAAAAAGTATTAATTGCAAATAACTCTCAAGTATATATTGCACCTATTAGTAATAAGGAGCCTACTGTCTCATGGGTAAATGGGTGATGGCTTTTGGGTAGAAGTGGCCACCAATAATATTGGATATAATATGTAGGTACCAGGTAGCTGTCCTTGCCAAGAAAATGGTCCCTGTATATTGGGGTTACTAATGTAATAACTGCTAAATCAAAACTAGAGGGGGCATTGATGTAAGCCTATAGAAAACAAAAAGCCTGCTAATGTATTGTAAATCAAGGATTGCCTAGAAGAACCCTGTTATGCTTCTGGTATTGCCGTACATTGCTGCGGAGGATGGCGCCCCTGCTCAGCATTGACTCCCCCTAGTATTCCCTATTAGGCCCTGTAGTTGAAGGGTTTTTAACACAAATGACACTTCTAGGCTCCTGATTCAAATCCCAAGAGGCTCAGAGAGCGGTGTATGCACCCTTAAATTATAGTCGCATCAATAATGCAACAAGGTATACTGTAACTACCGTTGTACATTGTGCAGTCACAGACTAAAACTCCCATATAATGTAGGCAGAAACACTCAATGATGGAACTCCCTCTATAGTGCACCATAATGCTGTGACACCTCTCAATCAACAGATTAACCACAATGCTATAGTGTCCTCACCTATAGCTATTACATATGCAACAATCAATGCGTTTCTCTTACAGTCGCTTCCCCCTATGGGAGGTGGAGCCGCATATTCATCACTGTAATAAGCGGCACCACGTGACCGCTCATACAGGTAGAGCTGCGACGCTTAGAGGGAGCTGGGTAAGTATTTTAATGCCAGCGGGCGGGCGCACAGGGGGAGGGAGGGGGGAGATTACCAGAAACTTTATTTTAACAACAAAAAAAAATGATTTTTCATTCCTTCTCTCCAGCAAACGCTGCTGGAGAGAAGAAATGAATGGGGCTTCAGCACCACAAGCTGGGGGGACAGCGCTTACAGTAGCGCTGTCTCCTGCATGGCACACGGACAGCATCCGTGTGCGGTATGTGTTTTACACGGACCCATTGACTTTTAAGGGTCCGTGTAATCCGTGCGCTCCCACGAACACTGACATGTCCCCGTGTTTTCCAAACGGACACACGGTCCGTGAAAACATGCTGACATGTGCAGAGTCACATTGATTTTAATGTGTCTACATGAGTCAGTGTCTCCGGTACGTGAGGAAACTGTCACCTCACGTACCGGAGCCACTGACGTGTGAAAGCGGCCTAAAAGAGTGTGTGTGTCTGCAGCACTGTGTCTGCAGCACTGTGTCTGCAGCACTGTGTCTGCAGCACTGTGTCTGCAGCACTGTGTCTGCAGCACTGTGTCTGCAGCACTGTGTCTGCAGCACTGTGTCTGCAGCACTGTGTCTGCAGCACTGTGTCTGCAGCACTGTGTCTGCAGCACTGTGTCTGCAGCACTGTGTCTGCAGCACTGTGTCTGCAGCACTGTGTCTGCAGCACTGTGTCTGCAGCACTGTCCTTGTGCATGGTGCTGCAGACAGTGTAAGCTATGCTGAATAGAGCCCCACCCATCAAGTTTTCAGAGCCAGGATGTCAGTGGATTCTCCTTCAAAGATTACATGACCAGAATAGCAGCGCTGGCTACAGAAGTATTTGGTAAAGTTCTTATCTATGACAGATGTCATGAAAGGGACTTGTAAAGTAGTGCCCAACCCCTTTTAAAGGATCATGTTAAGTGTAATCCATGGCTTCAGTGGTGAGACAGGTTTTCTGTTCCTTAAATTGTTGACCTCTTGTAATTGTTTGTGTGCTATGGCAACATGCTTTTTCTGAGTGCGAGTATATGCCAGTATAAGCCCACCAGCAGACAGTTCTCTTACCTTTTCTCTGAAACGCCACTGCATTTAGGTAGTCTGTCATTATTTCATTCTGACCTTAGTTAGGGTAATATGAAACTTCCGATGGGTTTCTATAAGGAATCTTTGTAAAATCTGTAAAGATCTGCGTCTTTTTTGTGCAGGAAGATGTTTATTGGCGGGCTTAGCTGGGACACTACAAAGAAGGACCTGAAGGATTACTTTTCAAAGTTTGGAGAAGTTGTAGACTGTACCTTGAAACTGGATCCAATCACTGGTCGGTCAAGAGGCTTCGGCTTTGTATTGTTTAAAGAATCTGAAGGTGTTGATAAGGTATGCTTTACGTGAGATTTCTATTGTATTAAATTTGTTGAAAATGTGTTTATTCTGGTTACGAATACATGTGACCTGGCTATTGGGTGTTTCTTTCTATCATTTCTTGGGGTTTCCATTTACTAGTGAATGCAAGTTCACTGGTATTATCTGGCAAGCTCTGTCCTGATGACGGTGGTCACAGAATGCTTCTGGCAAAAAGACATTTCTGTATCTAGTGACAGTGATAACAGTCACTAGACAGATCAACAGATAAGTGATGACATCTTGCCAGGGTATGCCATGATTTATGCAATGGCAATGTACTGCAAGGGTACCGTCACACAGTGGCACTTTGGTCGCTAGGACGGCACGATCTGTGACGTTCCAGCGATATCCATATGATCTCGCTGTGTCTGACACGCTACTGCGATCAGGGACCCCGCTGAGAATCGTACATCGTAGCAGATCGTTTGAAACTTTATTTCGTCACTGGATCTCCCGCTGACATCGCTGAATCGGCGTGTGTGACGCCGATTCAGCGAGGTCTTCACTGGTAACCAGGGTAAACATCGGGTTACTAAGCGCATGGCCGCGCTTAGTAACCCGATGTTTACCTTGGTTACCAGCGTAAATGTAAAAAAACAAACACTACATACTTACCTTCCGTGTCTGTCCTCCGGCGCTGGGCTTCTCTGCACTGGCTGTGAGCGCCGGCCAGCCGGAAAGCACAGCGGTGACGTCACCGCTCTGCTTTACGGCTGACCGGCGCTGACAGTGCAGAGGAAAGCAGAGCGCCGGAGGACAGACACGGAAGGTAAGTATGTAGTGTTTTTTTTTTTTTTTTTTTTACGTTTACGCTGGTAACCAGGGTAAACATCGGGTTACTAAGCGCGGCCCTGCGCTTAGTAACCCGATGCTTACCCTGGTTACCAGGGGACTTCGGGATCGTTGGTCACTGGAGAGCTGTCTGTGTGACAGCTCTCCAGCGACCAAACAGCGACGCTGCAGCGATCGGCATCGTTGTCGTATCGCTGCAGCGTCGTTTCAGTGTGACGGTACCCTAAGGGTATGTGCACACGTTTCCGCAGCTGGGGGTCCGCAGCAGTTTCCCATGAGTTTCCAGTTCAATGTAAACCTATGGGAAACCAAAAACGATGTGCACATGGTGCGGAGAAACCCGCACGGAAACGCAGCCGTTTACATTCCCCAGCATGTCACTTCTTTCTGCGGATTCCGCAGCGGTTTTACTGCTGCCCCTATGGAAAACCGCAGTTGTAAAACCGCAGTGAAAAAACGCAGTAAATCCGCGATAAATCTGCAGCAAAAACGCAGTGTTTTTGCCCTGCAGATTTATCAAATCTGCTGCAGAAAAATCTGCAGTGGCCAATAATGTGTGCACATACCCTAAGGCTATGTGCACACGTTCAGGATTTCTTGCAGAAATTTCCTGAGCAAAACAGGACATTTTCTGCAAGAAATCCCCATGCGTTTTTCCGCGTTTTTACCGCAATTTTGTTGCATTTTTTTTTTTTGCGGAATTTTCCGGAGGTTCCCAATGCACTGATATAGTGGAAAATCCGCAAAATTAATGAACATGCTGCGTTTTTTACTGCGATGCGTTTTTTTTCGCGGGGAAAAAATGCATCATGTGCACAAAAATTGCAGAATGCATTCTAAATGATGGGATGCATAATGCATGCGTTTTTTTCGCATTTTTATAGTGAAAAAACACAAAAAAAACGCGAAAAATCTGCAACGTGTGCACACAGCCTTACAGCGCTAGTGTTCCCCTGCATAACCAGGTGTTTGAGATGTCACTGCAGAGGCCGTAACATGTTTTCTCAGGATTGGTAGCATCCAAGTAGTTGGGATCCCACTGGCCCCAAAATGATGGCCTTTTTTGTGCCTAAAATAAAAGTAGATGCAGCACCTTTGGGGGTGGTGGGGGGGAGAGAGAAGTCACTCAGGTCTGTTACCTTAGTGTTATAGCAGCATTTCAGTACCTCAATATAATTTTTAAGCCTGAAAATGGTTCCATTGAGTTATTAAAACATTGCTAGATCACTGGGTGAATGAACTCCTGCCTGTACTTTTCTTTTGGTTTCTTGGGTTGTAGATGAGTTGTCGTTCTTTTGAAGCAATGCATTATGCACACTGCGGGGCTGGGATTCCCAAGGTGGGTTGCCGCACAGGCGCAGTCTGCATGTGAGGTCAGACGGCCAGAGCTCACTGCGCCTGCACCAGCCAGTACTAAACAGCGCAGGCGCCGGATTTCATGGGAAAATCAGCGCGGAGGGTGCGGCGCCCCTGAAGCTTTGAGTGACGGCAGTGTGGTGTTTCCAGCAGGGGGGTTAAGACCTGCCTCCAGGTCTAAAGAAAGGTATTTTGGCGAAATTATAAAACGCTTTATTTTGGCAATAACTGCTCCAAAAACTAAAAGAGCCACCTTGTTAGAATGCAGCATTACTGCTGCACAAGGTGGCTCTTTTAGTTTATAACGGTTGGAGGGGGTGACAGTCCCTTTAAACTCCTCATTAACCCTGTCTGGGCCTTTCAGTCTTTCATTTTATCCTCCCGTTTCCAGGAGCTTAAACTTTTTTTTTTTTTTTGTTCTTTATTTCCGCATAGCTATACGAGGGTTTGTTTCTTGCTAAACAAATTGTAGCTTTTAATGTCATTCATTTTAACATATAATTTACTGAAAAATAGGGTAAAAAAATTCCAAGTGAGGTGATCTAGTGTAAAAGCTGAAATTTCACCATTGTTTTTAGGACTTTGTTTTTATGGCGTTCGTTGTGCAGTAAAAAGGACCTGACCATATGATTCTCCAGGCCTTTTCAGAAGGGAACTGTAGTTTCTGGGAATATAAAAGCAAATCTTTTTTTTGTATTTATTTTATGGGTGCTTTAATGTTTTATTTGGATAGACCGGAATTTTATGGACGCTGCAATTCCTAAGTGATATATATTTCTATATTGTAAAACAATCCCTTTTCCCCCCACCCCTCCCCCGGTAAGCGGACTAAAGCAGACTATAAGACGCACCAATATTTGATTAAAAAAAATTCCTATTTTCCTTCCCAAAATTTGGGGTGCATCTCATAATCCACAAAATACAGTTTCATATCACCGTAATCGCATTGATATGGACAATCGTGTTTCCAGGTCATTTTTATTACACAATGAATGCTGTAAAGACAAGACCTTAAAAACAATGTTGTATTCACATTATTATTATTTTTTTTACCATTTTTTTTTTTTCTGTACATTGTATGATAAAAATAAATGGTGCCATTCAAAACTACAACTCAAGTTATGGCCCTTTTGAAGGGGATTAGAAAACGAAAGTGCAAAATCAAGATTTCCTTCTCATTAAAGTTTAAAAGGAAAAAAAACGCTATTTTTATTTTGTCGCCATTTCAACCCATTGGTATTTGACCTCTGATGGAGCTGTGTGAGGGCTTCTTGTGAGTGCTAGGCAGTAGTTTATATTCACTGTGGGGCACATACAATGTTAACATTTTTATTTTTCTATACAGTATGGGTTAATAGTGATGTGTGAATATACTCGTTACTCGAGATTTCCCAAGCACGCTCGGGTGTCCTCCGAGTATTTTTTAGTGCTCGGAGATTGTTTTCTGCGCCGCAGCTGAATGATTTACATCTGTTAGCCAGCTTGATTACATGTGGGGGTTGCCTGGTTGATAGGGAATCCCCACATGTAATCAAGCTGGCTAACAGATGTAAATCATTCAGCTGAGGTGAGGAAAACGAAATCTCCGAGCACTAAAAAATACTTGGAGGACATCCAAGCGTACTAGGGGAAAACTCGAGTAATGAGTATATTCGCTCATCACTAGTATTTAACTTTACCTTTTAATAAATTCAACTTATAAATGCAGGGGAAAAAAAAAATCTACTAGAACTTCCGTCTTTCTGTCTGTCGTTCTGTCTGTCACGGATATTCATTGGTCGCGGCCTCTGTCTGTCATGGAATCCAAGTCGCTGATTGGTCTCGCCAGCTGCCTGTCTTGGCTGCCGCGACCAATCAGCGACGGCCACAGTCCGATTAGTCCCTCCATACTCCCCGCAGTCACCGCTCACACAGGGTTAATGCCAGCGGTAACAGACCGCGTTATGCCACGGGTAACTTACTCCGTTACCGCCGCTATTAACCCTGTGTGACCAAGTTTTTACTATTGATGCTGCCTATGCAGCGTCAATATTAAAAACATCTGATGTTAAAAATAATTTTAAAAAAATAAAAAATCATCATATACTCACCCTCCGGCGCCTTTGACGCTCCGGTGACCGTTCCAGCAAGGTGGCAAGTTCCGGTGCTAAGGATGGTATGCGACAAGGACATTCCATGACGTCATGGTCATGTGACCGCGACGTCATCACAGGGCCTGGGCGAGAAGGACCTGCCATGACGTCACGGTCATGTGACCGCGACGTCATCACACCCTAGGACCGGAAGCTGGCGACAGAACTACAAGGGGCCCTCGGATCGGAAGGTGAGTATGTGTTTTTTATTTTTTAACCTGTCACATACGTGGCTGGGCAATATACTACGTGGCTCTGTGCTGTATACTACGTCGCTGGGCGATATACTACGTCGCTGGGCGATATACTACGTAACTGGGCGATATACTACGTAACTGGGCGATATACTACGTAACTGGGCGATATACTACGTAACTGGGCGATATACTACGTAACTGGGCGATATACTACATAACTGGGCAAAATACTACGTAACTGGGCAATATGCTCTGTGCTGTATACTATGTGGGCTGTGCCGTATACTACGTCGCTGGGCAATATACTACATGGTTGGCCAATATACTACGTGGACCTGCATAATCTAGAATACCCGATGCGTTAGAATCGGGCCACCATCTAGTACAGGGGTGTCAAACTGCATTCCTCGAGGGCCGCAAACCACGCGTGTTTTCAAGATTTCCTTAGCATTGCACAAGGTGCTGTAATCACTATGTGTGTCGGTGATTAAATTATCACCTGTGCAGTACAAGGAAATCCTGAAAACATGACCTGTTTGCAGCCCTCGAGGAATGCAGTTTGACACCCCTGATCTAGTATATGTGTATGTATGTGTAGAGAAAATATATATATATATATATATATATATATATATATATATATATATATATATATATATATATATATATATATATATATATATGGAAATTATTGGCAATTATCAAGACACATTCAATAAAGAAAGTGGTTCTGCAGGTGGGGACCACAGACCACATCTCCATACCAATGCTTTCTGGTGATGTTTTGGTCACTTTTGAATGTTGGTTGTGCTTTCACACTCGTGGTAGCATGAGATGGACTCTACAACCCACACAAGTGGCTCAAGTGCAGCTCATCCAGGATGGCACATCAATGCGATCTGTGTCAAGAAGGTTTGCTGTGTCTGTCAGCGTAGTCTTCAGAGGCTGGAGTCGCTACCAGGTGTACTGGCCTGTCTCCTGGAGACGTGGAGGGGGCCGTAGGAGGGCAACAACCCAGCAGCAGAACCGCTGCCTCAGCCTTTGTGCAAGGAGCAACAGGAGGAGCACTCAGAGCCCTGCAAAATTACCTCCAGCAGGCCACAAATGTGCATGTGTCTGCACAAACGGTTAGAAACCGACTCCATGAGGATGGTCTGAGTGCCCGATGTCCACAGATGGGGGGTTGTGCTCACAGCCCAACAACGTACAGGATGCTTGGCATTTGCCAGAGAACACCAGAATTGGCAAATTCGCCACTGCTGCTCTTCACAGATGAAAGCAGGTTCCCGCTGAGCACATGTGGCAGAGTCTGGAGACGCCATGGAGAGCGATCTGCTGCCTGCAACATCCTTCAGCATGACCGGTTTGGCAGTGAGTCAGTAATGGTGTGGGGTGGCATTTCTTTGGAGGGCCGCACAGCCCTCCATGTGCTCGCCAGAGGCAGCCTGACTGCCATTAGGTACTGAGATGAGACCCCTTGTGAGACCATATGCTGGTGCGGTTGGCCCTAGCTTCCTCCTATTGCAGGACAATGCCAGACCTCATGTGGCTGGAGTGTCAGCAGTTCCTGCAAGATGAAAGCATTGAAGCTATGGACTGTTCCGCCCGTTCTCCAGACCTGAATCCGATTAAACACATATGGGACATCATGTATTGCACCATCCACCATCGTCACCTTGCACCACAGACTGACCAGGAGTTGGCGGATCCTTTTAGTCGCTGGTCTAGGAGGAGATCCCTAAGGAGACCATCTGTCGCCTAATCAGGAGCATGCCCCAGAATTGGAGGGAGGTCATACAGGCATGTGGAGGCCACACACATTACTGAACATCATTTTCCTTGTCTTGAGGCATTTCAACTGAAGTTGGATCAGCCTGTAATTTGATTTTCCAGTTTGATTTTGAGCATCATTCCAACTTCAGACCTCCATGGGATATTAGTTGTGATTTACATTGATAATTTTTATGTTTTATTGTTCTCGACAAATTCCACTATGTAATGAATGAAGATTTGCAACTGAAATATTCCATTCAGAGATATCTAGGATGTTGGATTTTAGTGTTTCCTTTAATTTTTTCGAGGTGTGTGTGTGTGTATAACATTTTTTTTGTTTTCGGACTAGAAGTAAGGGGATGACTTATACTATTTTTATTTCATTATTTTGTCACTTTTTTACCCCAGTTAGATCAGTGTAGCGTAAAGGTACCTTCACACTGAACAACATAACGATAGCGATCCGTGACGTTGCAGCGTCCTGGATAGCGACCTCGTTGTGTTTGACACGCAGCAGCGATCAGGATTCTGCTGTGACATCGCTGGTCGGAGCTAGAAGGCCAGAACTTTATTTTGTCGCTGGATCACCCGCTGACATCGCTGAATCGGCGTGTGTGACACCGATCCAGCGATGTGTTCACTGGTAACCAGGGTAAATATCGGGTTACTAAGCGCAGGGCCGCGCTTAGTAACCCGATGTTTACCCTGGTTACCATTGTAAATGTAAAAAAAAAAAAAAAAAACACATACTCGCATTCCGGTGCCTGTCACGTCCCCGGCGTCCGCTTCCCTGCACTCCTCCTGCATCCTGTGTCAGCGCCGGCCGGCCGTAAAGCAGAGCACGGCGGTGACATCACCGCTCTGCTTTACGGCCGGCGCTTACACAGGATGCAGGAGGAGTGCAGGGAAGCAGACGCCGGGGGACGTGACAGGCACCGGAATGTGAGTATGTGTTTTTTGTTTTTTTTTTAATACATTTACAATGGTAACCAGGGTAAACATCGGGTTACTAAGCGCGGCCCTGCGCTTAGTAACCCGATGTTTACCCTGGTTACCCGGGGACTTCGGCATCGTTGGTCGCTGGAGAGCTGTCTGTGTGATCGTTGGAAAGTTGCTGAGTGTGACGGTACCTTAACCCTCTCGTGATAAAGTATCTCAGAATCATGTTTGGGTTTTTTAAAATGACAATCCTGCCTCACACATCTCTGGATCTGTTTAGCTAGAAGGAAAGATAAGGAGACCACTCTAGGTGCCAGTTGAGGTCCAAGGGATTAAGCTTTTGTCAAATGTAGTATATGGTGTTCATAGCAATGGTTTGTTCTTGCAGGTCATGGAGCAGAAAGATCACAAGCTAAATGGCAAAGTTATTGATCCAAAAAGGGCGAAAGCAATGAAGACAAAAGAACCAGTTAAGAAAATATTTGTGGGTGGCTTGTCCCCAGACACACCAGAAGAAAAGATAAGGGAGTACTTTGGAACATTTGGTGAGGTAATTGTTCATTGTTTTGTTTTATTGTAGCTTTATTAGCTTCAGGACAAGTCAAAACTGAATTTGGTGCATCTGGTAGTTACCAAATCTCTGTTGGTTATACACTTTTAAAAGAGGATCTATTGCTGGGTTTGACAATCTAAACTATATACCGTATGTACTCTTGTATAAGCAGAGGCCCCTAATTTTGCCACGAAAAACAGGGAAAAGTTATTGATTCGGGTATGCAATGTCCCCTCATCCCCATACTGGTATGCATGGCTCCTTGTCCCCATCATTGTCTGCATGGCTCCTTGTCCCCATCCTTGTATCCATTGTTCCTTATCCCCATCCTTGTCTGCATGGCCCCCATGAGGAAAGCCAATGAAACAAACATCCTACTTACCTTCCCTGTGGGCCCTTGCAGCATCTTGTTCCCGTGCCAGTAGCTCCTGCGGCTGATAATGAATATTCATCTCTCTTCACGCCTTTGGGAGTGGAGAGAGGTGAATATTCATTACCTTAACCCCTTCCCGACCCATGACGCCACGTAGGCGTCATGAAAGTCGGTGCCATTCCGACCCATGACGCCTATGCGGCGTCATGGAAAGATCGCGTCCCTGCAGATCGGGTGAAAGGGTTAACTCCCATTTCACCCGATCTGCAGGGACAGGGGGAGTGGTAGTTTAGCCCAGGGGGGGTGGCTTCACCCCCTCGTGGCTACGATCGCTCTGATTGGCTGTTGAAAGTGAAACTGCCAATCAGAGCGATTTGTAATATTTCACCTATTATAACGGGTGAAATATTACAATCCAGCCATGGCCGATGCTGAAATATCATCGGCCATGGCTGGAAATACTAATGTGCCCCCACCCCACGCCCCCGCAGCCCCCCGATCTGGCCGGTACACTGCTCCGGCTCCCCTCCGTCCTGTGCTCCGCTCCCCCCCGTGCTCTTGTCCGCTCCCCCCGTGCTCCAATCACCCTCCCGTGCTCCAATCACCCTCCCGTGCTCCGATCCACACCCCCCGGTGCTCCGATCCACACCCCCCGGTGCTCCGTTCCACCCCCCCCCGTGCTCCATTCCAGCCCCCCCGTGCTCCGTTCCAGCCCCCCCGTGCTCCGTTCCACCCCTCCCGCGCTCCGATTTCCCCCCCCCCCCCTGTGCTCAGATACCCCCCCCCCCCCGTGCTCCGATTTCCCCCCCCCCCCCCCCCCCGTGGTCCCCCCCCACCCCATCATACTTACCGATCCAGCCGGGGTCCCGTCCGTCTTCTCCCTGGGCGCCGCCATCTTCCAAAATGGCGGGCGCATGTGCAGTGCGCCCGCCGAATCTGCCGGCCGGCAGATTCGTTCCAAAGTGCATTTTGATCACTGAGATATAATCTATCTCAGTGATCAAAATAAAAAAAATAATAAATGACCCCCCCCTTTGTCACCCCCATAGGTAGGGACAATAAAAAAATAAAGAAATTTTTTTTTTCCACTAATGTTAGGGTTAGGGGTAGGGTTAGGGGTAGGGGTGGGGTTAGGGGTAGGGTTAGGGCTAGGGTTAGGGTTTCGGTATGTGCACACGTATTCTGGTCCTCTGCGGATTTTTCCGCTGCGGATTTGATAAATCCGCAGTGCTAAACCGCTGCGGATTTATGGCGGATTTACCGCGTTTTTTTCTGCGCATTTCACTGCGGTTTTACAACTGCGATTTTCTATTGGAGCAGTTGTAAAACCGCTGCGGAATCCGCACAAAAGAAGTGACATGCTGCGGAATGTAAACCGCTGCGTTTCCGTGCAGTTTTTCCGCAGCATGTGTACAGCGATTTTTGTTTCCCGTAGGTTTACATTGAACTGTAAACTCATGGGAAACTGCTGCGGATCCGCAGCGTTTTCCGCAGCGTGTGCACATACCTTTAGAATTAGGCTATGTGCACACGGTGCAGATTTGGCTGCGGATTCGCAGCAGTGTTCCATCAGGTTTACAGTACCATGTAAACATATGAAAAACCAAATCCGCTGTGCCCATGGTGCGGAAAATACCGCGCGGAAACGCTGCGTTGTATTTTCCGCAGCATGTCAATTCTTTGTGCGGATTCCGCAGCGTTTTACACCTGTTCCTCAATAGGAATCCGCAGGTGAAATCCGCACAAAAAACACTGGAAATCCGCGGAAAATCCGCAGGTAAAACGCAGTGCCTTTTACCCGCTGATTTTTCAAAAATGGTGCGGAAATATCTCACACGAATCCGCAACGTGGGCACATAGCCTTAGGGTTAGGGTTGGAATTAGGGTTGTGGTTAGGGTTAGGGGTGTGTTGGGGTTAGGGTTGTGGTTAGGGGTGTGTTGCGGTTAGGGTTGTGATTAGGGTTATGGCTACAGTTGGGATTAGAGTTAGGGGTGTGTTGGGGTTAGTGTTGGAGGTAGAATTGAGGGGTTACCACTGTTTAGGCACATCAGGGGTCTCCAAACGCAACATGGCGCCACCATTGATTCCAGCCAATCTCGTATTCAAAAAGTCAAATGGTGCTCCCTCACTTCTGAGCCCCGACGTGTGCCCAAACAGTGGTTTACCCCCACATATGGGGTACCAGCATACTCAGGACAAACTGCGCAACAATTACTGGGGTACAATTTCTCCTGTTACCCTTGTGAATCTAAAAAAATGCTTGCTAAAACATAATTTTTGAGGAAAGAAAAATGATTTTTTATTTTCACGGCTCTGCGTTGTAAACGTCTGTGAAGCACTTGGGGGTTCAAAGTGCTCACCACATATCTAGATAAGTTCCTTGGGGGGTCTAGTTTCTAAAATGGGGTCACTTGTGGGGGTTTCTACTGTTTAGGCACACCAGGGGCTCTGCAAACGCAACATGACACCCGTAGACCATTCCATCAAAGTCTGCATTTCAAAAGTCACTACTTCCCTTCTGAGCCCCGACGTGTGCCCAAACAGTGGTTTACCCCCACTCATGGGGTATCAGCGTATTCAGGAGAAACTGGACAACAACTTTTGGGGTCCAATTTCTTCTGTAACCCTTGGGAAAATAAAAAATTCTGGGCTAAATAATTATTTTTGAGGAAAGAAAACGTATTTATTATTTTCACGGCTCTGCATTATAAACTTCTATGAAGCACTTGGGGGTTCAAAGTGCTCACCACACATCTAGATAAGTTCCTTTGGGGGTCTAGATTCCAAAATGGGGTCACTTGTGGGGGGTTTCTACTGTTAAGCCACATCAGGGGCTCTGCAAACGCAACGTGACGCCCACAGAGCATTCCATCAAAGTCTGCATTTCAAAACGTCACTACTTCACTTCCGAGCCCCGGCATGTGCCCAAACAGTGATTTACCCCCACATATGGGGTATCAGCGTACTCAGGAGAAACTGGACAACAACTTTTGGGGTCAAATTTCTCCTGTTACCCTTGGGAAAATAAAAAATTGCAGGCTAAAAGATCATTTTTGAGAAAATAATTTTTTTCTTTTATTTTCATGGCTCTGCGTTGTAAACTTCTGTGACGCACTTGGGGGTTCAAAGTCCTCACCACACATCTAGATTAGTTCCTTTGGGGGTCTAGTTTCCAAAATGGTGTCATTTCTGGGGGATCTCCAATGTTTAGGCACACAGGGACTCTCCAAACGTGACATAGTGTCCGCTAATGATTGGAGCTAATTTTCCATTTAAAAAGCCAAATGGCGTGCCATCCCTTCCGAGCCCTGCCGTGCGCCCAAACAGTGGTTTACCCCCTCATATGGGGTATCAGCATACTCAGGACAAACTGGACAACAATATTTGGGGTCCAATTTCTCCTATTATCCTTGGCAAAATAGGAAATTCCAGGCTAAAAAATCATTTTTGAGGAAAGAAAAATTATTTTTTATTTTCATGGCTCTGCGTTATAAACTTCTGTGAAGCACCTGGGGGTTTAAAGTGCTCAATATGCATCTAGATAAGTTCCTTGGGGGGTCTAGTTTCCAAAATGGGGTCACTTGTGGGGGAGCTCCAATGTTTAGGCACACAGGGGCTCTCCAAACGCGACATGGTGTCCGCTAACAATTGGAGCTAATTTTCCATTCAAAAAGTCAAATGGCGCGCCTTCCCTTCCGAGCCCTGCCGAGTGCCCAAACAGTGGTTTACCCCCACATACGAGGTATCAGCGTACTCAGGACAAATTGGACAACAACTTTCGTGGTTCAGTTTCTCCTTTTACCATTGGGAAAATAAAAAAATTGTTGCTAAAAGATAATTTTTGTGACTAAAAAGTGAAATGTTCATTTTTTCCTTCCATGTTGCTTCTGCTGCTGTGAAGCACCTGAAGGGTTAATAAACTTCTTGAATGTGGTTTTGAGTACCTTGAGGGGTGCAGTTTTTAGAATGGTGTCACTTTTGGGTATTTTCAGCCATATAGACCCCTCAAACTTGACTTCAAATGTGAGGTGGTCCCTAAAAAAAATGGTTTTGTAAATTTCGTTGTAAAAATGACAAATCGCTGGTCAAATTTTAACCCTTATAACTTCCTAACAAAAAAAAATTTTGTTTCCAAAATTGTGCTGATGTAAAGTAAACATGTGGGAAATGTTATTTATTAACTATTTTGTGTCACATATCTCTCTGGTTTAACAGAATAAAAATTCAAAATGTGAAAATTGCAAAATTTTCAAAATTTTCGCCAAATTTCCGTTTTTATCACAAATAAACGCAGAATTTATTGACCTAAATTTACCACTAACATGAAGCCCAATATGTCACGAAAAAACAATCTCAGAACCGCTAGGATCCGTTAAAGCGTTCCTGAGTTATTACCTCATAAAGGGACACTGGTCAGAATTGCAAAAAACGGCAAGGTCTTTAAGGTCAAAATAGGCTGGGTCATGAAGGGGTTAATGAGCAGGCACCCGTGCTAGCCTGGCAGCTGCTGGAAGCCTGGTGGCTGTAACTTGGTGCTATAACAGAAATGAATATTCATTGCCAGTGCAATGAATATTCATTTCTCTTTAGCAGCAGGCACAGGCTTTAGCCGCAGAAGCCGGCTTCTGCCTCCTGTGACCCGCTGTTCCGAAACTCTAAACTCCCCCGCCGTCTTCTGGGACAATGACTCGTGTATAAGCCGAGGGGGGTGTTTTCAGCACACAAAAATCCTAAAAAAACTCGGCTTATATACAAGTATATACAGTATGTTAATAAATAGACCGCTTGGACTTAATGAGGCTGTTATACTCAATTTGAAAATCAATGTCCGCACTGCTGTTCAATTAATTATTACAAACCTTGAATAGTCATTGTTCTCATCAGAAGATGGAAATCTGTCCAAGTCACACTTAATGGCGAAGACTTACTATTGCCATTATTTTATATTATTTTTGGCACACCATTTATTTATGAGATGCAATATAATTGCTTCAATTCGGCTCAGTGGTCAAAGCGCAAGAGCTAATCATGAAAGGAGGCAGTTTCCTTTTAGAGAAACAAAGTTGAGAAGAAAGTCTATTTGTAGCGCTAACTTGATTACATAATAGATTTTTTTTTAAAAAATGTGAAACTGGAATATATCTTTAAAAGGAATCTGTAACCAGATGTGTTTTTTTTTTTTTTTTTTTTTTTGCTAGCCCATCCGTAAGAGCTGCATGATTCCAGCTGTGTATATCACTTTTTTGGCTTCTGTAGGTTTAAGTCATTGTTTTGTTTCTGCAGATCTACCAGTTATAACCAAGAAAAAAAACTATTTAGCGTAATAATTAATATTTGATTGTTCAGTCTTTAAAAAATTTATGATTTTATTTAGGACGCTCAAATGACAAGACTAGTTTAAAGACCTATAGGTACACAATAAAAATTTAAAAACACACAGAAACATATTAAAAGCAGAAGCAGAGTCACATCAGCAACGTGAACCAAATGAGGTAACAGGTGGAGAATGGAGAAATATATATTTTCATTAATATTGTGTGCAAGTGCACAATGAAAGTTACTCACACTCATAACATATATATTAGTGCACAGTAAGGGTTGCTTAAATGTACATGCATGATCATTACTCGCTGAGGAAGCTCGTGTGAAGCGCCCGTTGGAGTGAGGGCAGCAGCATCCACGGCATGAACCTGGGTTACTAACTTGTTATATAATTTATATTTGTTTTCACAACTCTTACTGCATTCCTCTTGTAATCACTGGAGATCCTCATCATGATCTGCTCTGATGTTATGCACGCTTAAGCAACCTTTACTTTGCACTTGCACTTCATATACCTATATCTGATTGTGTCTGAATAACCTTCATTGTGCACGCGTTATATGTATATACAGATTGATCTATTGCACGCATTAAAAGACATAAATGTGGTATCACTGTAATCGTACCTACCCGAAGAATAAAGTTACCTTATTATTTTACCACATGCAAAACAGCAGAAATCCCACCCTAAAAAAAACAGAAAAAAAAACAATTTGAGTTGCTGTGTTTTTGTTCCTTCCCAAAAATGGGAATGGAAAACACCCTGCAAAAAAAAAAAAAAGCCCTCACATGACTGTCGGCAGAAATATAGAAAAATTATAGCTTTAAAAATATGGCAATGCAAAAACTATTTTTTTTTTTCAAGCGCCTTAGTGTTTGACAGCAACCAAACATAAAAAAAATCGATATTAATCTGTGATCGCACCAACCCAAACAATGTCGCCTAATCCCTTATACTGCACAAGGAGCGGTGTAAAAAATAAAACCAATTGTTCACTTGCTGTTGATTTGTTTATTCTGCCTCCCAAAGATCGCAGTATGTATCTGCTTGCGTTCATTCTGCGCTGAGCGTGTACATCTGGGTTTCCATGTAAATCTCTGTGATTCAGACGTAATCAGAAGATTCCCTATAATGAGAAAGATGGCCTATGATACGGCGGTGGCCATCTTTTTAGGAGTGCATAAAAGGTCAGTCCACCAGTTTCCTGCATTTCTGAAAAGGACAGAATAATTGCTGCATCACTATAGTGAATGAACCCCTCAGGAGATTCATCTAAAACACGTCACTGTGATTTAGATGGAAACTCCAGTGTAGGAGCTCGGCGTAGAGCGCTGGATAAATGAGATCCAAAATATTCCCAACAAAAGCTTCAACTCAATCCTCAAAAAAAAACGTCCTCTCAGGGCTTCCACGTTACTGGTAGTACAAATGCTCTGGAAAAGCACTATGGGTCCTCACCGCTCCCAAATCCAAATGCCCCATAGTGTGCCTAAACGACATTTCCCTTCTCTTAATGAATTCATCTAGGGCTGCAGTGATCATATTGACACCACAAGTGGGTGACAGAATTTTTTACCATTGGGTAATGAAGAAAAAAATATTTTTACCACCAAAATTTTGTTTTAGCCCCAGAGTTCACATTTTCACACGGAAAAAGAGTAAAAATGACCCCAAAATTTGTCCCACAATTTCTGCTGAATATAGAAATACCCCAAATATAGCTGCACAGTACTGCTTACGGCAGCACTCAGGAGGGACGGAGCGCTATTTTCCTCCCGGAGAGCCAGATTTCTTAGAATAGTTTGCAGACTCCATATACAGTGCCCCTAAGTGCTAGAAGAGCAGAATCCCCCCTCAAGTTACTCCATTTTAGAACTTATACCCCTGCCAAACATGTGGACACTAAATGTAGTTTAGGCACACTGTGGGGCATTTGGATTTGGGAGCGGTGAGGAGCCGTAGTGCTTTGTGCACACTGGTGCTCAGAAGGGAGGGGGGCATTTTGATTTGGGACGCTGAATTTGCTGAATTTCTTTTGGAGGGTGAGGAGCTGTTTTGCTTTTCCAGAGCCTTTGCACTGCCTAGAACTTGGAAGCCCATTTCCATTAACAGATGACAGACCTGAGTAGGAACTTGCTATTTTGTGGATTGAGTTGAAGCTTTTATTGGGAACATTTTAAATAACATTTGGGATCACATTTATCCTGCGCTCTACGCTGAGCACTTACATTAGGGTTTCCATCTAAATCTCCGAGTGACGTGACAGATGAAATCCACGAGAGATCCAATCGCTATGAGGCAGCAGAGTTACTCTGGACTCCATCTGGCTTTTTTTTTCAGCTGAGTCCTTCTTTTCAAAAGTACACAAATCTGTCCCGGACAGCACTTTTATGCACGCCTAAAAAGACCTCGCTGGATCAGAGGCCAGAAAGCATCCGCCGTGCTTCCATCAGTCTCGTTATAGGGAATCTTCCTCCTGGGGTACTGTCTGAATCACGTATTTCAGAGATTTACATGAAAACCCTGGTGTAAGCACTTGGTGCAGGGTAAATGTGAGCCAAGTCTTCTGCAATCTTTGGGAGGCAGAATGACCAAAGGTGAAGAATTGTTTGTTTGTTTTTTTTTTTATGCCGTTCCTCGTGCGGATAAGTGACTAGGTGACTTTATTCTTTGGGTCGTTGTGCTTAAAGCGATACCAGATTTATATCCGTTTTTTTGTTTGGCTGCTGTTACACACTAAAAGACTTTTTATTGCAAAAACTCCTTTTTGCATCCCCATATTTTGAGAACTATAATTTTTACATATATTACTGCTGACAGTCATGTGAGGGCTTGTTGTTTTGTAGGACGGGTTGACGTTATTATTGATACCATTTTTCGGGCCCATGACTTATTTTGATCGCTTTCCATTCTGATTTTTGTGGAGGCAGAATGAGCAAAAACCATTCAGGGATTGTTTTTTTGGCTGTGTTAAAATAGCTAAGGCAGCTTTATTCTTCGGATCAGTACGATTACAGCGATATCATATATATATATATATATATATATATATATATATATATATATATATATATATATATATATATATATATATATATATATATATATATAATGTTTTGACGCTTCTACACAATAAAAACTTAGAGGAAAAAAAGATAATTTTTGCATCGCTTTAGTCTGAGAGTTATTACTTTTTCCACTGGAGCCCTATGGTGGCTTGGTTTTTTTGTGGGACAAGTTGGTTTACAGCGGTACAATTTATTTATTTATTTTAAATTTACATTAGTCTTTTTGATCGCGTTTTATTCCAATTTTTACTGAAGGGGTTAACTAGTGACACTTCAATAGATTGTGGTGTTCCGTATGCGGTGATATCAACCGTGTCCTTTTATTTATATTTTTTTTTTTACTTAAAAATATGTATCAGTGTATTTTTTTTTTTTTTTAATTTTCTAACTTTTTTTTTTTTGTATGCTGCTGCCAATAGGAGGCTGACACTAAGTGATACAAAAAAAGTGATCTCCTCCCCTGCAGTATACACCCTCCTGCTGGCTCTCAGCTAACCAGTTCTTGCTTAGTGTCTGTAGGAGGCACATGGGTCTGTTTCAGACCCCAACGTTTTTATTTTATGGTTTACTTTTCTGTAAATTTTTATTTTTTAATTAACGGAGTGAAGGGGGCGACTGTTCCTTTCAAGGTTCCGATCTCCCCCGAACCATCAACAGGCGAGCACGGCGAGTATACCTCCCCGTACCCTCTCCTGCGACGTGGGAAGCCATGCCTGAGCTCACTTCAGGGGCGACGGTTCCTTTCATGGTCCCGATCTCCCCACACCAGCAGCAGGCGAGCACATGGAGTGTCGCCCCCATGTATCCTCTCCTGGAGCCAGGCCTAATGCCGGACAACTGGCCCTGTCCACCCGGACTGAACTCCGTGGCTGTACAGAGGCCCCTCTCTATGGCGTCCGAGCAGCCCCCACTGTCCCACCACTGTGAAAGCGGATGGCACAAGGAGGCGGACGGTTCCTCTCCACCTCCCTAACAGTCGGATGATGGATTGAGGCTTATCCCTGCACCGTCCACGCTGCACAGAACAGCGCTGGAACCCACATCCGCGGCGGCTCCATGCCAGGACGCGCACCAATGGTGAGTGGATCCATCTTCAGTGGGATATCCACATGCTGACAGGCAGCCTCAGCCACTTCCCTGTGGCCCACCTCTCTGAGGTAACGCTCTGGATGGCTGCAAAAATTTAGTCCCAGGCTTCGGCCGATTTGTAGGCCGCATCCTGGAAGTCTTGCCTGGAACGCCCCGCTGGTGTCGCCCGCCGGCTACAGAAATTTAGGCCCCGGCTTGGGCCTATTCAACATCGTGTCTGTGGCTCCGCCCCCCAAATTGGCGCTTCTCGCTCTCTGCGAGATTTTATCAACTCTGCAGCTCCCGGTGGCCACTTGGTCCACCCGGCCAGCTCACACTGGGGTGACAGTATTTTTGCATTAAAGGGCACATCGACTCTACATCAGTACCCGGGTAAGGAAGTACCTGGCCTGGTCTTAACGGCATATGGCCAGTATTCCCAGTCTTAAAGGCGCATGACCAGTATTCCCTGGTCTTAAAGGCGCATGACCAGTATTCCCTGGTCTTAAAGGCGCATGACCAGTATTCCCTGGTCTTAAAGGCGCATGACCAGTATTCCCTGGTCTTAAAGGCGCATGACCAGTATTCCCTGGTCTTAAAGGCGCATGACCAGTATTCCCTGGTCTTAAAGGCGCATGACCAGTATGCTCTGGTCTTAAAGGCGCATGACCAGTATTTCCTGGTCTTAAAGGCGCTTGATCAGTCCGAGGAGCCCTCCGCCGCCGACCCCAGCTTTATCCTCTAGTTCCCCTCAGTGGACTTCTTCACTTCTTCACTGACCAATCCATGGTTCTCTGACCAAGAGATTGAATCCCTCTGTGTACCCTCTGTGTTTGGAGTGCTCGCAGGACCAATATACATGGTCCCAATCCTACATGGGAGCCGTCGGCTAGCAGGGGCCGCAAGTATTCTAGAAACGTGCAGGCGTCTAGAAACATACAGGCATCTAGAAAACGGAAGTTTTTCGTTTCCTGCTCCCTCACCAATGATTTGATGACAACAAGGCTCTGAATATGGATTGGATATTGCCTGAGCTTGCCAGAGCTTCAGAGACTAAACTTCCTCGAGAGCATTTGCCATTCAGTTCGGATAAGCGATTCACTGGACAGAAGCCTCTACGTGGGATGCCATGCCTGGCCTGTTTTTTAAGGGCGACGGGTCCTTTAAAGGGCACCGATCTCCCCACACCATCAACAGACGAGCACACGGAGTTTCGTCTCCATGTTTCCTCTTCTGCATCCAGGCCTAACGCCAGACAACCTGTCCTGTCCACCTGGAGACCTGTACTCTGTGGACATATAGAGGCACCCTTTTTTGGCGTACGAGCTCCCCCCTCTGCATCACCACTATTTAGTGGATGATGCAAGAAGGCGGACAATTCCTCTCCACTTCCCTGGATCGAGGGTGCCTAATTTTTATCTCTGCACCGTGAAAAGAGGAGATGGCAAGAGACTATGACCTGCTGGATGCAGCCGCACATTCTGCCATGGGGCAGATTAACCGGGTAGAATCTCCTGTGGTATTCCTACCAGTATCCCTACCTGATGGGTCATCAATTAAAAATACCACGGACTGTCAGATAGCAAATCTGGTTCGTTCCGTCTTGCGGCTTCGAGTCCAGCGCTCTATCCTCCCTAGCGGCCGCATGGATTGCTAGAGCAATGGTCTCCTGGCTGGAGACCTTAACTACCTTGATTCACACCAGCAACAACTGGCCAATCAAATCCTTTGAGCGGGAGACTGACAAAGGATTGTATAAGGATTGTCCAGCACAGTCTAGATCTAAGGGATCTTGGTTCCAAACAGGGGAACGAAAAGTAAGATCGACCCTGGACCTCAAACTTCTAACAACCTTTGACATGGTCCTCCTTCTTTGGATGGAGTTCCTCCGCTCAGCCATTACTTCAACAGAAAAAGATGCAGTTTCTGGCATCCATCGACATTCGGGTTGCTTGCCCTCTGCAAAAATTCCTTCGCCTTTCCATTCGTCAACAGCATTTTCATGTCACAACCTTGTCCTTTGGCCTTGCTTCCGCACCCAGAATGTTCGCTCGGGTCATGGCGGATGTCATGTTTATCTAGAGGCGTGCTCGTCCTGCCCTGTTTGGTCTGTCTAGCCGCCCTTCCAGGACTACGCTGAGTCGTCTATATCTCTTGCGATACCTTCTCTCCTGGGCTGGCAGCTACACTTAGACAAGTTCTCCTCATTTCCAGCCCAGCAGATATCCTTTTTGAGGATGATCCTGCACACTTCTAGAGGGATGGTAATTCTTCCTCGAGACAAGGTCATGGCCCTTCAACAGGGAGCTCGCGCAAGGAGAGTTCTGAGGACTTGATTACTCACCCCTCATTTCATTTGATTTGCTAAGAGAGTTCTGAGGAAAAATGGTGACGACAATGGAAGCGGTTTCCTTCGCTCCGCTCGTTTTCAGCAAGTCAAATAGACTTTCAGACAATAGTCTCTGAGCTCCTTCTTTATCCAGGGCCTTTCTCCCGGTTCAATGGTTATTAGTAACTACCAATGCCAGTCTTCTTCTCCCTATCATTGTTCTGGAGATCCGAACGGTAGTCTTACATCAGGTCCACTGCCTTCTGGTGGGTCACCCTATCCGAATTCAATTGGATAATGCCACGGCGGTGCCTTACGTCAGTCATCTAGCAGGTACCCACGATCAGGCGCCATGACCGAGGTACCTCACTTTCTCTGATGGGCCGAAGTCTATTATTCGGTGATCTCGGCAGTATATATCCCAGAAGTAGAACTCTGAACGGCAAACAAATTCAGCCGTCAGGGTTCCGCCTCAAGTCAGTGGGAACTTCTCCCCGAAGTCTTCCATCAGATCTGTCCTTACTGGAGCTCTCCAGTTGTAGGTGGGATGACATCCAGACTGAAGGCCAATGTACTCGAGTTCGTGGTTCGGCCTCGAGATCCAAGAGCCATCGCTCTCCATGCTCTGGTTCTGCCGTGGTACCAGTTTCCATAACTCCCCTTCCACTGCTTCCGAAAGCCTCTCGGAAGCAGAAAGGGGCCCCAGTGATCCTCAGAGATCCGCACTGACCACGTCCGTTTTTTGTTTGCGGAGCTAGTATCTTATCGCCTTATCGCAGCACAACTGCAAGTAGGGACTTTCTCACAGGGAGTTTTCACACGTAGTTCTTCCCTATCGCATACCGTTAGATCATTGGGACCTTATTATTCCTAGGAGCCTTACAGTAGGCTCCTTTTTCATCCGGGCAGACTTTACTATCAGGGAAAGTCGTCCCGTTCTCCTCTGCGATATTCTCACTCTGACGAGTCTTCGGAGCTAGCTTCTCTGCTCTTTCAGACTTTTTTCCCTTATTTCCTTCGAGGAAAGGTTGTCCTCAGGCCATCTCCATCCCTTGTTACCAAGGTGGTACTGTATTACCACTGTTATGAGGGCATAGTTCTTCCCTCATCTCTTTTGGCTCCAGTCCACAAAATGGAATAAGATCCCCCATATTCTGGACGAAGTGAGTGCTCTGAGTAGGTACGTCTTGAGAACAGCGTCCTTCTGAAGGTTGGACATTATATTTGGGCTTCCTGATGGTAGAGGAAGGCTTCCTGACATTTTCAGGAAGGGTTTAGCCGTTTCATCGACCATGATAACATGGTGAATTCTTTTCACCATCCAGGAGTCCTTCCGTGCTAGATGTCAGCCTCTCCCTGTCTATCAAGGGTTCTAGGCACCAGGCGTCAGCAAGGCACGCCTGCAAGCTTGCGGATTCGTCCAGTCCGCATGCATTCTTGAAGCACTATAATTCCCACACTTCCACAGATGTGAGTCTGGGCAGGCGGACTCTGCAGGCCGCGGTGGTGCACTTGTAAGTAGCGGTTACACAGGGCCTGATCTATTGTTGTCCCCACCCAGGGACTGCTTTGGGACGTCCCACGGTCTGTGTCCACCAATGAGGCGAAGGAGAAATAGGGATTTTTGTGTACTCACCGTAAAATCCTTTTCTCCGAGCCATTCATTGGGGGACACAGCTCCCACCCTGTTATTAGCTTATGCTTGTTTTTTAGAATATGACATGCTATACGCTCATATATTGTTATTGATCTCCTACTGCTTTTGCACCGAACTGGTTAGCTGAGAGCCAGCAGGAGGGTATATACTGCAGGGGAGGAGCTAACTTTTTTTGTATCACTTAGTGTCAGCCTCCTATTGGCAGCAGCATACACCCCACGGTCTGTGTCCCCCAATGAATGGCTCGGAGAAAAGGATTTTACGGTGAGTACACAAAAATCCCTATTTTCTTCTTATGGTATTTACACTTTTTTTTTGTATGCTGGTTTTCTATATGGGACTTTCACTTTTTTCTTTATTTTTTCTTTTTTTTTCACCAGATTGCAAAACAAAATACCTATACTGAAAGTCTTTAAGACCCCTGACCATTACTAATCCTATAATTACCATATGTGGTGAATAAAGACACAGCCAGAATAAAGTCCTTTTATTTGAAATGAAAACAAAATACACTTCCGTTTTTATTTATAAATAACAAACACAAGTAAATATAACTTTGTTTCTTTTTAAATAAAAATGGAAGTATGTGTTTTATTTACCATACAACTATAAGATTAGTAATGGATAGGTGTCTTATAGACGACTCTCATTACTAACCCGTGGACTTGATGTCACCGGACACTACAAAGGTGACATCAACCCCCATAAATATTACCCGACTTGCCACCGCCACAGGGAAAGTGTGAAGAGACGGGCAAAGAAGCAGAATTTGCGCATTTAACAGATGTGCATTTTCAGGTCGGCTGCGGGTTGCTACACTGCTTAAAAAAAATAAAGGGAACACTTGAACAGAATATAACTCCAAGTAAATCAAACTTCTGTGAAATCAAACTGTCCACTTAGGAAGCAACACTGTTTGACAATCAATTTCACATGCTGTTGTGCAAATGGAATAGACAACAGATGGAAATTATTGGTAATTATCAAGACACACTCAATAAAGGAGTGGTTCTGCAGGTGGGGACCACAGACAACATCTCAGTACCAATGCTTTCTGGTGATGTTTTGGTCACTTTTGAATGTTGGTTGTGCTTTCACACTCGTGGTAGCATGAGACGGACTCTACATCCCACACAAGTGGCTCAAGTGCAGCTCTTCCAGGATGGCACATCAATTCGATCTGTGGCAAGAAGGTTTGCTGTGTCTGTCAGCGTAGTGTCCAGAGGCTGGAGGCGCTACCAGGAGACAGGCCAGTACACCAGGAGACGTGGAGGGGGCTGTAGGAGGGCAACAACCCAGCATCAGGACCGCTACCTCAGCCTTTATGCAAGGAGGAGCACTGCCAGAGCCCTGCAAAATGACCTCCAGCAGGCCACAAATGTGCATGTGTCTTCGCAAACGGTTAGAAACTGACTCCATGAGGATGGTCTGAGTGCCCGACGTCCACAGATGGGGTTGTGCTCACAGCCCAACTCCACGCAGTTTGCTTGGCATTTGCCACAGAAATCCAGGATTGGCAAATTCTCCACTGGCGCCCTGTGCTCTTCACAGATGAAAGCAGGTTCACACTGAGCACATGTGACAGTGTCTGGAGACGCTGTGGAGAGCGATCTGCCTTCAGCATTTTTCAGAATGACTGGTTTGGCAGTGGGCCAGTAATGGTGTGGGATAGCATTTCTTTGGAGGGTCGCACAGCCCTCCATGTGCTCGCCAGAGGTAGCCTGACTGCCATTAGGTACCCAGATGAGATCCTCAGACCCCCTGTGAGACCATATGCTGATGCAGATGGCCCTGGGTTTCTCCTAATGCAGGACAATGCCAGACCTCATGTGGCTGGAGTGTGTCAGTAGTTCCTGTAAGATGAAAGCATTGAAGCAATAAACTGGCCCACCCGATCCCTAGACCTGAGGACATCATGTTTCGCACCATCAACCAACGTCACGTTGCACCACAGACTGTCCAGGAGTTGACGGAGCTTTCCTCCAGGTCTGGGAGGAGATCCCTCAGGAGACCATCCGCCGCCTCATCAGGAGCATGTCCAGGTGTTGTAGGGAGATCATACAGGCACGTGGAGGCCGCACACACTACTGAGCATCATTTCCTTGCCTTGAGGCGTTTCCACTGAAGTTGGATCAGCCTGTAACTTCATTTTCCACTTTGATTTTGAGCATCATTCCAACTCCAGACCTCCATGGGATATTAGTTGTGATTTACTTTGATAATTTTTAGGTTTTATTGTTCTCAACACATTCCACTAATGTAATGAATGTGTGTTTGCACTAATGTGTGCAAACTGTCTGAAAGAGCTCTTAACTAGTCTTTTAATTTTGGTGTCCTAAATAGCATAGTGAATTTGTTCATATTTGATCATATTTCATTGCTGTAAGTAATTTTTGCTTGGTTATATTATGTTTTGCTTTAGTACTGCTTTAAATTACAATTTTTTGTGGTTACATTTTCAGATCTATTCCTTCTAATATAGGTTAAATATCTACCAGTTCTCTGAATTCTCAGCCTTTTGTAACCCTTCCCACACCACTGAATGGCAGCTTTCTGCCTATGCACAGTGTACACAGAAATCTGTCATTCAGTGGGGTTATACAGGGCTCATGAATATGGAGGACTACATGGCAGTAGGTCTACTTGTCATGCAGATATAATTTCCTGTTGATAAAATGATTCTTGAAACTACAGTTAGCAGTCCGGTAAGTGATCGCTGGAATCCAAGGTCTCTATCTACATCATGCTGCTCTAATATTAAGTGACATAAAACCTGGTGACAGATTCCCTTTACACTGAAATCTGAATGACATGCTGTGCTTCAGCAGTCCCATAAAGAATAAATGGAGCGGTGGCGCACATGTTCATCCTGCGCTTCATGTAAACTGGACCCTTCAGAGCCTCATTCTTGGGGATCAGTGAGGTTCTAGTGAGCAGGAACTCATTTCTTGCCGATGGACAGCAGGTAACTTACAAACTCTTTCAGGGCTCCTGCAGACTACTGTATAACTCCAGAGTTCTATCTGTTGTTTTTACCAGGGATGTGGAGTCGATAAGTCAAACTTCTGACTCCAACTCCTCAATTTCACTGACTTGCGACACCACCACTCCGACTCCACAGCACTGGTCACTACTGAGCATGTGCATAAAGTGCAGCATAGATTCATCTCCGCTAATAGCCGAGATCCTTAGATCAGGAACAGAACAGACATTTATAGGACTTTTCATAAATTCCCAAATTCTTATGAAAACATTTACAGCATTGAACTACTGAACCCAATTTATTATATATGTTAAGAGTTTGAGTCTGTTCATTTTAAACAGACTCCAGCAAAGTGGACTCAGGCTTGAATAGCTCAGTGTGATCCAATCGAGTCTGGGTCTGGAAAAATTAAATCTGCACTCTGACATCCAAGTGCGGCCCGATTTTCACTTTTTCTTCTTTTTTTTTTGTCCTCCCTCCCCTTCTTTTCACCTCCGAGAAAATCCGAACACATACAGTCAGCATAATCGGCCCGATTTTTCTCAGATGTGCAGAACAGTCATGTGACACTAGCCTAAGAGAGCAGTTCACTTTACTCTCGTCTTGGGGTTAACGATGTGATGTTGTAATTGTTTCCAACTTTCTTTCAGGTTGAGGCGATTGAGCTTCCTATGGACAACAAGACCAACAAACGGCGCGGATTCTGTTTCATCACATTTACCGAAGAAGAGCCAGTGAAAAAGATTATGGAAAAGAAATACCACAATGTTGGCTTGAGTAAAGTATGCCATTTTTTTTAAAAAAACCGAAAATTCACACATTCTTCCAGCTCTTTCCTTGCGTTCAGTGACTGGGCTAGACTACAGAGCTTATGTTAGTAGATTTGAGGGAAAACATTTGTCCAGAGGTGACCTTGATCGTTTTGGTTGGCAAACCTCCTTTTTCGTCCCGCCATCCCTGGTGCCTTTTGTGATTAGTAGGCATTTCATCTCATAATGTGGAAAGACAACGGAGATAGGAGGAGGTTCACAGGTTTTGTGGTTCGGCAACCAAAGGCTACTGACAACTCCACTCTAGTTGTCGGCACGCTGACTCCCGCTGCATATGTGATCTAGCTCATTAACCTCACATTTTGCTTCTTTCTGTTTGAGTTGTGGCTTCTAATGATTGTTAGAAATGGTATGTAACGCATTTTTTTTTTTTTTTTTTTTTTTTAGCTTTCCCTAGTAGGGACCTTCTAGTAAATAGTTAGCAAAAGTTAGAATTTTATTTTCATTCATGAAATTCTTGTTATATTAATCCTTTCCATAGTGTGAAATAAAAGTAGCACTTTCAAAGGAACAGTACCAGCAACAGCAGCAGTGGGGCACAAGGGGCGGAGGATCCTCGTCAAGATCCCGTGGAAGAGGAAGTTAGTAGATCGCTTAAAAGTCATTGCTAGTCATTGCACCCCCTCGTTCTTTGCTCTTCTGATTTTTGGCAATTTTCTCCATAGGCTCCAATCCAAGCTGGAGTCAGGGATACAGTAGTTACTGGAGTCCAAGCTACAGTAGTTATGGCTACAACAACCAGGGTTATGGAGGCTACGGCAACTATGACTACTCTGGGTATAACTACTATGGATATGGAGATTACAATAGTGAGTATCAGTCATTTAATATGACGCTAGATGAAGTTTTGTCTTAAGGCCTTGGAGATCTTACAGATATATAATGCAGAAGGCCTTAGTTATTATGTCCTATCACATTATACATTGGCATGTATGGCCAATCGAAGTGCATTACACATCGCTGCCTGTGAAAAGAAACAATGTAATGTGATGCTTTGAAAAGTTGATAAATCGAGTTTCCATAGTATTGTACACATTTTTATCTTTTTTTTTTTTTTTTTTGACAACCTCTACCTACCCCCATCCACCCCCCCCAATCGATTTGAATGATACATGCTTAGATGACAAGTGACCTAGCTACAATACAACATTCAGCTCCAATTCCTGAGCCAGCTGTGATGCAGTCTG